>NW_022111357.1:2832122-2842380 GCF_000313985.2 Echinops telfairi | reverse complement strand
GGAGTGCAGATTGGGGACCCAAGACCCATCTGTAGGCAACTGGACATCCCCTTACAGAAGGGTCGTGGGGAGGAGACGAGCAAGTCAGGGTGCAGTGTAGCAACAATGAAACATACAAGTTTCCTCTAATTCTTAAATGCTTCCTCCTCACCACCCCCCATCATGATCCCAATTCCACCTTACAAATCTGGCTAGACCAGAGGATGTACAATAGGAACTGGGAACACAGGGAATCCAGGACAGATGATCCCTTCAGGACCAGTGTTGTGGGAGGGTGGAGGGACAGTGAGGTGGAAAGGGGGAACCGATTACAAGGATCTACATATAACCTCCTTCCTGGGGGATGGACAACAGAAAAATGGGTGAAGGGAGACATCAGATAGTGCAAGATATGACAGCATAATAATAATTTATAAATTATCAAGAGTTCATGAAGGGAAGAGGGAGCGGCGAGGGAGGGGAAAAATGAGGAGCTGATACCAAGGGCTCAAGAAGAAAGCAAATGTTTTGAGAATGATGATGGCAACAAATGTACAAATGTGCTTGACACAATGGATGGATGGATGTCTTGTGAGAAGAGATGTACGAGTCCCCAATAAAATGATTTAAAAACAAAACAAAAAAATCATTCCTCCCAAAAAGCTCTCCACCCACTCTAACAATTCTTAATTTGTGGTTGCTATATATTCACTTATTTCACATGAATGAGATCACATCGTATCTGTCCTTTTGTAATTGACATCTATGACATTCATGTGCAGCACACAATAGAAATTCATTTATTTTTATGGCTGCATGATAACCCATTGCATGCTTATACCACATTTCTTTTAACTCATTCATCTGTTGATAGTCATTTCATTTGTTTTCAAATGAACTTTTGGCTATTTTCAGTTGTGCTACAATGAACACTGATTAATTACCAATATTTTAATGTTACAAGGTTACTTTAAAGTTCTACTTGTTACAAAACTATTCAAACGGGTTTTTAAAATGTCAAGATTTGATGAATTATGCAACAGAAAGAACAATCAAGCAGAAGACCTATTATTGGACATCCTGGAGCCATCATGAGACAAAAACCCTCATGGGGGGTGAGTTCATAATGTGACTCATCCAATGGTACAAAATTCTGCCGAGACTGCAAATGATCCTAGAGAAAAATAGCACAGGCTGCGTTTTTCGTGGGCATTGAAGTCCTTTGCATTGTGTGAAATTTTGTCTTATTTGAGATGTGTGAAAGTTTCTACTTCACCATCTTATGCATCACTATTCTTATATATATCACTATTCAACCTGTGGTTTGCAGGTCACCTATATCAGAATGACTCCAGGTGAGTGCTAGCATATAAATCATAAGTTAGTCTTTGGTGTACAAAAGCCTCAGTGTACATAATAATAACCTGAGTGGTGGAGCAGGCATGTAAAATGCAGATACCTGGGCTTCTCCCCATAGTTACTTTGAATGTCGGGACCAAGGAACTATATTTTCAAATCTTCTCCTTGCAGGTGTTAAGTAAACTTAACTAAAAAAAAAGTAATAATGACGAACTCCTGCCCTCAAGTGGATTGTGATTCATAGGGAGCCAATAGGACAGGGCAGAAGTGCCCTGGGCGTTTCCGAGACTGCTCTTTCCTGGAATAAAAAGCCTCATCTTTCTCCCGAGGAGCAGCTGGTGGTTTTGAACTGAGGATCTTGTGGTTAACAGCTCGACTCATAACCACTACACCAGGACTCCTGAAGGCAACTAACGTTGCAGAAAATTGCTCTGTGGAATGTTTGGATAAGGTTGAGAAAAAGACAAAAAATCCTCACTCGCTGCCATCGAGGAGATGCCAACTCATAGCAAGGCTATAAGACAGAACTGCCCCCATGGGTTTCTGAGACTAACTGCGAATGAGCATCTTTCTCCTGAGATGTGGCTGGTGGCTTTGAACTGCAGCATTTGGGGATCGCAGCCCAATGCATAACCACTACACCACCAGGGCTCCAGCAACAAACTCTAAGCTGGTACATTTCCAGCATCCTAAAGTCATTGAAGGGAGAGATTTTTACTAATAAATTGGTTGAAGTCAGAAGGTAAAATTCAAGAGCCTAGCCGATGCAAGTGAATTATTCTAAGGAAATATTAACAAATGGCCATTGGCATCGGCCATGTACCCATCACAAATGAAGTTAAAGTCACCTTTTGAATGGTGCTGTTTGTGTAAAACTCCAAACAGCATTAAACATGGATACTTGATAAGGGCAAGTATAATGCCTGAGAGTTTAAGATATGTGTTAGTCTGGGTAGACTAGAGAAACAAATCCATGGACACACATATGTGTATAAGAAAGAGTTTCATATACAAGAGCAATTTACCATGGAGAAAACATCCCAACCCAGTCCAGATCAAGTCCATAAGTCCAACATTAGCCCATATGTCCGACAGCAATCCATAAAGTCCTCTTCAGACTCAGGAAACACATGCAATGTTGCCGAATGCGGGAAGATCACAGGCCAGTGGGTAGAAAGTCTTTGGATCCAGTGGCGTTGTAAGCATCTCACCCCGGGCAGGGGTCTCTCTGTGGCTTCTCCGGCTTCCGAGGTCTTGTTAGCTGCAGTGTCTCCCAGGGAGAAGCAGAGAGAGAGAAGTGTTTCCCCGCCTCCAAGGAGGAAGTACCAGATTTCCCAGAATTCTCAGGAGAAGGCCATGCCCACACAGAAGTCTCATTGGCTATCTCCAGATAGCCTACCCTCCACCCCTACACTCTTTTTAAAAAAAATCATTATATTGGGGGCTTGTACAATGCTTATCCATACATAAATCCGTTGTGTCAAGCACATTTGCACATTTGTCGCCATCATCATTCTCAAAACATCTGCTTTTCCCTTGATATCAGCTCCTCATTCCCCACCCCCCACTCTCTCCGTTCCTCCCTCCATCATGAACCCTTGATAATTTACAAGTCATTATTATTTTGTCATATCTTGCACTGTCCGATGTCTCCCTTCACCCACTTTTCTGTTGACCGACCTCCAGAGAGGAGGTTATATGTAGATCTTTTAATCGGTTCCCCCTTTCCAACCCACCCTCCCTCCACCCTCCCAGTATCGCCACTCTCACCACTGGTCCTGAAAGGATCATCTGTCCTGGATTCCCTGTGTTTCCAATTCCTGTCTGTACCAGTGTACATCCTCTGGTCTAGCCAGATTTGTAAGGTAGAATTGGGATCATGAGAGTTGGGGGTGGGTAGGGGGGAAGCATTTAAGAACTAGAGGAAAGTTGCATGTTTCATCCTTGCTACACTGCACCCTGACTGGCTCATCTCCCCGCAACCCTTCCCTAAGGGGTTGTCCAGTTGCCTACAGATGGGCTTTGGGTCCCCACTCTGCACTCTCCCTCATTCACAATGGTGTGATTTTTGTTCCTTGATGCTTAATACCTGACTCCTTCGGCACCTTGTGATCACACAGGCTGGTGTGCTTCTTCCATGTGGGCTTTGATGCTTCTGTGCTAGATGGTCGCTTGTTTACCCCACTCCTACACTCTTAATCCTTAAATTGACACCAGATTAGGTGACTACCACACTATATGTGAAAAAATTTAAAACACAGTGAGACACTCCTAGATTATAATAGGATAATGGCTAAATTATTCTTTTTTTTTGGCTAAATTATTCTTACTGCCATCCAAAACCCAAACCCACTATAGAGTTGAGAAACCTTAGCGTAAATCCAGCGTGTCACTGAAATAATGTCACCTTTGACATAAGCTTCTTTACTGCAATAGTCACGTGGCGCAGCATGAAGATACAATGAATAATCTGAATCTATGTCAGTGATTCTCAAAATTGGCTGCGCATGAGAATCAGCACTCCAGCTGTTAGAAAGATAGTTATCCTGGGTTCCATAAGTGGGAAATTCTATAAGGAAACATAGTCGTGCATCAGGATTCTAGATTTGGGAGCTATTGCTTTATTCTTCTTTGCTAAATGGAACCGAAGCTTCCTGGAGGCTGGCTGGTTCAGAGCCTTCCTCATGGAAACAAAGATGGGGCCTTGAACAACCTGCTGGAAAGTGCTGGCGCTTTCAGAGTTTCCTGGGTGAATGGGGAAGGGAAACGGAGGAACCACAGAAAATGAAATTGTGACTTAGATTGGTGAGAGTGGTCAGGTTATGACAGGGTGAGGTTTTAAAGTAACACGCTTTCTCTGCTTTGGATGCTATGTTAAGGTGATCAGATTTAAAGCGGGACACCAGTGACGGGGGTGGGGGGGCACGGTTCTCGATTAAAAATTTGGTCTGTATGGACCAAATAGACCTTTCCCTAGCTTGTCATGCATTCTTTCCAAAAATCGGGACTTTCTTAAAATGCCAAAAATTGGGACTGTCCCACCAAAAGCGGGATGTCTGGTCACCTTATGCTATGTGTTCCCATAATTATTACTTAAAGCATATAAAAATAATCTTGCACTTGTTAGCAGTTACAGAGAAATGTCTTCTAGTACCAGAACATTTTCCTCTACTAAGTAAGATGCTGTTGCTCTTGTGATCAATGAGCCCTTTGACATGGTACAGGCGTGAGTGAACTAGCAGTCTTGTAAGCGCTCGCTTCCAGCTTCTGATATGGAAACTGTAAGATGGGGCTTGGATACTTTTTCAGAGATGTGCAGTAGTTTGAAGTAAAGAATAGGTGTCTTATTCTAAAAATACACCAGAGTGGAGAAGAAGCCCTAGAGGACTGAACAAGTGTCGACAGGGCGACCGTAGTGTTCGTACCATCGGGATAACACTTTACGACATTCAACACCTTGGCCTCTCTTCCCCCAGCAGACTACTAAGGCTTGGGAACCCTTCAGTGGACAAGCTCTGACCATAGAATCTTCCTCAATACATGATTTACTAGCCACACTTTCAGGGGCATCAAGGTAGGAGGCCTGGGAATGGGGAGAGCAGGATCACTATTTATGGGGGGCCAACTACACTCCAATAAATATGCCTTCATTTCAAGAGTGTAATGTTGAGCACTTCATTTGATCAGTCCACATGGGTGAGTTATAGAGGATGAAGGTACTTCTTTTTATTCCTCCAGTTAATCTAAGCCATCTGAAACACCACATGATACTTGGCAAACTCACTCAGAAGCAATTTGCATACATTTTTAATCAACTCTTTCTCTCAACTTATAATTTCCTCTTGAATAGGAAATCATTGTTTCCTGTTTTCTGAATCTTGGTGTATGTTGGATCTTGTGAAATTAATGCAGAAGCCCTGGAATGACCATCAAGGGTCACTTGAGGATTTACTTATTTCACTGTCTCTATCCCCCAAGAATTTTATAATGTCACCCTCAACTAACTAAGATCATTAGCTTCACTTCTGATCTATTAACTCATCTACCATTTCCCCCAAATCCTGGTCTTCAGTTTGGCAGTGAATGACATCTCTCAGGCCATAAACAGTCTCAAAGGTGTAAAAACCAAAGCTCACTGCCATTGAATCAATGCCAAGTCAGTGACCCTAGACCCTAGGTCACTAGTCATAGTGACCATGAAACTGCCCTTGTGGGTTACGGAGCCTGTGACTCTTTATGGGAGTAGAAAGAGCTAAGTAGCTGATGGTTTCAAACTGCTGACTTTGCAGTTAGTAGACCAATGTGTAATCCACTGTGCCACCAGGGCTCTGCCTAGAGGTATGTTATTGTTGTTGTTGTTGTTAGGTTCAAGCAAGCTGGTGCCAACTCAATAGCAACCCTATGTACAACAGAAGGAAACACCTCCCGGTCCTGCAGCATCCTCACAATTGTTCCTATGTTTGAGCCCATCGATTGAACCACTGTGTTGATCCATTTTGTCAAGGGGCTCTCTTTCTCTGCCTCTCCACTTTACCAAGTGTGATGTCCTCCAGGGACTGGCCTCTCCTGATAACATGTCCAAAGTATGTGAGACCAAGTCTCACCATCCTTGTTTCCAAGACATAGATTTATTTGCTCTTTTGGTAGACCATGATACTTTCAATACTCTTCACCAGCACCATAATTCGAACACAGCGAGTGTTCTTCGGTCTGCCTTATTCAATGTCTGACTTCCACATGCAGATAAGGCAATTGAAAATTACCCTGGCTTGGGTCAGGTTTACCTTAGTCCTCAAAGTAGCATCCTTCTTTTTCAACACTTGAAAGAGGTCTGATGCAGCAGATTACCTAATGCAACTTTTCTGTTGATCTCATGGCTGCTGATTCCATGAGCACTGATTGTGGATCCAGGCAAGAAATCTTTGACTTCCATTATTTTCTCCTTTATCGTTATATGACCCACTGGCCCAGTGGTGAGGATTTGGTCTTCTTTACATTGAGTTGTAATCCATACTAAAGGCTGCAATCATCGATCTTCATCAGCAAATACTTCAAGCCCTCCTCACTTTCAGCAAGGAAGGTTGTGTCGTCTGCATATCAAAGGTTGTTAATAAGCCTCCCTCCAATCTTGATGCCTCATTCTTCGTATATTCCAGCATACAAGTTGAATAAGTATGGTGACAGGATGCAACCCTGACACCCACTCCTCCTGATTTTAAGCCATGCCTACTCCCTGGGTCTCTTCACACAACTTGAACATCTTGACCAGTGAACAAGTTCTGCACGAGCACAATAAGTGTTCTGGAATTCCCACTCTTCTCAAGGTTATCTATAGTTTGTTATGAGCCACACAGTTGAATGCCTTGGCATTGTCAATAAAACGCTGTTGTCATCAAGTCAATGCCTGCTCATTGTGACTCCATGTGTGAGGGAGTAGAACTGTAGATTGCCAGGTCTTTCTTTCATGGCACTGCCGAGTGAGTTGGAACTGCTGCCAACCGCTAGGTTAGTAGGCAGGTATCAACCATTTGCACCAACAAATAGGGGTGTTGAATAAGCACCCCTGTGATACAATGAAGACTTAATTTATTTTTGTCTCTCACCATCCCTTGATGAGCCCTGGCGGCACTGTTGGGTGCGTGTTAGCCTGCCAACTGCACCAGACCCATCGCAGCTCTCTGGGGAAAAAGTTGAAGCTAAGGATTGACAGCTTCAGGAACCTTACCGAGGGTCACTCAGAGTTGGAATTGACTTGAAGGCAGTGGGTTGGGTTTGGGTTTTTGGACCACCCCTTTAATATTTACTGAATGTGGTAACCTTCTTTCGCAGAGGAGACTTGGGCAAACCCAGGAGTCTTCTCCTCTGAGAAGAACGGTTTTATATCACTTTAGTGATTTAATATCAAGTGATTTTATATCACTTTATATCACCCAGTCTCGATACAATTACCAGAGCATGAAGACATGACTTGGCATTGAGTCCTCCCATTTTTCCCAGGTGGAAAGGCATCCTGCATGATTCAGGTTTTTTACCCATAAACTCCTTCTATATTGCAACTGAGTACAGTCACATTCTGCCTCCAGGCCGGGCTGAGTCTGGGATTGGGTTGCCACCCTGGTTCAGGCTATAGGACCAGGGAAAGTACCAAGCCTTCAGATCAAGTAAGCATTCTGGGAGAGGCTCTGAGACCCAGGTGCTTTCCCCGAGCCCACACTCAGATTCCAGCTGTAGGCAAAGGCATTGGAGCCTCCGGCTTAAGCGGTTCCAGGTGCTTGGGTGTCTAACTGACGTTCAAGCAAAGGACCTGGAGAAGTCCTTCTGCTGGGGCTCTTGTAGTGGAACAATCACTTTCACCATAATGTTAATAACCCATAACATAGGACCAAAGCGGAGAAAACGTCAAACATTACAGTACAAACTGGAAGGAGCTGGGAAATCGTATTTCTTAAAATGCTTCTCTAGGTGCCCTCTTCTATCTGGACCAAGAAAGCAAATATGACAAAGCGGGTCTCATTTGACAAAAGGAAGTGGTAGGGAAGGCCCTTCCTCCAGGCCAGACAGGTTGGACATCTGATTCAGGCAGGAGCTTGCAGAGGGTGGTCACGATGGAACAAGAGCCCCCTGATGCCCCAGAAATGTTTTTCCTTGAAAATAAGAGTGGAGGGTGCTCTGCACTACTCTGTTAGCTTTGAGATGAAGCGAATATCTCACCACGGACAGCAATCAGCAGAGGAGCCTGGGAAGGAAAAGGAAGTAAACTATTTATTAGAAGAGTAAGTAGCACAGGAGCAAGGGTGCAGGTGAAGATGAGATCAATGAGCTGAAAGACCAAATCTAGGAGTTCTCCTTAAATGTCTCTCTCAAGCACAAAGATATCAAAGGTTCGAGGAAAAGAGAGAGGTCCAGCGTCGCAGCATCCACGAACTAGGAGTTCCAGGAGGACAGGAACGAGATCCTTGGGAAGGGGGACCTCAGAGCAATAATAAGAAATGAAGTTCCCCGGAACGGATGCATTCTCAGATGGACACGCCGAGGACTTGGCAGGATGGGTGGAAGAAGGACTCCTGGGGTGGAATGTCAAAAACCAAGGATTATTGCGGGGGTGTACAATCCTAAAAGAATTCACGAAGAAAAACCGATTCCCTAACACTGGAATATGCAACAAGTTGACTGCAGACTTTTTACTTTGCAGCCCCAATCGTAAAAAGAGCAGTGCCCTACCCCAGCCCGCTGAGTCAGAATCCAAGGAGTGCCCGCAACCGCATCTTAGCGTGCATGCCCGGGCGTCTCAACACCACATTTTGAGATAAAGTAAGTGATCGCGGTAGCAGATTAATACCATTTTAATCATATGTTTTCTTTGTGTGTGTGTTTACTAGTAATTCTAAATGTCATTGCATCAGAGAAAGAATACAAATTGTGTATCTAAAGTTTAACTTGAATTAGTCATGAAGTTATTTAGTTGTTTTATAGTGAGAAAGAGTAAGTCAATGAAGAGAAAGTCAGGAACCCCAAATAATGATGACTTTATCTTAAAAAACTACATATTACAGTGATTATATTTTAAAGCCTAGCCTTTGTTTCATAAAGCACTTATATATAATGTATATTATAATATGCGAGGGGGTATAAAAAAAGGAATTTTTCCCTCAAAACCTATGTATTTAATTTTTTTTTTTACAAAGCAAGCTTAACTCCTTCAACATACTCTCCATTACAGTTAATACATTTGTCAAATCTGCGATTCCATTCTTGGAAACCTTTTTTTATTATTGTTAATCATTTTACTGGAGGCTCTTACAGATCTTATAGCAATCCATAAATCAATTGTATCACGCCCACGTACATTTGTTGCCATCATCATTTTCAAAACATTTTCTTTCTACTTGAGCCTTTGGTATCAACTCCTTCTTCCCCTCCCTCCCCCACCCTTCTACCCTTGTGAATCCTTGATCAATTATATCTTATTATTGTTATTTTTGTATCTTACACCATCCACTGTCTCCCTTCACCCACATTTCTGTGATTCGTCCCCCTCAAAGGAGGGTTATATATCCATCATTGTGATCGGTTCCACCAATCAAATGAGGCCATCAAGCTGCAACCTGATTGACAGGCTAAACTCCACCCCTTCATTCTTAAATTGACAGCAGATTATGCAATCACCATACTATCTCCCTCCTCTTACCAGTTTCTCTTCTCATCGCCCTGCAGGGATCACCGCCACTCTTGCCTGTCCCCCTACCCTTCCCACCACCTGCCTTCTTCCACTCCCTGTCCTCCCATTGGATGCCCAGTTCCTCTTGCTTCCCTCTTCTCCCACAACTCTCCCTTTACCTCAGGCGCCCCTCCTCACACCACTTCTTCTGCCAACTGCGTGGGCCTTGGACCCAGACAAGAGTGCCTTGCTCCTGCTGGGATATCTACCCAAGAGGAAGGTCTGGTGTCTGTACCAATGGAAATGCGGCGGCTAGCAGGCTGATGGACAGTGGGGGATGGGGAGGTCACTGGATAATGGCCAGTAGTCATCATCTCCCTCAGGTAAGGGCCTCTTTCCAAAAATTGAGTTCTCAGCCTCTCGACTTTTATCTTACTGAACTTGCTGCCTTCGTTCAATGTGTGCCTCCATTCACACGCTTTTCATCAACTCTAGACAGGGCTCTCATTTTTATAAGAGACTCCACTGTCAGTTAGTCGTCAGCTCAGCTCTGACTCATGGAGACCTCATGTCTCAACAAAAGTTGCCCAGTCCTGGCATCGGCACAACCCATACTCTGGAATCCATTGTTGTGGCCACTGTGTATTTCAAGTGCTATGGGCATCTCTCCCAGTATTCTTTTGGACAATAGTCAATTGTGACCTATAGGGTTTTTATTGGCTACTTTTTGGAAGTAGATCACCAGGCCTTTCATTCTAGTCT
>NW_022111357.1:2828767-2831541 GCF_000313985.2 Echinops telfairi | reverse complement strand
TCTCTCTCACACACACCCACCCCTGCACAGTTTATGGTTACTGTGGTAGGCTGGGTTCTCTGGTGAAACACGGCCAGTGATTATATATACGTGTGTGTTGTTGTTAGGGGCTGTGAAATCGGTTCTGACCCATAGTGACCCTGTGCACATTTGATCGCAGCACTGCCTGGTCCTGCAACATCCTCAAGGTTGTTCTTATGTTGAACCTATTGTTGCACCACTGTGTCAATCCATCTTGTTGAGGCGCTTCCTCTTTTTCACTTCCTATTTTTCCAAGTATGATGTTCTTCTTCAGGGACAGGTCTCTCCTGATGACACGTCCAATATGTGAGATGAAGTCTTGCCATCCTTGCCTCTAAGGAGCATTCTGGCTGTACTTCTTCCAAATCGGTTTTGTTGGTTCTATTGGAAGACCATGGTACTTTCAGTATTCTTCGCCAACACCATAATCCAAACACATCTGACCACATCTCAATAGGCTCTTGGTCTTCCTTATTCAGTGTCTAACTTTCACATGCATAATAGGTGATTGGAAATACCACGGCTTAGGTCAGGAACACCTTAGTCCTCAGAGTAGCATCTTTGCTTTTCAACACATGAGAGAGAGGTCATGTGTAGCCAATGATCAAAGAGCAAGAGACAGGAGGGGCGAGGCTCATGGAGCCATTTATCTCTCCGCCCTTCAATTAACCCCACATGTGTTCATTGGCCATGTTGGCACAATAAACGTTAACTATCTCTATAATAAACACCTTGAATACATGTGTGAGGGTGGGAAGACTTATTTGCCTTTTCCAGCTTTGATTTTCCTCAGCTAGAACTCCAGCTCCTTCCCTTCCAGCACAGAGCCGTCTGCTCGGCCACACTGCTCCGGCCTCTAAGTGTGAACGCAAGCACTTGCTCGGCCGGGACTGCTCCTCCGGAAGACTGATGAGTTTGCGTTCTTTTTCTGTTCATCGTATTTCATCTGAATTTTCTTTGACCCAATTTTAATTGAATATCTCTTCCTCTTCAGGAGTTTAACCCTCTTCTTAGAGCGCAGAGGCAGCGCATAATGGTACTGTGTGCTGGCACTGAGCATGACCCAGTTCTTCACCAGGGTCTTGGTGCGGCCCAGCTCACGGTTGGATGCGTTGTAGACAACACCGATGATCCTTGTTTTTCTAGTACAACACGCTGGGCCCCAGGAAAAGCAGCCCCCGCCCCCAACCTTAGGGGCCTGTACTTCCTGTTGCCTCCTCACAAGAACTGTGCGGATGTGGCAGCGACCTAGTGTTGGCAGCCGGGCATCCCAGCTCAGACTTCCATGCCCCGTGAGAGGGCTTTCTCATGCCCCTGGTCTTGCGGCACTCGTGTAACTTGTCCTGGGGCATGGCCTTCCCTCGGTATTGACTGCAAAGAGAGCTCCTTTTTTGTTCTTTTTTCTTTAATGCTACATAAAATTTTTTAAAAACTCACTGCTATCAAGTCGGTTCTGACTCATAGTGACCCCTGTAGGACAGAGTAGAACCACCCCTGTGGTTTTCTGAGACTGTAATGCATTACAAGAGTTGACAGCCTCTTTTTTCTCCTGTAGAGCTAGCAGTGGTTGTGAACTGCTGATTGCTGCTAGCAGCTCCATGTGTCACCCACTGCACCCCCAGGGTTCCCTTAATGCTGCTTAAAACAAACAAACAAAATCTCCAAATTCACTGTCATCGGGTTGATCTCAAAGTAACACTGGAGGACAGGGTAGAACTGCCCCCATGAGTTTCCAAGCCTTCAATTCTTTACAGGAGTAGCAACCCCGGTCTGTCTCCCTCAAGTGGCTCGTAGTTTCAAACTGTTGACCTTGGGGCTAACAGCCCAACAAGTAACCAGCAGGGCTCCTTAATACAAGCATACCCCAAGTTTGTTTTCCACTGCACCAGTCACTGGGTGTGATGGTTATCAGGGTGCTGCCTCAGTTCCAAATCTACCTTTCATTACCTGCTCAGCTAGGATAGGCTGGACATTCTAAACTTTCCCCTTTAGAGTGAGCACGGCGTTGGTCTGTGTCAATAGGTGGCGCTGGAGGAGCATTGTAGGAGGAGAAAGGCCTCCTATAATGGAGACAATAATGCATTTACTCTCTGCTTGCTGTGTGTCCAGAGCTAGCGCCTTGGTGAGTTCCCAGGCCCAGCCCAGTACCCACCTCCCTACAGCCCTCCCAACATGGACACTGCACACCTCAAACCTGACCCCAACTTCCTCTGTGTGCCAGCTTTCAACTCTAGGCCTACTAGCACCCTCGAAGCTTATTTCCAGTGCCCCCCCCCCTCCCGCCCCCCTTGGACATCATGAACCCCAGGCATTGCTCCACCTTGCTGCCCGCAGACTCCAGACTCCCTCTGGGAACATCCCTGTCAGCCTCTCTGCATAATCACCTGCACTACAAAGACATATTTCTTGCTTACTCAGAGACGGGTCTGGACAGCCCAGCAAACCCCTTCACACCCAGTGGGCTGTAATCACATGTTCTTTTCAATGAGGTTTCAATTCCAGTCAACTTATCCCTTCCTTGGGTGCTCTCCCTCAGCTTGGGGATATTTTCCTGAGTTCTTTTTACATCTTCAGAGTCTCTTCCCCATTGAGAGTTAATGACAGGTTTTATTAATTTATTTTTTTGTTTTTGTTTTTTTAATCGTTTTATTAGGGGCTCATACGACTCTTATCACAATCCATACATACATCAATTGTGTAAAGCGCATTTGTACATTCATTGCCCTCATCATTCTCAAAACATTTCCTCTCCA
>NW_022111357.1:2819170-2828229 GCF_000313985.2 Echinops telfairi | reverse complement strand
TTCAAACCCACCAGCTACTCCATGGGAGACAGATGTCGTGGTCTGCTTCTGTAGATTACAGCCCTGGGAACCCCGTCGGACAGTTCCACCCTACCTGATAGGGATGCTGGGACTTGGAATGAACTCAGCAGGCTCAGGTTTGGTTTTCTTCAAACCACTGTGGTTTCTGTATTCTGATTGAATCCTGACTTAAACACTAGACCTTTATATTGTTTTCATTGTTTCACTATTATGAGTAAAGCTGCCATCGACATTCTTGTCCAAGTTTTTGTTTCGTCCTGGCAAACACCCAGGAACTGCTGCGTTGCATCATCAGGGAGGTTCATTTTCGCCATTTTCATTCTGTTGATCTAGTCTTCCTGTCCCTCGCTGCCGTCTCATTTTTGCTTTCGGTGAATGTTGACTATTTGGTTTCATATAGTAGACTATCTAAGACAGCGGTTCTCAAGCTGTGGGTCACGACCCCTTTAGTGGTAGAACGACCCTTTCACAGGGGTCTCCCGATTCATAACAGTAGCAACATGACAGTTATGAAGTAGCAACGAAAATAATTTTATGGTTGGGGGTGGTCACCACAACATGAGGAACTGTATTAAAGGGTCGCAGCATTAGGAAGGTTGAGAACCACTGATCTAAGGCTTCACATTACTCATGGGTGACTGTTTATTTTATGAGCTGATCTATTATTTGACTGGAAGACAACCTCCAGGAGTGGCTTCAGTTCCAAGTTCAAGGGTATATTAGGGTGATCATTGTAGGAGTTTCTTTCATCCTATTGGTCCATAAAGTCTGTCTTTTTGAGGAATTTGAATTTTGTTCTACATTTTTCTCCCAGGACTTTCTGTTGTGTCCCTGTTCATAATAGTCTACGGTGGCAAGTGGGCACCATCTAGTTCTTCAGATCTTAGGCTAAAAGAGGCCAAGGTTTGTATGAGTTCTTAGGCCTCTCTTCTTTGGTGCTTAGGTCTCTCATTCTCTTTGGCTCCAGACTAGCAGAGACAAATAGTGTCCCTCACATGCTTTGAAGGCCTCAGATATTATTCGTCAAAGTAACAGACAGAGCATGGTATTTAGGAACCATGTGATACCAGGTGACTGAGTTATTTCAGGAGGTGAAGGTCTTAGCTAAGAACATCGAACATTAAGAAAGGAAAAGGCCATTCATTACAGAAAAGAAAGAAGAGACCAAAGTGGACATCAGAAGAGACTGTGCGACTTGCCCTTGGGCATAGTGTAGCTAAAGCAAATGGAAGAGATGACGAAGTAAAAGAACAGAACAGAAAAATTTCAAAAGACAGTTCCAAAGGATAAAGTAAAGCACCCTAATGAAGTGTTCACAGAGCTAGAAAGCCAAAAGCATATCTCAGCGTACGTCAAGCTGAAAGAACTGAAGAAAATTTTCAAGCTTCAAGTTGCAATGTTGAAGGATTCTATGGACAAGATATTGAACAATGCAGGATAGCAAAAGAAGGCAGAAGGAAGACACAGAGACACTGTGCCAAAAAGAACTGGTGGACATTTACGCATTCCAAGAACCACTGGTGTTGAACAGAGAAAACAAGCTGGTCAAGGCATTAGCAAAAAACAAGGCTCCAATACCAATGGAAAGGTTTCAACAAACTGGGGCCGTACTGGATGCACTCACTAGTCTATGCCAAGAAACTTGGAATGCAGCTGCTGGCCAATTATCACATGCAAGTAAAATTTTGCTGAACATAATTCAAAAGCAGATGCAGCAGTGCATTGATCTGGAACTGCCAGAAATTTAAGCAGCATTCTGAAAAGCGCTCAGCACGAGGGCTCCACGTACTGATGTCCGATGGATCTTGGCTGAATGCAAAAATATCAGGAACATGTTTACTTGTGCTTTACTGGCTATGCAAAGGGATTTGACTGTATGAATCATAAAAACAATGGCTGACATTGTGAAGAATGGAACTTCTAGAAACCCTAATTGTGCCTGCACAGAACCTGTACACTGACCACGGGGTAGTCACTGGAACAGAAATAGGGAATATACTACTTGGTTTAAAATCAGGAAAGGTGTGCATCAGCGTTGTGTCCTTTAGCCATACTTATTTAATCTGTGTGCTGAACCCATAATCTGAGAAGCTGGACCATATGAAGAAGCACAAGAAAGGCTCCTTAACAATCTGTAATATGCAGATGACACAACTTTGCTTGCTGAAAGCCAAGAGGACTTGAAGGAGTTCAGAATGGATTACAGCTCAGTGTCAAGGAAACAAAAGCCTCATAACTGAGCCAATAGACAGCATCATGATAAACGGAGAAAAAGGTCGTCAAAGATTTCATTTTCCTGGGTCCACAATCAACACTCCTGGAAGCAGCAATCAATAAATCAAATGACCTATTGCATTGGGCAAATCTGCTGCACAAGACCTCTGTAAAGTGTTAGAGTGAAGATGTCACTTTGAAGACTAAGATGGGCCTTCCCCAAGCCATGGTATTTCATTCACCTCAAGAGAGTGTGAAAGCTACACAAGGGATACGGAAGACTGCAGACAAATTTATGCATTTGCCGCATGGTGTTAGCAGCCCATACTGAAGGTACCGTGGGCTGCCAGACAGACAAACCTGCCGGCAAGGATGAGGAGGCTTTTCCTCAAGTACTTCAGACGTTTTCGAAACTCCAGTCCCCGGAGAAGGGCTTCATGCTTAGTAGAGGGTCAGGGTGAAAGAGGAAGATTGTCAAAAGAGACAGACGGACACTGCGTCTACAGCAATGGGCTCAAACATAACCCTTGTGAGGCTGGCACAGGACCAGGCAGTGTTTAGTTTTGTTGTACATAGATAGGGTCGCTATGATTCAGAGCCAACTAGACAGCCGCCAACAACAGTAATAATGATACACCTAAGGAGCTCTGGTGGTGCTGTGAGATAGGTACCGGACTGGGGATTACAAGGTTGGAGGTTCAAACCCATCAACTGCTCCACAGGATAAAGATGAGATTTTTCTTCTGTAAAGCTTGGTAGCCTGGCAAACCTTTTACAGGGTCATTGTAAGCCTGGATCAATTTGAAGGCAGTGGAAGTTGTTTTATATATATATGTGCATCCATGTATAGAGCTCTGGTTAATCGTTAAGCATTGTGCTGCAATCTGCATGGTCAACAGTTCAAAATCAGCAGCAGCTCCTTGGGAGAAAGACTGGGTTTTCTACTCCCATAAATAGTTACAGTCTCGGACACCCACAGGGAGTCACTGACTCAGCATTGACTTGATGACTGTGACTATACATGCATGTATATGTATTCACACATGCCTTCTGAAACACACACATATATTTCTGTAGCCACGCTCATAATTTTTGGTTGTTGTATGATTATATGTTACAGTATCGACCTGTATAACCCCTTAATCTGATATATGCCTTTGTGTCCTTATTTGTGAGTTAGTTAATTGTGCCAACCTGGCCGATAATCACATGTGGGGCTAACTGAGAGGCGGAGGGATAAATGGGTGGTGAGCCTCGCCTTTCTAGCTCTCGGGTCTCTTGCTTTGTGATGGTCCCACCAGGGTGCAGCTGCCTTAGCAGTTCCCTGCTTCAGCTTGCAAGATTGACTTCCTACAAGACAACCCCAAGGAGAAGCTACATGGACCTATCCCGATGCAGCCCTGGGTGCTGGAGCAGCCGTGTGGAGACCCCTGCTAGTGCTGAGATGCTTGTTCATTCACTGACTCAGCTTTCCTCCTGCAGTCGGCATCATTGCCTCTGTTTTGTGAGGTGGAGGACTTTGTGGACTGGTGTTGGTTAATGGGTTAATGTTGGACTTGTGGGCTTGGGCAGCATTGGGTTAGGATGTTTTCATGATGCATACTTTCTTTACATAAAACTCTCTTATACATGAGTTGCTGTGGATTTGTTTCTCTAAAGTACCCAGACTAATACAATTTGCTTGGTCCAAACTGTAGACTTCATGCGTATTTGGTATTGTATTTCCTGTCCCCAAAAATATTGTAGGTCTACTATCTAAACAATGATTCCCTCTCCTGCCCCCCTCCCATCCCTGATAACCATCAGAGAATGTTGCTTTCTATGTTTATATATATTCTTTGCTTTTTATAAGAGAGATCATACGATATTTGTCCTTTTGTTATTGACTTACTTCGCTCAACATAATGTCCTACAGATTCATCCAGATCATGGTTCATGGATTCCTCATTATTCTTAATAGCTGTGCAGTGTTCCAGAATGCTCCTTAGAGGCAAGGATGGCAAGACTTTGTCTTAGGTACTTTGGACATGTTGTCAGGAGAGACCGGTCACTGGAGAAGGACTGGTGAAGTGGCGGGGTAGTACAAAGGAGGAAGACCTTCAATGGGATGGGTTGACACAGTGGTTGCAACAATGAGTTCAACCCCAGGAACAATTGCGGACGCTTGGCCAGGCAGTGTTTCATTCTGTTGTGCATAGGATTTCTATGGACCAGAACCAGCTGATGGTACCGAACCACCACTACCACCACCACAATTTGTTCATCCAGGCATCCATTGATGGGCCCCCAAGTTGCTCCTGTCGTTTGCTATTATAAATAATGCTGCAATCTGTGTTATGTGTGGTGATTCCGTAATCTCACGCCGATTGAGGGTCTTAAGAGTGAAGGGACAGAGGCTAGCCTGCCAGTCAGGATTCTGGGAACTTCCCTTCTCTCTGTCTGCCTCGGTCTTCCTGTTGACAAGCCATACCGAGACGTGCTGAGACCTGCGAGGAGCCCCTCGCTCTGCTTCACCTTCCTGTTGAGGGGCCACACTCAGAGAGCTGCAGGAGGCACCTGGGATCCAAGCCAGCCTTAGATGCTTCCATCGCCACTGGGTCCTCAAGACCGCATCCACTGGTCTGTGTCTTCATGTGTTTTGCATCATTGCATGTGCTACATGAGTCTGAATCTGGGATTTTTTTTTATATATACAATTGCTCTTTGATACAAAGCTCTCTCTTACACATATCTGAGTGTCTTTGGGTTTGTTTCTCTAGTCAGTCTGGACTAAAACACAGTGTCTACTTGTGTCATTGCTCTTATATCTCTAGGATACATAACTAAGAGTGAATCAGAAAGTAATTTACTGCTGGCTTCTTGAGGCAACACCACACCATTTTCCATAATGGTTGTATCATTTTATAATCTTACCAGCGTGTATGAGTCCCAATCTCTGTACAATCTCACCAGTGTTTGTTGCTTTCTGTGGGGTTTTTTTCCCCCCACTAGTGCCATTTTTTCAAGCCACGATATGTTATACCATTGAATCGCATCTCTCTAATGGCTAACAGGGTGCTGTTGCATAGTAGGTTATGCATTGGGCTGCTAACCACAAGATCAGCAGTTTGAACCCACCCGCTGCTCCGAGCAGGAATGTGACATTTTCTGCTTCTGTAACTGCTCACAGCCTCAGAAACTCGTGGGAGCAATTCTACTCTGTTCTATGGAGTCACTATGAGTCTGAGTTAATTAAGTGGCCATGAGTTGGGCTTTGGAGTTTTAATGGCTAGTGGCCATGAGCACCTTTTGTTACGCACTTAGATCTCTTCTTTGGTGAGGTGTCTGTTCGTGTCCTTTCCCCATTTTGTCTTTTTGCTGCTGAGAGCACCATTTTATATTTTCACCAGCAGCGCTGCTTCACATCCTCACTAACACTTGGTATTGTCAGACTTTTAGTTTTAGGGTTCTCATGGGTTTGTTGTTCCTTGATGATTCATGACAAGTATTTTTTGATATGCTCATTTCTAAGTTGTAGATCTTCTTTTGTGTTTGTCCAAGTATTTTTCCCATTCTTAATTGCCTTTTTAAGATTAAGTTTTCGTTTCATTGAGTTAATAGTGTTTTTAAAGAGTTTTAGCATTTACAAAATCCAGTTTCCTTTTTTAAAATTCTAAAATTAGTGCTTGTATGCACTAAGAAATGACTACCATAAAATTGTGAAGATTTCCCCCTTTCTTTTCTTCTACAAGTTTTATAATTTTAGCTCTTCTGCTTAGGTCCTTTATCATAAAGTGTGATGTTAATCAGTTGCCGCTGGGTCCATTCCAACCCATGGTAACAGTGTCCGTGTGTCAGAGGAGACCTGTGCTCTGTGAGCTGTCTCATGGCGGGGTTTTGGGAGGCTTTTCTTCCAAAGTGCCTCTTGATGAATTTGAACCTCTACCCTATGGTTAACAGTTGATCTGATCACAAGAGTGATCTTCCTGGATTCAGCATCGTTGCATGGCTGCATGAGTCTGAAGAGGAATTTATGGACTAGTATCCACATATGGACTAATATCAGACTTATGGACTTGACCTGGGCTGGGCTGGAATGTTTCCTCAGTATGTAATTGCTCTTTTATATAAAGCTCTTTCTTATACACATATGAGTACGTGTTTCCCAGAGAATAAGACACTGTCTTATGTATATTTTTCCTCAAGAAGACACACTATGGTTTATTTTCGGGGGATGTCTTATTTTTGTTAAGTATGGTACAACGAGCTACATTTATTCAAACATAGTTAAGTCATGGGCTTCTGGAGCAATCGACCCACCGTGCTGAGCCAAACGGCAGCCACAGTTTTCCTTCCTCCCCCTGAGGACACAGCACAGAGCCTCCTGCTCCTCACTTCATGGGGAGACTTTGACGCTCCCTGTCCATGTCTCCCTCGATGCCTCAGCTTGCAGCACGCACAGAACGACCGGGACCGGACAGGGGGAGCCGGCCTTGTGGATGCGGCTGCCTGCACCTCTGCGGTCCCCTCCGAGATGGCAGCTGTCCTGAGGGGGCGGATGAGAAGGGCTGCCGGTCTCCGTGACTGCTCCACGCCGGTGCGCAGCAGAGCCACGCCTATCACCGTGTCTTATTTTTAGGGGATGGCTTACATTGCGCAAATGCTTAGAAATCCTGCTATGGCTTATTTTGTGAGTACGTCTTATTTTTGGGGAACTATCTATGTATTTCTCTAGTCTGTATCTATGCATTTCTCTAGTCTGTATCTATGTATTTCTCTAGTCTACCCGGGCTAACACCATGACCTTTCTCGTATTTTAACCCAAATGTCTGAGACTTTCAACCAAACTGGAGTCCCAGCATCTCCCACCACTGTTCAATCTCTGGGACCTCCACTCGGGTCTCACCAGTTACAGGCCTTGCAGTGTCCAGCCCTACACAAGTACAACCCAGGATGTGGGAAGAACTCCCATGCAAGTTTCTGGTCCCAGCTTCACATGGCTCTGTCTTTTGCTTCCTTTACCTACAAATTCAGGTCATGTCAGCAGACTCAAGCTTGATTCCCTGCCTCCTCAGCTCCATGAGACTTCCCTGCTCTGCTTGGATGCCACCCCCTTGAAGTGCATGCTGTCTGGAAAGTAGCCTTCAGGCATGAAACCGAAGCAAATGTCCAGTTTTATAGTTGTCTGTGACTAGACAGAAAGTGTGGTATCATTGTGATCAGGAGAATTTAATCTCATTTTATACCTGGCTATTAAATCTCAATTTTTGTTACTTTTTCTTCAGTTCTGTACTTTCTATGTGGCTGTTTTCGAACCCACTATTTCCTTTTATTAAAATGGTTTATAGTCTCTGCCTGAACTACGTGGGTAAATAAAACAGCATGGTTACAGGGATTCCAGCTCAAACATGTACGGGTTCATTCCAAATGAAACATGTTTTACCATGTCTCTGTGGTCAGTGGGTGGCTGCAGACAAGTTTTCTCCATACCTAACATGCTTGTCTGAGTCTCAGTAGGACACCTTCCCTAAAAAGGTCCTGAGAAACAGTGACTTTCAAGAGGATTCGCTGGGCCAATTAGCTTCAAGGCAGACAGGTCAACGGAGAAGGCTATGGTAGCCATGCTCGGGACTCCCCAGGGGTAATTGTGATAGATTTTCTCAAAGGACACAGAAAGATCCTATGATCATGATGGGCTGGGGCTTCTTATGAAGATGTTTGGATGAGAAACGGGCCAGGAAAGTTGCGCTGAGATTTCCCCCATGACAAGACGGTTCATTATTGGAGGGTAGCAAGGGTTGTCTGTCAGCTGGATTTGGCATTTGACTGAGCAACTCAACTCCACCCACCTCGCAGCCCCGGTCCTGACTTTTTGCTTCACAAACTCAAAGAACGTGGAAAAGGGACATGAGTTGCATCCCTTGAGGATGCCCAGCCCGCCGCTGGACATGGTCTAACCCAGAGTGCAGGGGACGGTTAGCTGGAGCACTGCCTCCAGACCCACACGGGGGCCGTTTCAGGAAACAATCGCTTTAGCTTTTGCTATTGTGTTTAATAAAGGCTTCTGTGAGTCGGTAGCAATACTTTTTAACTTACCTTCTTTCTAGTCTTGTCTCTTTAAACGAAGTGTGGCCGGGTTGGTTGGTGTGAGTGATAACTATTATCGAGAGCACCGGTGGACAGATTCCATGCTCTGTTTTGATGCTGGTTTTGCACTCTCCACATTTGGCTTTATGTGTTTGGTACGGTTCGATTGTGTGCCTGACGCAGTTTAAAAATGTATCTGTACAAATAATTTGAAACCCAGCTTGTTATTTTACTACAGGCAGGATTTACATTTACATTCTATCAGGATGCTTGGTGCACCAGCAGTTTTGAGTCAGCTCAATTCTCCAGGTATTAAGCTTATCCTACCTACGGTAGGTTATAGTCCTCCAAACACAGGTGGATTTATGACTCACCCTTATTCCTTGAGTGCAGCTCAGTCCCTCACACAGAGTTCAGGCCATCTGCCCCTCTTGGAGGTGCTAAACTCTCCATTTCATTGTCCTCTTTGTAACCTTTGAGGTTGTCAAAAGCATAGTTTTGTCTCTCGGTTTCGAGCCACCTCTTCTGGAATGGTCTAATATGCCAAAAGGAAACACGTCCCCCTACATGCTAGGCTCACTTCTCTGGTTTTCCATTTTCTTCTGGCTCTGATCAGGTAGTTTTCTGTTGCTGTTGTGTTGTTTATTTATATTGTTTAGTTTTGATGCTTTTGTTATTTATCTTAATGTCTCCAAGTTAATGTTTTTTCATCATTTTTATTCAACTCTTCTAGTTGACTGAGATAGTTTATTGTGCCA
>NW_022111357.1:2804840-2817116 GCF_000313985.2 Echinops telfairi | reverse complement strand
CAATGATGAAACATACAACTTTCCTCTAGTTCCTAAATGCTTCCTCCTCCCCCACTATCATGATCCCAATTCTAACTTACAAATCTGGCTAGACCAGAGGATATACACTGGTACAGATAGGAATTGGAATCCAGAGCGGATGATCCCTTCAGGTGTGAGTGGCGATATTGGGAGGGTAGAGGGTGTGTTGGAAGGGGGGGACCCGATTACAGGGATCTACATGTGACCTCCTCCCTGGGGGACGGACAACAGAAAAGTGGGTGAAGGGAGACATCGGACAGGGCAAGAGATGACAAAAAAAAAATTTATAAATTATCAAGGGTTCATGAGGGAGGGGAGTGCAGGGAGGGAGGGGGAAAATGAGGAGCTGATGCCAGAGGCTTAGGTAGAGAGCATGTTTTGAGAATGATGAGGGCAATGAATGTACAAATGTGGTTTACACCCAGTCTTAGGAGGCTGAAAGTTTCCTCGATCGAGGTCTCCCACATTCCGACATGCTCTTGACTCGGTTTTGATTTTATGGGGACACAGGCTCTTCTGAACTGTGTGATGCTCTCCTGCCTCCCAGCCAAAGACAGCAGCCTCCTTCTGCTTTCCCTCTTCTAGAATTAATGACCATGTACAGAAAGCAATGCAGGAAACCATTTTCAAACAGACTTTAATAATGTTTTGCTGCCGACATACTGTACATGCAAAAGCCTTGAGGAAATTGGCAAGAACGTTGTACAAAACAGCTGGAAGTTCTTCCCAGCTGTCCCCCTGCCACCCAGGAACCTCAGGTTTGGAAAGCTGCTGCACATATAAAACAGAGAACACAGATATCCAAGGCTAGTTGCTTCTTAGCTAAACAGTGTGCTTGTGGGTCCCTGCCTGCTCTCTTTCTCTGCAAGATGCATCTGGAAAGTCTTCAAAGTGGGGGGAGGGGGAGGGAGCTCTTGTCAGTTTACATTCTAAAGGAGTTGCTAGAAATAGCTGACCAACTTTTCCCAAAGCAGCAGCTACGCTGCCTCGTGACATGATGTCTGACTATACACATTGTGGAGAGAGGGATGATTTTTACGAAACAAATTGTTTGGAAGGGGATCGCATTCCCTCTCACCAGACAGCATTTCTTCGAACGCCTGCAGCTCCTCAACTTTCCTGCAGGCAGCATTCTGGAAGCACAGATGAGGAATGGCCCAGCCTCATCTGGGCCTGGGGACACCGAGCTCCTCGGGATGCAGCTGAGGCTGTGAAACCTCTCATCAGCACCTAGAAAACTGCCTATCGTTGACAACCCTTTCTCATCGTCGTGTAAGAACAAAAGGAGAACACCGCAGAGGTGACACCGGAGTCTGAGGGTCCTGTCCACGTCAGCATCAGCGTCTGGGCGCAGACTAGGTGAGGCCCTGCACTGGCCGGCCCAGCAAGGGACCCCACTGGCAGGCTCACCACCCTCATCATCGCAGATCGGAGGATTTGGAAAGCTGGAGGGAATCAATGAAGCAACTAGGTAATTCTCTAGTTTTGCAGATGAGTTAGCGGAGGCCCAGAAAAGTGAGGGAGTCTTGCCCAAGGTCACAGTTTTTAGCAAAAACGGTTGATAACAGCCTTTGAGCCCTTCGAGCTGGCTGCCCAGGCCATCGACCAACGGGGCAGATGCTGTTGCCCCTGGAATCCCCAGGGCCCATTTATTAGCTGAGTTGTCTGGGACCCGGCCCTAGGGACCTCTCCTGGGATCTCTGTGCACTGCTTGGGAAGCCCCTGTCCTTACTGGCCACGTTTCCAGCCAGAGCCCTGGAAGGCTTTTCCAAAGCAGTGACCACACATGCTTTTCGAAGAGCAAGTGCCCCAACCAGCGTAGGCCCCAGAGAGAATGCAAGTGCCTCACGGAGGCAGGTTTCCTCACAGGCACAGCCCTGCTGGGCCCTCAAGAGCCCGAGCTCGGGATTGGGGGGGTCAGGGGAGGGGGAAGGGAGTTGCTTTGCTACATGGAAAGATAAAGCCCTTTTTCAGAGAACAAGGCCCCACGATCGGACACGCCAACCACCGAGCCGAGTTTGTGCAGCTCAGTCAGAAGGCTGGTGCCCGAGGAGGCCAAGTGGCTCTCTTTGGCATCACTGACATCGTTCCGAGATGCTCAGGCACTCTTTCTAAAGAACCTTTTCCGGGTCAGACCAGGCCCATCCAGCCCCAGCCAGGTCTCGCCTGATTGTGCGGGGCTGCCTTGCCCTTGCATCCTGATTGTAGTTGCTTGGCCCCAGTCTTCTGACCTGAGTGAGATGCAGACTTGAGGGAGAAGGCAGGGGAGGAGGGGACATCTACATCTCCTCCTTGATCGTTCAGTGAAAGACAATCCTGTGCAGGAAGCAGCATGTTAAAGAGCCCCTTTGAGTGTTAGGATACTGGGGAAGAAAAGTTGGCGAGGAGGAGGAGAAAGGGAGGCAGGAGTTGGCAGGGAAGCAGTCTTTGCTGTTCCATCTCCCTGCAGCCATTGCTGAAATACTGCTGGGCCACCTCTTGGCCCCGGATGCTGTGCCCGCTCTCCCCACTTGTAGGTGGGGACAATTCAACTACAACCTCAAACCAAGGTGGCAGTTTCTTGCAGAGTTTGCACAGGGCTTGCAGCAAGCAGGGAAACAGAACGGCTTTACGAAAGCCCTGCTACTTTGTGGTCCGAGGGAGATAGGGAACATGAGCAGGGCTTCAAACCAGTTATTCCCGGCTCAGTCATAGCAGCCACGTGAAACCGGTATGGGCTCAAATTTATGCAACGTGAACCAGAATGGCAGCTGAAATGGGGACGATTATGGGTCGATGCCCTGCTAGAAACTTCATCTCCCTCTCAGACAAGAAGGGCAGTGTGAGTGTTGCATAGCAACCAAATCTCTTGACTGACAGTCGGAAACACGGCAACCTGCTCCAAGAGGCCAGCCGATCGCACCCCTTTGAAGATGTTCCACTCTCCATATTTTGGGCAGTCACCCAATCTTCTGTATCCGACCCCCGAAAGGGGTCCTTATGCTTTTTCTGAGTTTCCCTTCCTAAAGCGTCGACCCCAATCTTTCCAATCTGTTGGTTATCATTCTGCTTCTCCCAAATTTTAGAAATTTGGGTCTGTTCTGATTTCACCTTGAAGATCATGACAGAACCGGTTCAAACTGGTTCAAAGTTCTGAATATGAGGTATGAGGAGCTCTGGGCCCCAGGAGAGGAGGAGCTCAGCATCTCCTGGGCAGAAGGGTGTGGAGTCAAAACCCTGGTTGCATGTCCGGGTTCTTGGTAACACAGTCTAAGATTGTGCTACATTCCATTTACAAAGAAGTACCTTTGTAGTATCCATTGTCTTGAACGAGGGGGCACTGCTTTCCTCAAAGCTGGCAGTGAAGGGGCGCTCAGGTGTCATGTCCCTGGGAGAACTGGCTTGACCTCAGCAATCTGCCCAGCTGTGAGTCCATGAATGATGACCCAGCTGGGCACTCTCTCTAGCAAGCGCCTAGATTCAGGCTCAGCCCCATGAAGGGCTGGCATTGCCTGGGGCTTGCTGGATACCAAGAGCCACAGCGTGCTTTCTTCTGGTTGAGTTGCGTGGCAGAGAGACTGGATGGGGAATCCTTTAGGAGATGGTTCTTCCCCGAAGGATCAGATCCCCCTTGCAAACCATGATATGGCCCCATTCACTGGAGCCTGATTCAGACTAAAGTCCCACCATGGCCTTCTCTGTAGGGAAGGAGATGGCTGGAAATGGGACAGACTGAACAGAGACCTGCAGACAGAGGCTCCGAATCTGCCAGCCATGGCTGCCCCTACCCACAGCCCAGCACCACGGCAGGGCCACTCCTTTGTTTCCTTTAGGAGTCAGGTCCTGCTTGGGTGGAGGAAGAAACAAGACAACAAGCCCATCCTGGACCAGTGCCGGTGTTGCTGGGGCTGAGGTGGCATTGGGAGCCAGCACTGTGCCTGCAGTGAGTTGGCCCAATGCAGGGATTGCTCTGGCGGAATCATGTTTGTTTGATTTTTCTTTCTTCCCTACCATCCCCTTTCCAAGGGCCAGATGTTTCCTGGTCCCAAAGAAGGCCAGGGGTCACACCTTGTCCCCCGCATTCCCAGGACAGGTTACCTCCAGAGTGGGCTCTCAGACAAGTCCCTGCTTCCCAAAAATGAGAAACAAGACCCCCAGCTGCAGCCTGTCACCATCACACATCGGCCTCCCCCGGGTGTGTGTGGGGTGTGTGTGTGTGTGTGTGTGGGGGGTATGTGCAGTTCCAGGCGAGGATGGGCCCCTAGTTAGCACTAAAGTTAAAAAGAATAGTGCCCCAATATCAACTTGAGGGAAGTAGCTCCCACGAGAGTTGGGACAGTGGAATGACCTGACTCCCAGGCAGTTGTGCCAGCCACGGATTGTAGGTGAGTCCGCTCAAGTGACCACTGCAAAGGCCTGCCTCCGGCTAGGCCGTCATCAGTGCTACCATTCCCCGGGACGAGGCGCCTCGAGGCCTGCAGCTGCCCAGGGATGCTTTCCCCGCCTCCTGTTGCCTTCTCAGGCCCCTTGAAGGAGAGTGTGCTAGCCCCCACTCTCACTCCACCCCCGCCCGGTCTGGGCCCTCTGTGCTCCGGGAGCAAATGTCTACTCCATCCCAGTGATGCTGTCCCTGCAAAGGTCAAGGGTTGTCTGACCTGTCCTGGTGGTGGCTAGTCTCGTGGCATGATATCCCAGACAGGCTGTAGCCAACCCTGTGCCAAGAGGGCCCTTCTGGACAAAGTCCTGGGCTCTCTGCCCTGTTTGGATGGCCACGAGAAAGCCACGCATGATCAGGCAACGGGACCGGAAGAACGCTTCGGCTTAACGAGAAACCTCTACCCAGCTACTCTCTCCCGTCTTCCATGCGCACAACCGCATGTAACTGCACTAGCGAGGAGGTTCATGCCGGACACAGGAGCCCAGCAGCGACTTGTGTTCGTTTTCTACCCACCACACTCACTTTTGGGCCAGAGAGAGCACCTGTTTGGCCCTGGCTTCTTCCCATACTTTCCTTGGGGAAGAGGTAGGGTTCACAGGTGTCCATCTCACAGGGACCCACCTTCTCGGAAGGCTGAGGTGGCCTGAGCCTCGGGGTGCCTTCTCCTCCAACCCTCTCGGAGCCCCCATCCTGTCCACCTGGATTTTGTTAGGAATGGCGCTCGAACCCTCAGGCCTCGAGGCCGAGCAATCTGTGCTTTGCAACAGCACGAAGCTCTCCCTCTGCCTCCGCGTCCACCGACTCAGGGTCACATCCGTGCTCTGGGAAAGCCGCCGGGATGGAGAAGAGGCTGAAGGGTACGCTCCCCATGACTCGCCGCTCTTCCCTCCCCACGCAAAAGGGTACGCTCCCCATGACTCGCCGCTCTTCCCTCCCCACGCAACATGGCCCCGGGGTGGCTTGGTCCACTTTTGGAGCAACCTCTCACCCTTTACATTCCCCAGAGAACTGAGAGGGCACCAGGGACAGGGCCGGGGCAGGGCCGTTGTGAGCCAGGATGACCAGCAGTCCCCTCAAAAGATCCAGTCCAGGAATTGGCCTCTACCAATTTGGGCCAGATATCATATCAGGCCAGAGTTTGAAAAGCTCTGAGCGGACTGGGGTGGGCAAGAAAGCAGAGAGCAGATGCGGCAGGTGCCTCGAGCAAGCCAGCCCTGCCACTGTCTAAGGGCAGTGAGGCAGGGCGAGAGGGGTAAGTATTGCTTGTACAGAGCTGGTGACTGGCGGTCCGGAGTCTGAAGCCAGGAGCCCAAGCATGACGGAGCTTTTAGACCCCAGTCTGGAAAGGAGCAAAGACGAGCTTCAAGTGAGCCACTTCATGCAGCTAATCTCCAAAGGTCTAAAGGGACCCTTGGCCGTGGTTCAGAACAAGCCAGCCTCAGACCTCCTTATTCCAGCAAAGAACCCTAGCCCAGCACCTCCTCACCAAGCCACACCCCACCAGAGATGAGCCTGAAGGATGCCCCCCACCCCCACCCCCGCAGGGCCTGGGGAGGACACAGGAATCCCAGAGACTGCCTGCTGTGGAAGATAACATCCCTCTCTCTAAAGGTCAAGGCCCTCCACTCCCGGCCTCCTGAGGTCCACAAGGAGCGCACCTGTGGCATGTGGAGTCTTGATGAGAAGAAAGAGATCAAGAACAGATGCTCAGGGGGGTGGGGGTGGGGGGCCTGGCCCCTCCCTCTAAGAGATCTGGCCAGCCCTCTCTGAATCAAAGCCTCCACCTGTAGGAAGGAGGTGGCTCCAGCCCAAGGGAGATAGAGGTCTCCAAGCCCTCAGTCCCTGGGCAGCAGCGGTGTCCCCCGGGGCCTTGCCCAGGGCCCTAACATGCTGCAAAGGGCATCTGTGGGAAGAGTGCCCAGGGCTGCTCAGGCAGGAGAAATGATGCTGGGAGAGAAAGGAGTGGGGTGGGGGTTCCAGCGTGGTCAGCTGCAATGAATGCTACATTCCTCAAAACAGCAGCAGCAGCAGCACTGGGGAGAGGCAGAGGGTGGGACAGGACAAGATGGAGGACTAAGCAGCGACCACCAGGAGGAGGCACAGGGAGGGAACGTAAGTGCTGGCCCAGTCCCAGGACCAGGCAGGAAAGCCCTGTGTCTCTCCACCCCCCAGCCCCCACCTTGTATGCCTAGGGACCCCTCTGGTGAGTTGTGCCCACACAACATTCCTTTGGGTTTCTTTTCAATAAGATACAAAGAGACAAGGGTTTCTGCCCAGTAGTCATGCGGACTGACTTCCCAGACAGATAGACATGTATCAAGGTGGTCACACAGACACAGAGTACACATATACACACACACACACACACACACACACACATACACACACACGTAGTCTCCACTGCCAGCTGGGATGAGCCCAGGAGCCCATGGGCATGCAGCAGGGCACAGGGTCCCTTTAGACATGAAGACTATGTACAGGGGGGAGGTGGGGGCCCCGCTGGCACCCCTTTGCACACCACCACTCCAGCCCTTCTTCCTGTGGTCCTTAGGAGCAGGAGGGGCTGGTGGCACTCTCCAGGGAGGACTGGGACAGCCGCCTGGTCAGGGATCCGAGCGTGGAGTCGGCCACTGAGGAGGTGGGGAAGAGTTTATACCAGCCAGTGACTGCAGCCCTCAGGTCTAGCTCATCCAGCATGATCTGGGCCATGCCCATGAAGCACTTGTGGTCCATTCGGCCATAGTCACCCCAGACAATCACCTGCCAAAAGAGAGGAAGAGTGTGAGGAATGAGCCACCCCACACACCCCAAGGCTGGACCATGGGCCTGGAGAGTGCTAGTGCTGCCAGGCCACAGATGGGCAGTGAGAGCCAGAACCCAGGCTGACTTTCCCAACCAATCACTGAGCACTGAGGACATGCCAGACCCAAGCCTTTGTTCCTACCAGCCAGTTAGGTATGGGTGTAGTTCAGAGAGGTTCATTAACCCAAAGATACACAGCAACCCATGGCCAAGCTAGAATCGCAATTGAGGGTGTCTGACTCCAGCGCCTCTCAGCATCCCAGACAACAGCTTTCCTCATGCAAAGTCCAGGGCCTGGGTCATAGCTGACTCCCCACTGAGTGCTGTCCATCACCCTCACTGGACCTCGGCATGACCTTCCACAAAGCTGAGGGAGGGAACAGACTAGCTTGGCAATATTCAAATGCGTGCTTATCAGCGAACCCTTTCTCACAAAGGAATATTTATCTATAGCTAGATATGGACCCCTGGTGGAACGGAGGGCTAAGCATTGGGCTGCTAACTGCAAGGTCAGTGGTTCAATCCTGTCAGCTACTCAGAGGGAGGAAGATGAGACTGTCTGGTCCCTTCAAATTCAGTCTTGGAAACCCTGTACAGAGTTGCTACGAGTTGGAATAGAATTGATGACGGAAGGGTTTTGTAAATAGATTGATGGATATATATTTATTAATATTGACCAACTCTAATATAGAAATATATAATAAGTGACTATTATTATGGACACACATATATATTTGTGCGTGTATGTATATATAGATTAAATGAATTTGACCTGGTTAAGTAGGAGAGAATTACTCATCTTCCCTTTGGCTCCCAAGATTGCCTGCACAAAGCCCTAAGGTTCTGTGGTTGGTTCTTTATATGCAACTCGAGGGCTCTTACAAGGTAGCCGCGGAAGCACCTTGGATCAGAAGAAAAGCCCTGGATGGAAGTCATATGGCCTCAGACAGCCCTGGCTTCTAGAATCCCCTCCACCTGTATATCCTCAGACAAAGTCATGGCCAAACATCGCCACCATCATATTGTATGTGTCCCAAGTTGCAATATTAAAATATTCTATGGGTGTGGTAGTTACATAATCTGGTGTCAATTTGAGGATTAAGAGTGAAGGGGTTTATCTGTGTGCGCATGGCCTTCTCCTACGGTATTTCCTCCTTGGAAGCAGGAACACTTGCTCTCTCTGCTCACTCTCTGGGAGACATAGCAGCTCACAAGACACATGGAACTATGCTAGTGACCGGAGAAGCCACATGGAGACCCCTCTCAGCACTGAGATGCTTACAATGCCACTGGATCCACAAGGCTTCCTACCTACTGGCCTGTGATCTTCCTGCATTTGGCATCATTGCATGTGTTTCCTGAGTCTGAAGAGGACTTTATAGATTGGTATCAGACATATGGGCATTATAACATTAGACTTATGGACTTGATCTGGACTGGGCTGGGATGTTTTCTCAATATTCAATTGCTCTTATATGTAAAGCTCTTCCTTATACACATGTGTCTATGAATTTGTTTTTCTATCTACCAGACTAACACAATGGGCAAAATAGTAAATGAAACAGGAAGCACCAAAAGAAGATGGAAAGAATACATAGTCACTGCACCAAAAAAAGAACTAGTCCACATTCCACCAGGAGTATAGAGTCAAGAACCAATGATAACGAGGAAGAAGCTCAAGCTGCATTAAAGGCATTAGCAAAAATCCAGATTCCAGGAATGGAGATAACACCGATTGAAATGTTTCTAACAAGCTGGTGAAGCACTGGAAGCACTCACTTGTCTAGGCCAAGACGTGGAAGACAGCTACCTGGCCAACTGACTGGCAGAGATCCATATCTGTACCCATTCCAAAGGAAGATGACCCCACAGAAGGTGCAAATGATTGATAGCACATGTAAGTACAATTGTGCTGAAGTTCATTCCAAAATGATCAGAGCAGGACATTGACAGGGAGCTGCCAGAAATTCAAGCAGGATTCAGAAGAGGACAAAGAATGAAGAATATCATTGCTGAGGTCGGGTGGATTTTGGCTGAAAGCAGAGAATACCAGAAAGGTACTGATTTATATTTTATTAACTATGCAAAGGCATTTGCCTGTGTGGATCATAAGAAACTACGGAGAGCTTTGAGAAGAATGGGAAATCCAGAACAGGTCATTGTGCTCCTGTGGAACTTGTACCTGGATCAGGAGGCAGGTGTGCAAACAGAACAAGGGCACACTGCATGCTTCAAAATCTGAAAAGGTGTGCGTTGGGGTTGTACTCTCTCAAAATACTTCAATCTGTATGCTGAGCAACACATCAGAGAAACTGGTTTACATGGAGAAAAAAATAGCACTAGGATTGGAAGCAGGCTGACGAATAACCTGTGGTAAGCTGATGACACAACTTTGCTTGCTGAACATGTGGAGGACAGGAAGCCGTTGTGATGAAGATCAAGGGCCAGAGCCTTCAGTATGGATTACAATTCAATGTAAAGAAAACCAAAATTCTCACAGCTGGACCAACAGGGACCATCACGCTAGAGAAAAGATGAAATCTGTCAAAGATGCCATCTTCCTTGGATCCATAAGCACCGCTCCTAGAAGCAGTTGTCAAGTCGGCCGACATATTGCCCTGGGCAAAGATCCCATTTCAGGCGTTGCAGAGCAGGGATGCCACTTTGAAGACGAAGGTTCACCTGACCAAGCCATAGTATTTTCAACCACCTCAAAAGCAGGTGCAAGTTGGACACTGAAGAAGGCAGGCTGAAGAAGGCCCGATGCGTGTGAATGATGGTGTTGGTGTAAAAGATCACGGCCTGCCACAAAGGCAAACAAGACTCTTGACAGAAGCCCAGGTAGAATGCTGCTTCGAATCAAGGATGGGGAGACTTTGTCTCACCTAATGGACAGGAGAGACCAGTCCCTGGAAAAGGACATGCTTGGTCAAGTAGAGGGGCAGGGAAAAAAGAGGAAGCCCCTTGTTGAGATGGACTGACAGAGGCTACAACAATGAACTCAACGTAACAATGCGCAGATGGCGCGGGACCAGGCAGTGCTAACAACAACCTCAATGCATCAGGCACTACGGTAGGCCCTTCAGGTGCATTATCTTATTTAATCTTCACAACCTACCTCCTGCAGCTAGGAAATAAGTGTGTGGGAGCTTAAACCCAGGACCAAATTTAGAGACTCACTTACCATAGGCTGTATTTCTCTAGAACCACTTGTGCCTCCGTTTCTTCATTTCTGAAATGGCAGAATACTCCCTCTCTCCCTTCCAGGATGCCACAGAGTGCCAACAACTCACAGCGTGCAGAAGGGCTTTGTTAGTCTAAGCGACTGAGATGAGGGTCAGCCTGATCGGGGCTCAACTTGGCTGTGCAAGCTACTCGTTGAACCCTTAAGTGAGTCACCTCCCTGTTCATGTTGGGACTCTGCTTCCTCATTTGTAAACGGGAGAGTCGGCCCTACATCACAGAACCATCAGGAGGATTAAGGCAAGATAACACTGGGAAGCAGGGAGCACCAAGCCCAGCTTCGAGCAGGGTCTCGGAAATATTAGCAGTGGGTGAGTCATAGTTCCACCTGCTAGCTATGCCTCTTATCTGGCGCTTGGTCTCCTTATGAATCAACCAGGTGCAATAACACTGCAGTGGGTTGTGAAAACACACACCTGAGTAAGGTGCATCCTCACACCTGGTATAGTGCCTGGGACAGGACTGATCATAAAGGAAAGTTCCAGAAATAATGGCTTCTGGTCTGTGAGGGGTCCCCCCACCCCACCACCACCATACTCACCTGCAGCACCTTACCCTGGGGCCCCTCGTCAAAGAGCAGAGCCTGCTGGTATAGGGGATCGCGGGTCTTCTTGGCCACCTTTGTCTTCTTCTTGGCCAAGCAGGCCCCATTCTCAAGCAGGTAAGCCTTGATATAGGTGGCTGAGGGATGAGAGGACGCATGAGGAGAAGGGTCCTGAGGACACTGCCATGGTTTACCCACTCCGCTAAGCCCTTGGATGGTCTTGAGGGGAGCAGCCAGGGAAGGGGCGTGGATCTGAGCACAGGCAGCCGGTGGACAAGGCGGACGCAACAGGGGCTTCTTCCCACTCCCTCATCCTCAGTCCCATTCACTGGCTTCCCACCGAGTCAGGGCAACAGGGGTAAGGACTTGCTAGGCCCAGAGCTCAACTGCACAGCCCTCTCTGCCAGGACCCCATTTTTAAAATCCCGCCCTAGCTGCTCAGCCTCACCTGGGAGAGACTTAGAACCTGGTTTGGGGGTCAGGCCTCGAGCCTCAATCACTTCTACCTCCAGCTGGCCTCTCTGGTCCATCATAGCAATATGCACGTCCCCTGCAAGGGAAGAAAGGACGGGTCCAGGCTGAGCCAGATCAAGGGACAGGGCAGCCAACTACTGTAGAGAAGGCCTGTCTGCAGAGGATGCTACAGTTGCAGGCCGGGACATACAGCACAATGGAATAACTGGCATGCTTCAGAACCGCTTGGGGGTGAGGGAGGGGGCTGGGAAACACTCGGACAGGTTGCTTAGGGAAGGGTGAGGGCACAACCCTTTAAGGGGTGCGTCTCGGTAACAGCACATAGCTGCCAAACTCCCATCCGAGTCTGGTTGATTGGAGGAACTTCTGTGTTGTTGAGCAGAACAGGAAGTTGGGGGCCAGAGCTGAACAGCCCAGAAAGAGGAAAGGCAGGTTGTGAAGTCAATGTCTTCCTCTTTCCCCTACACAGTAGCCCCTCTGCCAATCTCTAATACCCGAGGAGGCTTCTGAAAGGGTGTGGAAGAGCTCCTTTGTCGTTCCATTCCATTTTCCAGAATTAAACAAAATGATTGCGAATTAGGGGAAGGTGTGCAGAGCAGATCATAGTTTCCCATCCAGCAATTCATATGCCTTCAGCTGCAGCTCACCCACTGCAATCCCCTTTGACGTACTATCACATATCCCACTTTCTCGCTGTTTCCGGTTTCCATTCCTCCTCCTTGTCTAGCCCTCTGAACTCTGTCCTTGAGTAAATGCTGCCCTCTTGACCTTAAAG
>NW_022111357.1:2792830-2803559 GCF_000313985.2 Echinops telfairi | reverse complement strand
GAACTGTTGTTTTCTCCTCCAGATTGTTCATCCAGCCTATCTTATTTAGACAGACGTGCGGAGCTAATAATATGCACAAAAACAAGACAGAGCAAAACCAAGCAACAATATACAACAAAACAACAACAACAAACCAATGACACAAAAAGCCAAAACAAACCACAAGAAAGAAAAGCTTGTTGTTAGTTGAAGGACTGCTTGTTGGCCTTTAGGAGTGTTTTCCAGTCCAGTCTGTTGGGGCACCATGCCCTGGCCCCAAAGTCCACCTTCAGTATTCCCTGGGGACCTTGCCGCTCTGTTCCCTTGCTGTTCTGTTGCACCCCTTTAGTGTTTTGTCTTGGGTTGGTGGGATCAGGTCATATGCAATTCCTACACTCTGTCTCCGGTGTTGTCCCTTTTAAGGCTATGGGTCAGTGAGGGACATTGTGTCTCATAGTGGGGCCGGCCATGTGGTCCTCTCTGTGGACTGGCTGCTCTAATTGGGAACATCGTCCTCAAGGCCTGGTGGGTTTATTCTTACAAAGACTTGAGTTCCGTTCCACACCTGACAGTAATGAACACAGTCTCTGAGGTCCAAACGGCCTCCATCTGACCAGCAATCCTGGTTTCTTGGACGATGTTGAGTTTTGACCCACATTTTTCACCCACTCTTCCCAGGATCTTCTAATAGGATCCTTTTCAGAGCTGTTGGTAGTGGTAGCCGGGCATTATCTAGTTCCAGTCTCAGGGTGGTTTCCAAACTTTTTGAAGCCCGCTCATATGTTGGCCAATTTAAAGAATACCGGTTTGAAGAGGTGCTAAGAGATGTACTTTCTCAGGCCCAAAAGTACTTCCTTGGAGAAAGGGTCTGCTCCTCCCTGGGGTCCCTGGACAGAGGAGGGAAGGAAGCCTATTAAACTTCCTGGGCGACAAGCGCTCTGCAGTGCACGCTCCCAGACAGAATATCCAGCTGGGAAGAGTCCTATGAATGCTTCATTAGGGGGAACTCCTCGCTTTGTTCAACACAAGTGAGCAGAATTTTTGAATTATGCAGGAAGCCCTAGGAGCGTTCTTCAAAGGGGTCCAGAATCATATACCTCATGCAGGAACATTAAAACGGGCCATCATGCAATTGTTTGTATTTGCATTCTTGTGAAGATGGGGATTTTTCTACTTCCAGAAGATACTCTGAAATTCACTCCTCTCCCTCCAGCTATTCCTGACTTCCCCTTGGGAGACAGGGGAGGGTCTCGGATTGAATCTCTTCCAGGTGTTGCTGTTAACTAACTTCCCAAGCCAGTGTAACAAAGGCAAACCTCTTCTTCCCCAGCTGTGGACACCAGAGGGCACCACACCCAAAGGTTCTAGGCTGCGCTGGCACATTAGCAGGGTGGAAGTAAAGGGCTCTTCTTGCTCCTCACCCCAGCGCTGGCTAAAGCAAGCCCGCCAGCCCTACCCCCTCCCCACACCCCTCACTCCTTACAAATCTGGAAGCAGGGGCTCCAGTGAACCCTAACTTTGAGCTAGATGGGGGCTGCCCCTGATCCTCTGAAGGCCCCTGTGCGCCTGGCCTGGCTTGGAATAAATTCCGTTCCACTGTGACTCACATCAGGGCTCTGTTTGCACCTGGGCTGCCTCTTCTGCTGCGCAGATCCACCTGAGAGCTCACAAACAGAACCAGAATGAAGCCAAGATCAAGTGCAGACTTCGGGAAGCCCTTCGAGCTGCATGGAGGAAGCCCACGGCCCTGAGTCCATTCCGACTCACAGCGACGGTACGAGATGGAGGAGAACGGCCCCACGGAGGTTCCAAGGTGGGAAATCCTCATCGAAGCATCTTTCTGCCTCAGAGTGGCTGGTCAGTTTGAACCCCTGGCTTTTCAGTTAGCACCGACTGCTTAGCCACCATGCCACCAGGGAAGAGAGGTGGGAGAATGACGAAGAGGCTTCTGGGGGCTAGCCACTGGGTGAGGGTTAGCAAGTCCTCTGAGACATTGTCCTTTGGGAGTCATTGAAGTACTTCAGGGAAAGCATCCAAACCAAACCTGTGAGCCGGTTCTGCCGGCCGCCCTGTAGGTTAGTTGTCAGAGTGAAGGAGGGCATCGCCGTGCCCATTCTACAGATAAGGCAACAGAGGCTCAAAGCAGTGGCAGAATATGATGGAAGCCATGCTGGGGCTGCCTTTGTTCCCCGTTTTATAACCAGCCATTGGCGCTGCCGGGCGGGCACATAGCAGGTGGTGGGAGAGGGGGTGAATGTGTGGCTGTGAGCCCTTCAGGGCAGCAGATGAGAAAGGCTGGCACCGAGTGAGGGCCCCGCTCTGACCTCTCCCTCCTGCTGCACACCACCCCTCACCCCACTCCCCGACTCAGGAAGACTCACCCATGGGTGGCGTGGCCAGCGTCTGTCGCCCCACAATCTGGGCTGGCCCCAGTCCATCCAGGAAATCACTGAACTGGCTCTCGGCGCCAAGCCGTGTGGTGGGGAAGATGAACCTAGAAGAGGAGGCAAGGGGCGTGTGAGGGTGTCTGGGCAATGAGGGGTGGGGGTGCAGAGAGGGCAGGATGCAGTGACTCTGTGCCTGGGCATCCCCACCCCCAACCCCGTGCCTCAGTTCCTCCTCCACACCCTGGCTGGAGATACCAGAACTACTCATTTCTGCACATTTAGGGGGAAAAACAAAACAAAATAAAACTTTGAAGATACTTGAAATGCAACTAATAATAATTTTTTAAACCCAATAAAGGAGTCCTAGGGGCACTGTTGGTTAAGCACTGGGCTGCTAATTGGAAGGTTGGTGGTTCAAACCCACCAGCTACCCTGCTGGAGAGAGATAAACTGCTGTCTGCTCCTGTAAAGATTTACACCCTGGAAAGCCTATAGAGCAGCGGTTCCCAACCTGGGGGTCGAGACCCCTTTGGAGGTCACATGACCCTTTCACAGGAGTCACCCCATTCATAACAGTAGCATAATTACAGTGATGAAGTAGCAATGAAAACAATTTAATGGTTTGGGGGGGGGGGGTGTCACCACCACATGAGGAACTGTATGCAAGGGTCTCGGCATGAGGAAGGTTGAGCACACTGCGCTAGAGCATTCCCCTGACCTGGCACAGACTCGACGCACTAGGTTTGCTTGGGGGTTATTTCTGTGTTTTCTGTGCTCATGACAGCGTTTGATCCTAAGGCACCAGGGACTTCTGATGCGGTCCTTAAAAGGTGGGGCCTGCTGGGCACCTGCGCCCTATGGAGAGATGCTGAAGTCGACTCCCAGAAGCCGCCAGGTCCGGAGCAAGTGCCAAGTACTGAGTTTCAGTCAGAAATGTAAGGCAATACTGTGAGGCGGTACCCAAAACAGCAACTGAGACCAAAATAACACAATTACAGGGTCGAAATGACTGGCCAACAAGCGTGGGCAGTTGATGGCTTGCAGGGGGGGGGGGCTGAGGGAGGGGGCAGATAAGAGGAAGCCTAAAAATAGTAACAAGGGCTGACAGGGATTGCCTGCTGACCAGGTGCCAACATGGAGCTGAATGTACTACATGCATTCTATCACTTAATCCTGGGAAGAGCCCTTACCCAATGCTGCAGATGAGAAGGCCGAGAGCTTCAGAGAGGTGAGAGACCTGCCACATCCGTAGCACAGGTGGGGGACAAGGCTGGGGGCAGTGGAGACAGGGCCGCCAAGTTTCAGGCACACGGGCAACCATCAGAGGAGTGGTTGCTGCTGCCCTTGGTAGTTTGTTCATGTCCTAAATGACCTGGGCGGAGCTAGCAGAGCATGGACAGCGAGGGAAGGCTGCCCAGGTCCACCCAGGGACTAAAATGGACCAAGCCTGTCTATGATGGAAACCGGCCAGCGCCTGGCTTGAGGGAGGAGGCTGGCTCAGACAGAGGCTGTTGGAGAGTTTGGTGGGGAGCTGCTGGTGGCTGATGGCTGGTGCCAGGTGGGGAGGCCAGGTTGTCAAAGAGCCAGGTGTCCCTGCCCCACTAGGCTCAGCCCACTCGGGCAAAGCAAGAACGGCAGACTCGCAAGGCCACAGAATTTTAGGCGCCTGATGCCGAGAGAGACTGTGGACAAAACTCACAGCCTTCATTTAAATCCCAACTCCTCTACCACTTAAAGGCCATGGCTTCGAGCAAGGTGAGACTCCCTCCTCTGGGCCTTGGTTTCTCCACTTGTAAAACAAAAGGCAGCAGTGGTGCCTACATCCCTCCAGATGCTGTGTTCCATGAGGGGGTCACACATAATGCTTACTTCTCAAATAGACTGACAGGGGGTAGTGGGGAGGGAGTGGGGAAAAATGAGGAGCTGATGCCAGGGGCTTACGTGGAGAGCAAATTTTTTGAGAATGAAGAGGGTAACGAATGCACAAATGTGCTTTATACAATTGATGTATGTATGGATTGTGATAAGAGTTGTATGAGCCCCCAATAAAATGATTAAAAACAACACAGAAATGGGGGAGAAAAAAAAAAAAAGACTGTCCGAAGGTCCAATTTGAGTCTCAATTTAGCAAAGACAAAGGTTTTTGTAAAGCCCAGTAGCAAGGCCTGGCCCCTGCTCCATCACCATGAGAGTTTCTGACAGCGGCTCTCACTTTCTGTACTTCAGTCATCCTGGGCCCCTCCTAGGATGATGGCAATGGAGAACCTGATCTGAAAGGGCTAGCGCATGCCCTACCTGTGCTAAGAGGCAGGGGGTGCTAGCGGCAACTCGCTTCCGTGGAAGCCCTAGAGACCTGGGACTGAGATGTGGTCAAACATTAAAACAACGGGGGCACGGAACTTTAAGACTGTGAACCAGTGGGCCAGGAGAGAGCGTGATCCCACTGCCACCATTTGGTCGACTTGGAAGGGAAGAGCTAACTAACACTGTGCGTTTTCAGTGTTTCTGATTGCAGCCCACACTTAAGTCTAAGAGACATTTAATGTCATGGCCTAAGAGGTAAAATATGGGTTTGTTTCTACATAGAAGGCAAACCAAATTCCACATGGTAATGCTCATTGGTATTCACAACATACGATATACACGTTTCTGATCTCTTTTCCTGATGCTGGTTGTTTACCGATGGACTGATTTGACTTCTCACCTATTAGACACCACCCCCAGTTTGGAAACACTGATCCATTTCAGCTTCCTTCCCTAAGCTGCAAGCAAGCCCCCAGCGAAGCCTCCAATCTCCTAAGCCATTACCATAGTGGTACATTTCAAAAGGTCCCACCTGCATGCTGAACCCTCCCCTCCAGCAGAGTAGTGTGTAAGTGGCAGGCCCTGGGGGTCCCTTCCTGAGATGCACAGAGGGGACTCTGCTCCTGGGCCACTTGAGCATTCGGTGGGAAGAGGTGCCTGGATCGCCAGGAAGGCCCCACGGCTGGCCAGGCAGATGTCGGGAAAGGAGCCACAAAGAATCCTGGCCATCGCGGCTGGAAAACCAACTGGGAGCTTGGTGGTCCCTAGAAGGCTGAGGGGACTGGGAGGTGGGCGCAGCGGCGGGGGCTGCACGCACGTGCCATCCGAGCTGTTGCTGTTGATGCTCCCATCCGTGGACTCCCGGCTGCCCTGACGCGTGACCCGGCTCCGCATCTCCACCGCGATGCCAGTCTCCGTGCTTCGCCGGATGTTGCTGCGCAGCTTCTTGGTGGTCCCTTCTAGGCCCCAGAGAGGGAACAAGGTCAGCTTGCAGATGAGGCTTGCGGGGTGGGTGTGGGTGGGGGCGTTTGGATGGGCATCGGCTCAGATTGGAGGCAGGGGCATTGATGACCGCCTCTAGAGCTGAGTGGCAGCCTGAGCCACCTGGATCGGCACAGGGCAGTGACAGAGACAAAGCAACCCAGAAAGAGGAGCCCCAGGCAGAGCCCAGCCCTGGGGCTCCAGAGCCTCCCCTCATCCAGGCCATGTTCCTGACACCCGCCTGTCCACTCTCCTGCCAGCCTTTGTCCCATCCCTCTCTCTTCTGGACAGCTTCGCTTCTCCAGGATCCCATGTTTATTGTCCCTCTTCGAGGTACTCCCCTCCCCCCCTCTCTGACCCTTCACAGACCGGCATCCTGAGGCCCAGTGTGAAGCCTGACAGCTTTCAAGCTTACACGTTCTCTCTGGGTGGGTCCGAACACGGAGGGAGGTGTGGAGTGGCGTTAGGAAAGCAAGACAGAGGGACATGAGGAGGACTTGGACTGACAGGCTCTGAGAGACAGGCCACCCAGTGTCTGCACCTCCCTCTGGCCCTGCCACCCACTCCTCAGCCTTGCAGGGAACATGGGGCACTTCCCCTCTCCTATTGGTGCACCATCCTGCCTGGGTTTCCATGGCAACCTCCTCAGCATTGCAGTGTGGTCCCTCTAGGCACCCTCTCCTCCTGGGGGTGGAGGGAAGAAGGGTTGAGAGTTTGGGACTTCCCCTGCTGAAGCAGCCTGCCTGAGGAGCTGGATGGGGAGGGGGGGGTGCCCGGATGTAGACTGTACCAAAGAAGCCGTTTGCTGTCACTGCTTAGAGGCCCAGACAAAGTAAGAGCAGAGCTGCCTACAGGGATATGGGGGGAGATTGGGGGCAAGAAACCCAGCACTGCCCCCACTGAAAACAGTGGGGAGAGAGGAGCTGGTTACCCTGGCAACACTCTTTCCCATCCACATGCAGTGGTGGGCTGGGGAGGGGATGTTCAAGACCCCAGCCTGGGGGAAGAAAGACTTTATTCCTTCTGCTTTGTTGCCCTACTTCTTTTTCAGGGACCCCACTGGGATGGGAGGCTTGAGAGGGCTGGCATCACCAGTGGATAGAACTCAGTGGGGGTAGGGGGCTTGGAATGGGTGGTAGGGGGAGTGAGGAGGCTATTGTCTCTGAAATCATCCCGGCTTCTGGGAATTTGAAATAGCATATCCAGGAATCAATCCATCTATCATTCAATCAATCTTTCTCTCTCACAAGTGCCATCAATCACACCGATGAATAACCTTACACGCGATGTCACCTGTATGGTTACACAGTCACACATGGTCCCACTAGGAGCTAGTCATGCGCAAACATGGCATTCCAGCATATAAAGTCAAGTCACACACACTACCTTCAGACCACAGCCCTCAGAATTGAGGCATCAGCCATAGGCATACAGAGAGATACAAACCCACAAACAGAGAGAGAGAGGGCTGGAGAATAATGGTGGGCATGGGACTGGGGGAGACTCCCTCATGCCCGGCTCCTAATTGCCACATCCACTTTACCCGAGTCAGAAGCCAGACGGCTCTGTGGGGCTGCGGGTCATTCTTCCTCCCCCTCATACCTCTAAGCCTCCCCATAAGCCACAGCCTCACATTCCTGCCACCCAGTCTTCCTCTTCCAGAGCTGGGGAAAGCTTTGGTCCACCTGTGAGAAAATGTACCTTCTTTGATCAGATGTGTCCAAGACAATACGGCCCTTGGGTCAGGGAGCCAAGGGATTCTGAAAAGTTAGAGGCTACTCACTTGAGGTCAGTCTCCACAGCAGCTGAGACTAGAGCCAAAGACTGCAGGCTGCCTGCCTGCACCCCCATCCTGTGCCACTCCTCACTCCCCTCCAACCACCTCCTGTTATTTGAGTGGTGGTCTGGCAGAGATCAAGCTCCAGATGCTCTGGGTGGCAGGAAAGGTCTTGCAGCCTCAGAGAAATATTCTCCGCTGGCTGCGCACCTGACCGGACCTGAGCCCCTGCCAACCTTTCTGTTGCCTTCCTAAAGAACTAGGCCACATGGCTTGCAATGCTTCCAGAATTCTGGGATCTGCAAAGATGCCAGGAGCCATCCCAACACATCACAAGGGAGATACAGCCACAGCTTCCACTGCACTCCCGTGCATCTCGTGGGATCCTTGCAGCTCCTGAACCCTCTCCCCTTTCCCACCAGCGCCCAAGAGGGGCACGCTGCTATCCATGGTACTGAAAAGGGACTCTCACGTCGGTAGCACTAAGACCAGATGGGTCTCACATGGAACCAACTTGGCTGAGGGCCAGAACTCACCCATGTCCCGGGACCCCAAAATCTCTGACCACTCTCCTCACTTCTCTCCACAAACATAGAGCCTGTTCCATCTAGGAGAAGGCAGGGAGACGGTGTCTTCAGCTTCATTTTTTAGAAGAAACTGAGATCCGGTAAGAATGGCTTTGCTAAAGTCCCACCAGGATTTATAGTCCTTCTGCATTTCCTAGTGAAGTTTGGGAAGGTCACTCTAGGACAACATGGGGAATCAACTGGAAAAGGGAAAGGCAGAGCCCTGGAGAGAAGGCTGCTATAACAGCGCAGGTCAGAGGTAACAGAGCCTGAGCCAGCATAGAGGAGGGAGCAGGTGGGGCTCCAGTCAATGGCAGGATGCTGATAAACTGGGAACAGAGGCACCTGGGAAGGGCAGCCACTTAAGAGCCTGGAAGCCCGGCTGGGTCCAAGAGGGGTGTTCCCCCTTCACTTCCCAAGGATCCAGTCTGCAGGGAACTGAGCCATCACAGTTGGGGGCAGCAGAGGACATCCTTCTAGGATCTTTTCCCAGAACAGAGCTTCCGGAGCCAATGTCCATGGTGTCTGTTCCACACAACCCTCCGGGGCCAAGCTCTTCCACCCAGGGTGGGGCTCTGAGTGCCAAGAGTGACCCTGTGGACAGGGACAGGCTCCGGCTGAGCCTGGTTACAGGTACATAAAACTGGGACCCAGCAACCTCACGGCCTGGAAGTAAAACCTAAGGAGAAGACAGAAGTGGAGGCCAGAGAATTCACTTCATTTGGGGCTCCACACCGTGTAGTCCCGGGCAGTGATACTAATGGCATCAACAGTTCACTGAGTGCTTACTACGAAGTGCCAGGCAAAGCCCGGTGCTTTTGCATCTCCATCTCGCAGAATCCCCAGGATAATGCTCAAGGCGCATATCCTTGTGCTCATTCTATGACAAGGAGCAGAGTCAGCGAGATGAAGTAACATGTCCAAAGTCCCCCACGGTAAATGGCAGGGACGGCTCTGAAGGCTGCCCTGACTCCCTGCTCCAGGAAAGCACCCTCTCCTCTCCTGGCTCTGGGTGCCTCGCTGCTAGAATGAATAGGCTGAACCAGAAGGTCCCGTTAGAGGATTCCGAGGCACCTTCCATCAGAGGGGTTGCAGGGCAGCCAGACCGACTTCAGACCAGAGCCAATGACTCAGAAGCCCCACAGCCACACATCTCTCCTGAGACCCCTGGAATGCCTCCTGGTCATTCAGACCCCAGCCTAGGAAGACTGTCCTTCATATCACCTTGGGTCTGAAGCTGGGTCATCTAGCTTCCAAGGTATGGTCTCCTGGAGCCAGATTCCTGGGTCCCAATATCTCCACAACCTCCTAATCGAAATCCTCCATCCTTCATCTCCTTCATCAGAGCTCTATCCCCTCCCAATTCCTGAACCCCTAAACTTCCATTTCCCTGCCTCCCTAGGGTAGACCCATCTTGGAACACTGACAACCTCTGTCCCCTCACCACCTAGCACCCTCCCCCACCTCCAGTCAGAAGCAACCTGGAAGCTGATTGCTGGCGATGTTGTCCCCCATCCGGAATGCTCCTATCGGTGGGGTGGTGGTTGTAAGAGCTATTTTAAGGCCTGGAAAAATCCCCCACCCCCATCCCCAATCGGGATCTTGATGAGCACTCTCCCTGGATCCTCCGGTGCCCCCCGCCCCCTCACCCCCTCACCACCCCCACCCAGCTGCCTATTTGAAGGTTTCTTGGGGAAGTTGCTACTCTGAGCAAAATAAGCAGGAAGAGCTTTTAAAACAAAACCAGCTGGTGTCTGGGCTGGTGCCACAGGGGGAGGCAGGCAGGGGCTTGGCAGGGAGGATAGGTTCCTCTGGGAGGTGGGGTCCAGGTGGGACACTGTGACAAGCTGAGTCACCCGCAGGTGTGAGCATAACTGGGATTCCAGATTGCTAGGGGTATCTGAAAGCAAAAGGTACCAGATGTCACGGTTAAGGCGTGTGTGGATGTGCTGTTGTGAGGTGTGTGAGCGTACACACATGTGCACTGCGTTGCTGTGGCCACGGACCCTTGTGTACACATGGCAGCTGTTTCACGTGAGCTGGCCTGCAATTTGCACGGCTGGTTCTTGGTATCGTGTGCCTGAGGTGTCTCTGGGTAGCGCAAATGGTTACACACTCGACTGAATCCAAAAGGCTGATCCTCCGGACCCACCCAGTGGCGTCTCAGACCACAGGCCTGGTGGTCTGTTTGCTGAAAACCCGATGGCGCCCTTACACTCTGCACACGTGTGTGTGTGTGTGGGGGGTCTTCCCATGTCCGAACGAAAACCACCCCCACAGCGTGAATGCGCAAAATGTGCTTCCGGGCCAGTAGGGGAAGGGCCTGGTGGTGCGGTGGGTTCACCTTGGACTGCTCCCCAAGACGGTGGGTGGCGCAAGCCCACCAAAGGCTGGACCAGAAAAAGATGAAGCCTGTGGCTCCCATAAAGGTTTGCCGTCTCAGAAACACTGAGGAGTAGTCTGCTCTCTGCTGTCCTGTGGGGTTTCTGGGAGGTGGAATTACTCGAAGACAGTAGGGGGGTATAATGCGATCCACAGCTGTGGGTGGCAGAGCGCCCCAGCCCCATCTGCGACCCTGCGAGTGTGTGTCCACGTGTGTGCAGGTCTGCTTCGGACCGGAACGTCTTTGTGGGCTGGGTAACCACATCCGTGCGGCCCTTTGTACTTAGGGAGTGCGGTGCTTCAGGGCGGGGCTTGCAGACGTGTGTGTGTGTGTGTGTGTGTGTGTGTGTGTG
>NW_022111357.1:2791057-2791761 GCF_000313985.2 Echinops telfairi | reverse complement strand
GGGGCAGTTCCACCTTGCCCTAAGGCTCTCTATGAGACAAGCCGTGTGGCCCTGCGACCAAGAAACACAACAGGAACCACAGAAGCACTTACCTCACAGGATGGGCATCAGAATCCAATTAGAAGGTGCATGTGAGGCAGTGGTGCAAACCTGTGTGAAGTGTTCCTGAAGTGATTTTCACAGCAAATAACCAGAGATGGAACAGAACTGGCTCCAGCCTGTCCCGGCTATGGGAAGGATTAGTCGTCTAGCTTGAAAGTGGAGGTACAGAAAATTCTAAAGAAGCCAGCAAGAACCACCTATAACTGCATGACGGAGATGCAGCCATTATAAGCAGTTACAGCTATTTCTTTTGAGTCTTTTCTATGCAATACAAATAATAACTCATACCGCATATGCAATTTTATATCCTAGTATTATTTGGCATGGATTCTATCATAAGCATTTGCCAATGTCATTGACACTTTGTATAAAGATTTCAATTAGCCACTATGCAAAGCTATGTATAAAGATTTCAATATCACCATAATATCCCATTGTATGGCAGTAGAATCATTTACTTATATATTTCACATGGAAGCCCTCGTGGTGTGGTGGGTTATGCGTTGCATCAGAAAGTTAGCGGTTCAGAACCACGGGAGAAAGATGAGGCGCTCTATTTCCTCTGGAAAGAGTTAGTCTCAGAAACTCACAGGGGCAGTTCC
>NW_022111357.1:2763512-2790891 GCF_000313985.2 Echinops telfairi | reverse complement strand
TGTTTTCTGTAGGATAAATCCCCAGAAAAAGAGTAACTGGAACAGAGGGTGTGGCTAGTGCAAGTCACCTCCCCCACATCTGAAAGCATCCACGGAGTGCTGGTTCTGAGCAGTTACCACCCCTTTCTGTTGGGGGACGGATCCTAAGGAGTACAAGTCAACCAGTGAATGATAAGCCCCTGGCAGCTGGTGCTAGTCTAAGGTGGGTCATGACTGAGTTGGTCCTATCAGACTTAAGGGGAAGAGTGGGAGTCCATGCTTTAAAAGAGATGGCGGGCTCTGTGTCTGCCTGTCTTTCTCTCCTCCAGGATGCCTCCCTCACAGAAGGGCCGGTCCCTGGGATGAGGCCGGGGTTGCCAAGAGCTGCACTGGAGCAGAAAGCCCCTTGGGTCACGTCTGGAGCCAGTTATGAGATAATACACTTTCAATTGCTGAGGTCAGTTAGAATCCGGGTTTTCTATTACATCCAAAGGCACCTTACTTACTGCTGAGCACATAAACAGTTCTAGACTCTCGGAGCATACCAGGAGGCTTCAAAAAGTCCCTGGAAGGATTCTATTACCGTTTCATTTCTTTTTCCATGATCTTTCTGAAGCCCCCTCATATTGCCAAAATCCTCTCCTCATCAGCAGCATCGAGCAAATATTTGAGCCCTAAAAATGCCAAGGCCTATGCTGAGTGCAGAGGCGACAGCAGAGAGGGAGGCCAATTTGGTCCTGTCCTCTCAGGGCCTCCAGTCCAGGAGGGGAGCTGGAGAGGGAAGAACTAACCCAGGAGTGGCTCTGGTGATGCTAAGGAAGAGGGCAGAGGGCGCTGGGAAGCACTGGAGAAGAGCAGGCGCCGGTGGCTCACTTTTGTACAGAAGCAGGCTTTCCACTGCTTTTCCAGGCTGCCAGCCGCCTGGTCTACTCTGCACCCAGTACCTCCTGGCTTTGTCCTGGGGGGCCTCGGGGGCTTACCCCCAGGCAGTTGCCCACCTCAGGACACAGGGCACCCTACTTGACTCTGTTCTCAGGTCTGTCACCCTTCAAAGGGCACTCTCAAAAGGTCATAGACAGCGAGGAGGGGACAAACAGGGGCAGGATAAGGAAGGCACTACTCTGGCTAGTGAAGAAGACCGTCCCCAGACAGCTGGGAGGACGGCTGGAGAATGAGGGCCGAAGGGAGGGCGGGGGTGGGGCACGACTCAAAGACTTGTTTTGCCTTCTTTGTGGCCCTCTGAGATGTTCTCACTCACCCTGTGACGTGGATAGCGTTTCTGGATAGCGTTTCTCCATCTCCATCCTCCCCCCTACGCCCCACCCCCATCTACACTGTAGCTAATGGAAAGTGGCTCTGGGCTGTGGCCTGTGATGAGCTCGTCTCTTTACTTTCCAATTCCAGTGCCAGTGTATGTGTGTTTGTGGGCATCCGCACAGGCTTTCCGTGGACGGCGGGAGAGAGCTTATCTAAGCTGGCGAACCCGCCCCGTGTAGGTCGAATTCACTGTCATAGTTATTTCTGGGAGGCCGTGGTGGTATCGCCATGTCACAGGTGAGAACAAAGCGTCTCCAGGAAGTCAGGCCCTGGCTTATCCTCCTGAGCTCAGTGGCCAGGCTTGGACTCGGACCCAGGAAGGCAGATACCCTCAGCAGCTCCTGCCCCTTCAACCCAGAGCTCGTCCAGAGACAGGGCTCATCCCTCCTGTGCAGAGCTCTGTCCTGGGTGTTGGCCCTTCGTGAAGGCTGCAAGGACAGGAAAGCATCTGTGGAGACCACCCCTCGGGGCCAGGTCCCCATGGCTGGCAGAGCATCTGAGAGGTGGCTCATCCCTGGATCGTAGGTGGAGAGGCAAATGGGAGCCTGGCGCTACTACCCCCAGGACACTTGAGAGCACCCGTGCCCCCCTCACAGCCCCAGGATGAGAAAGAAAGGGTGGGGGGTGGGGAGAGGTTCCTGACCCTGCCAGCCCAGGGACTCACATTTCCTCTTGAAAAATGAATAGCGCTGACAAGCAGAGGGTTCCGCACCAGGACTCTGAGCCATCCAGAATCTCGTTCTTTAATTACCCTGGGATCACTCGTAGGGCCCGGAGAGCTGCCGCAAGCCTGGAGGGGCCCGGCTGGGCAGGCTGCTCGCTCAAGGGGACAGGAGGAGCCAGGGCCACCCAAGCACAGAACCCAGGAGCCCTGCCTGAGAGAAGGCCAAGAGCCAGGTGGCAAGATGAGCATGTGTAGAATCCCCGTGTGACCGTTTGAGGGCTTTGGTGTCCTCCACTGTGTGCAGGGCAGAGGTCCTTCAAATAGGGAGATCCTGAGTCTTTGAGCACGCGCTGCAGTGCAAGGCACAGATCTGGGGCTCAGGAAGGCAAGATAGGGAGACAGAGCAGCCCCGGGAGGAGGGAAGTCCCACTGTAGAGCCATCCCTGGACCATCAGACCACAGGAGTGGGGCAGGAAGAGCAGGCAGAGACGGGGCCAGCTAACAAGGGGCTGCAGGGTCTCCTCCCCACTGCCGTGGATCGAGTCTATTTCCAACTCCTAGCAATCCTACAGAGGGTTTCCAAGACTGACCACCTTTATGGGAGCAGAGTCTCATCTTTCTCCCATGGAGCGGCAGGTGGGTTTGAACTGCCAACTCTGCAATTAGCAGAACAACACCTCACCCACAGCATCACCAGGGCTCCTTGATGGTACTAAGAATGACAGCCTTCCCACCAAAGTCACCTCAACAGCCCGGCCTCAGAGAGGACTAGCCCTTTCCCAGTCCAGTGGGTGTCCCTCCAAGGACGGAAACCCTCCCACGATCCTGTGGGCCACCGAGACCTTGCTCTGAAGTGCCCCTGCTGACTCCCATCTAGATACCAGTAGAGGTGAGTGGACCTCGGTTTCTCTTCCAGGGAAGAGGAGAACCACCTGCTCCTCCCCCGACTCGTAGCAACTGTCCCAGCACTCCAGGAATTGGCTCTCTCTCTGCCTCAGTGGCCTCAGAGTTCCCCAAGCCCACGCCTGAGTCACATTGCCCACGTGTCCAGCCAGACCATGAGCCTTTCTTGAGAGTCAGTGAGGTCACTCAAAAGCCTGAGATCAGCCGAGTCGCTGTCATGGATGCTGGAAGAGATGTCAAGTCACAGAGGCTCTTACCAGCCACAGCAGACATCACTAATCCATCGTCCTCTTCTGCTGAGGTCAGAGTTAACTTCAGAATCCCTCTCAACTCAGCACCAGCCAAGCAAAACAGCTGTGTGAGTTCAAGCTGACTTGCCCCCTCAGTCCCAGCTTCAACCTTATGTTCGCAGAGTCAGAAACCAAGGCCCAGAGAGGGCGGGTTACACCCAAGGTCAGGCCAAAAGCTGGTGGGGGAAACCAGAGCTGCAAGTCCCCATAACACTAAACACGTGCTCCCTCCCTGGCCCTCACCTCTTAAGAAGGCCCACACTCACCCACCTGGTGTTCTGCATCCCAGGGGGCTCGGCCCCTCCCGACAGCACAGCCCAGTCCTAGGGCATTGGCACGAGCCTTCTGTTACCTTCTGCCCAGACACCAGTGGTCAGGAAACGAAGGGAAGCAATCCAGGCAGGCTCCCAGGAGGAAGCAGTGAGAGACACACCTGAAAGAGAAGGAAGCTTGGAGGAAGGGCCAGGGAAGACGCCTGTTCTCAGGGGCATTCTGTTCTCAGGGGCTTCCCACAGTTGCTGCCATAAAAAAGACAGACTTGGGCGCTCGCTTAGGCAAATCATGGAAATGAATTTGTTCCGTTTCCTCCTTTGCAAAAGTGTCTGAAATCTTGGGTCCCCTACCCCAACTTTACCCGCTGCCCCTTGCCATCAGGTCCCTTCAGGCTCAGAGCCCCCCAATTTCATCCCAAGCTGCTGGTGCTGAAACCCTACCTACAACGGCTTCCAACATCCAGGGGATTCAACCAGGCCCAACAGCTTAAGACATCTGCACTGTGTTCTCCCTTCACCACCACCCCACCCCACCCCACCCCAGCCCCAGCCTGAAGGATCCGTGTCACTCCCCAGACACGCTGTGACGTGATGTGACGTGCCCAGCAGTCAGGTGTGTGTGGGAGGAGAGAGCACTCTCAGCTCTGCCCCCATCCCCAACCCCCACAGCCTAGTTGCCCTGAGCAAGTCATTCAGCTTCTCTGACCCTCCATCTCCTCTTCTATGAAATGGGTCTAATCATGCCCTCAACTGGTCGACAATCCAGGCTGGCTGGGGACCCGATGAGACAGTGAGGAGAAAGCACAGTGATTAAAAACAGTCTGCGAGACTCGAAAGGGACTGGGACCCGAGGGGGCGAGGAGTTCATCTTAACAGGGGAGGAGCACCCAGGAATGGGCGGGGAGGATGGCCCGACAGCCCGGAGAATGCAATCCAAGTCACCAAATTGCACACGTAGAAACTGCTGAACTGGTGTGTGTCTCCACAGCAGCAACAAAATATCTTATTAAAAAACAAAACAAAACAGAGGCAGCCTTTGGGTCAGCGGCAGATTTAGGCTTCGAGCTGCCACTCAAGCCGTATGACACAGGACAAACGTGCTTCCACCTTGAGGACAGTGCTGCTGGTCTTGGGATGACGAGATTGGACTGTGCAAAGGGAGGATCAGCCCTGCTAAGTGCTCAGGTGAGCATTGGAGTCCTACATGTAGTAGAGGGCTGAACAGGTGTTCATTTTTATTGGCCTGGATTTCACACAAAATGCAGCCCCACCTGGACCACACCTGGACTAACAGGGTCACCTGAGTGCTTGCATCTACGGCTCCCTGTGCCTCTTAATACGGCTGGGACTTCCCTGCCAGCATTTCAAGGCCTAGCCCCTTGTCAGATGCTGGGTCTGCCATTCAAGACCACCACCCAGCCCCAATTCCACCCCAGGTCTGCCCCCCACATCACCTGTGCCAAGCTGCCCCCACATCAGAGGCCAGGGCCTGCCTCCACAGTACAGCAAAGGGCCCCTCACCTACAGACTTTCTTTAGCCCACACCGAGAAAGATGGGGGGAGGTTGGTACAGGGTGGTGGAAGGCGCACACAGCCAGAGCGGGCTGCACCCCATCGGCTCCTCTCCTGGCTGCGCAGATATGTTTTTGAAACCACGTCACACACACACACACACACACACACACACAAGGCGAGAGACCGTGTGTGATCGCACACCCTCCAGACCCACACAGACGACACCCATGTGAAGACAATGCTACATGTACACAGGTGTGTATGCCTATCCACACCCAGGTCCTCACAACTCAAAGGCGCCAGGAGGAAGCCGCAGGCACTCACAGACTCACGTGTGTGCGCACCACACACACCTCAAGCCCATGGGTGCTGGAGTGTACACACACACACACACTCAGGCCCTGCCCAGCAAGAGACAGAGAGAGGCCGCCCCCACAGTGGGAAGGGTCTGATGCGGAGCTGTGAGTTCCCTAGGTTGAGGCGCACACACTGCTGATTGGCACTGGTATGAGCTTGAAAACACTCCCCACCCCAGTCTTCCCGTCCTGGCCCCCATTTCTTCCCCTCCCCCCAGATTGGACAAAGGAGCTCTTTGGTGAGGTTTGTGGTGAGAAGACCAGAAGTCTGGCAAAGAGCACTGCCGTTGCCATAGCTACAGGGCTGACCCACTTCTCCACCCAGCCCGGGAAAGAGGGACAAGCCACTGCAGGCAGGGTGGGCCCTCTCCCATGACAGCAGGGAAAGCGGGGAGTTTCCGAGGGTGTGGGCTGAGCACAGGCAGCCCCTGCACTGGAGGCCAATGCAGACTCCAGACATCCCTGAGGTCATGGCCTGTGCAAGGTCATGTCCCAGCATCAAAGCTTTGCTCATCCATGAACATAGTCTTCATGGATGTGAGTCAGAGGATAGGGTGGCCCGGCCCTGCGCTGTGGCCCCCAAGGTCTCCAAGGACACAGGACACCCAACGGTGTCAACGGTGGCTCAGTGGGTGAACCTCATCTCTGCTCCTCACAGGGCTCCTGAGCGCTGGCTTTGCCTCCCACTGACTGCGGGCTGCTGGGGACGTGGGCAATCGTCCTTTCTCAGAAAGGGCTGCAGTGAGCCTTCTCTTGGCCTGGGGGCGCCTAAGGACATGCCCATGTGCCCTCCCCCGAATGGAAGACCCAGCTCAGTCTTGGGAGGAAACTGCCTACAGAATACAACAGAACATGGGGGGGCGGGGGGGCACTCGCCCCTAGGAACCCATTTCCCTCAGGGTACAGAACCCTTGTGACCCCGCCCCTGACTTCCCTCCTGCCCCTCCTCTGGATGGCAGCCTTCTTTGCGCCGTGCTCTCCAGCGCCCCCCCCACACACACCCTTGCTCAGAGGCCTCATATACGTCTGTTTTATCTCTTATCCCCCCACACATTGCTTGGGCCCCATTTGAACATCCTTTTCTAGGTGAGGTGGAGCCCTTGGCCATGCTCCCTCGCCACCCTCCACCCTTACTCACAGCACGCAGTCATGTCCCCTCTGTCCCTAACTTGCTCGGTGCCTGTCTCCCACACCCCACCCTCTGATGGTAGGATCGCCGCCTTGTTCAACCCAAACTCCTAGTGCCTGGCACATGGCTAGCCTTTCGAGGAGACCACCCAACTCATGACAACTGTGAGTGGGCTGGAGTAGAGTCAGGGCCCCTAGGGCTTTCCATGGCTGCGGTTTCAGAAAGAGATCACCAGGCCTTTCTTCCTGGGCACCTCTGGTTGGACTCCAACCTCCACGGTTTGGGTTGGCAGCATTAACTACTGACACCACCCTGGGGACTCCTCAGCACATTGTCCTCCACCATGGAGTCGAACCTCATTCAGGCGACCCTGGGTGGCACCCAGTAGGGGCTTGTAAATATTTGTTTAATGAATGAATGGGAACCTAAAGCAAGCATGACCCTGTGGGTCCCTTTTATTCTCTTCAGGTGACATGTTTCCTAAAGTTACCCTGTTAGGCTCTGCGTTAATGCTCTCCAAGAGGAACAAACAGATACTAGAGTAACTTTCCAAACATACATTAAGGTAACAGACATTGCCAGCTATGTGTGGCTTGTGACGAGGAAGAGGCTCTGCACCGGGCTTGAGAGCAGCGCTCCTGTTGACTCATAGAGCCTGCTCCTCATGTCGCTCAAGTGCTCCCGGAGTCAGACTCACCGCGCTATAGCTGGGCACCGTGCAGGACGCAGGCTCCAGGTGCGAGGGGAAGGGCAGGGCACACAGAGTGCTTCTCTGCCATCCACTCATGAGTTATAGCTCCTGGCATCTGGCCAGGTGTGGCACCTGCCAGCCGACAAGGGCTTCTAGATGTGGCACTGAGAACCCTAGCAGCCTTGGCTGAAGGCTGCCCTGTAGCAGAGGCAAGATCTTGCCCTCGGAGAAGCCACTGCGTCTCCACCTTTCATGTGCGCCAATCACCTGAGGGTCTTGTTGAAATGCAGTCTGAGTCCCTGGGTCTCAGGTGGGGCCTGACCGTCTGCATTTCCAACAAGCTCCCAGGTGATGTCCAGGCTGCTGGTCCATGAGCCACCCAAGGCACTGAGAGGGAGAGACCACATGCTCTGACTGGACACTTCATGATGGCAAAACCAGAGACGGCATCAGAGCGCTCAAAAGACAAGTAGATCTGGAGAGGCAGAGGTGACGAAGATGGAGGCAATACTCCCTGAATGTGTCTGGGGGGTGGGGGGGGGGGATGAATAGAGCAGGAGGCACGTCTGGTTGAGTCTGAGAGGGCTGGGGAGGCCAGGGCTAAGACACTTGGCTTTAGGCCTGTAGGTAGTGGAATCTGACATGACTTCCATGTAATGTTCCCCAGGGCTCAATCTGACACTGAATGCTGCCTCACAGAACAGCCTGGTGGCAGAAAGAGCAGTCCAGAGGCAGCTGCACCCATGCAGGTAAGAAGGGAGCCCCTGCCCCAGCTAGCACAGGTGGGACACGGAAAGAGGCAGACAGGAGGCACTGGAAGAACAGTACCTAGATTTAATTATATGGCGACGAAGCCCTAAAACTCAGTGCCATCCAGTCAATGAAGACTTATGGCGACTCTATGAGACAGGGTCGAACTGGTCCTTTGGGTGTCCAAGGCTATACGTCTTTATGGGAGTAGAAAGCCTCATCTTTCTCCCATGGGGCAGCTGGAGGTTTCAAACTGCTGACCTTGTGATTAGCAGCAGCCTAGCATGTAAGTACTCCACCACCAGGGAGGGGGGAGCGATGACTCTACGGTGATTTACGGGAAGGGTGAACTCTGAGTGGTGTCATCAGCAGAGCCTGAGGTCCCAGAGGAAGGAGCTGGCTTTCGGAGGAGGCTGAGGTAATATTGCATCTCCCAGGGGGAGGTGCTGGCCAGGTAAGCAGGTCCACAGAGCTAGAGAGCTGAGGAGAGCAAGGCGAGTGGGCAGGGTTTGGGTGCAGAGACTGGTGTGGAAAGGAGGGCGAGTGCCCAGAGGGTGCCCAGAGTAAGAAAGGGGCACGAGACAATGCCCTCAGCTTGGGTGGGAAGAAAATGGAATCTGTGGGAGGCAGGAGAACCAGTCGTTGAAAGTAAGAGGTGAGCTCAGAGACGATGCCACCAGTGGGCATGCGGCCAGCCCCAGGCTTCGAAAAGGCCTGCCCCTGCAGGGGGGAGGCCGCCAGATCCCAAGCACCTGAATGCGGGCCTAGGGGCCAGGGGACGCCCAGCCCCGAAAGAGAGTAGAGCTCAAGTGGACAGCCGGAGGTAAGCCCCTGGGGAAAGGGGCTGATGCCCCCAGGAAGAGTCTGAGCTGAGTGGGGTGCTCAAGATCCCAGCTCCCCCAGTCCTCCACTCAAACACACACGCAGGTGCCCCCTTGCACCTACACAACCACAGAGCCCGGGGGCACCAGAGGCTGGGGGAAGGGCACTCAGGATCAAAGGCTCATTGCCAGCCAGGGAGGGGGTGAGCACATAATGTATTATTCAGCCCGGACCCTCTGGGAGCAGGGATGCGCCTGTTACTCACTCTAGGACACAAGTATAAGTAGGCACCCGGGGGACCCTGGACCCCAACAAGATGCCAAACAGTATCCTCTCATCCTCCACCCCCCACCCCCGCCCCCGCCTTCTGAGCGGGCATGGAAGAGCTGACGGTCAGGTGGTAGAAGCAGCCAAGCCCATCCTGGGCGGCAGGGGCCCTGCTGAGGGCGCTGGTGAGTAGGTGAACCAGGCCCGCCCAAGTCTGGACATCCCTGCACCCCCCGCCAGCAGCACCAAGGACAGCAACCTTGGCGGCTCACTCCCGCCCCCGCGGTCGGGTGCCCGGCGTGGGGCGGCAGCCCGGGCCCGGCCAGATCAATATTTCATGGGGGAAGGGGCTCTGATTACCAGCCCCGCGCCAAGCCGGAAGGCGCCGCCCGCTGCCCGCCTGGGGACCCGCCGAGGGACCCAGCAGCCCCTCAGCCACACACACCGCCTTCCCGGCACACCCGCTCCCTCCCCCCACTTTCTCCGAGGCCCAGAGACCCGTTTTCCGGCCCGCCCTCCCCAGGCGCCACACGTGGTCACGCGGCCACTCCGACGCACCCCAGAGCCAGCACGCGCCGCGGCACAGCGCGGACAACATTCACAGCACGCACCCAGCACACCCTGCACGCAAGGTCCTGGGCAGGGCGCCTGACTCTGGGCGCGCGTACGCACACGCACACCACCATGTGAGTCCCAGACACATGTTCCATGAGATGTAGTCACACACACACAGGCATATACACACATACACACACCCTTTCCCCCACCAACACATGCATACAGGCTGCACGCAAACTCAGATATATTATGCAAAAATAGTCACTGCCTGTTCATGTACCCCCACGTGCTGTGTGTACGGGGATACTTGTGCCTGTGTGTGTGCACACCTGTATACACAACCTAATATGCTTCCACAGACACTCACCACGGATGCATACACCCTCCTTCAGATGCCTGGCCCGCAGGAGACTGGAGTAGGGGGGGGCAGGCCTCTGGCTCCTCAGCGCTGGGCTCAGCCTGGCCCAGCCCAGCCCAGCCGCTGTGGATAAATCTACTGTTCCCAGGGGGCAGGCACTCCAAGGCACAGAGAGGTGGGGCAGGCAGGGGATAGGGACCCTAGAGATTCTAATGTCTCCTGGATCCAATACAGCCTCTGGGCATGAGGCTGCCTCACTCTCACCCAGGGCTCCCTCAGTCCCAGTGCTGCCGTAGGCTTGTGTTGTGTGTGGGGACCAGGAGAACCGTGGAGTCAGCAGACATAAGTGTATCTTTGCCACACAAACACCCCAACTCCAAGAGCCCTCCTCTCCACCAGGCTGTCAGGGCAGTGGGTACAAATGGCTCTGTCTGCAGGACAAATGTAACTGGACTCCCCTTAAGAAACCCAAGCCAGGGCATGAGGTGGCAGGAGAGAAGCCGACCAGTACAGCAGGGAAGGACCCCCAAATGTGCCAAGCAGACAGAAGGTACCTATGAGGTGATCTAGGCCAGCAGTGCATGCCTCTCATGCCCCTGGGCCACTTCCCAAATTCTCAGTGTCCACCTGACACTTCGTAGCACCTCTCGGACTTCTGCAAGCCCCACGCTCCCACCCACCCCCACCCCCAGCTCATGTCTTCTTTAAACTGGCACTTCTCACCGAAGTACATTTATTTTACACAGAAACGTTGCGTTGCTACTGTAAATGGAAAGACAAGATCACTTCTAATAATCAGAAAATGACAAAGAAATACAATTAAACAAAGCTTTATTATGACATTGTAGCTTCATGGAATTGCCAGCCAAACCTTGAACGCTGCCTGCAGCCAAACCTTGAACGCTGCCTGCAATCTCTCCACTGAAAAGAGAGGGCAGGAAGTGTTCCGACGGGGTTACAGACCCAGTAGCTCTACCCTGATCCTTTCTCTAGGGCAGGCGTCCTCAAACTAGGGCCCACCGGGTGTTTTTGCCCCGTTTGTTTTTTACCTCAAAATAAGATATGTGCAGTGTGCATAGGAATTTGTTCATAGTTTTTCTTTTTAATTATAGTCTGGCCCTCCAACAGGTCTGAGGGACAGTGAACTGGCCCCCTGTTTAAAAAGTTTGCAGACCCCTGCTTTAGGGGGTAATCTTGGTCCTAGTGGAGTTGAAAGAGAGACACCTTTCTCATAATTGAGTCAAAGTTAAGCGAGGGCAGGTTTGTAGGCCACAGAGTGCCACCTCGTGCCCCGTGGAAGGTTCCACTCCACCCCTTGGGAAACTCTAGTTTATCTACCTCCTGCAGGAATTCGGGTACCATGGCCCCCTTGGCACCGTGTTGCAACAGCCCATTCTGGTAACTATAATCCCTTAGAACAGTGGCTCTCAACCTTCCTAATGCCACAGCCCTTTAATACAGTTCCTCATGTTGTGGTGACCTCCAACCATAAAATTATTTTCGTTGCTACTTCATCACTGTCACTTTGCTACTGTTATGAATCGGGCAACCCCTGTGAAAGGGCCGCTTGACCCCCAGAGGGCAGGAATTACCTTCCTCATTTGGGGCTCAGAGGCTCAGAAAGGTTCAGAGCCTTGTCCAGAGTCACAGCTCACATGGAGTAGATCCCAGGGTAGCGCACCTCTGGACTCAAACCCATGATACTCTTCGACTCTGGGTGTGTCCATCTGCCCCAGAGTTGGGAGCCCTTGCTTCTGTTTGGCCCCATGCTGGGCAGTGGGGAGAGGGAGGATGGCAGCCCGGTACCTGCCCATGAGGCCTTCAAGCCTGAAGGGCAGTTGGGCAAGTGAACAGGTGGCTGAGGTGAAGAGAAGTATAGTGCTTACAGCTGTGTGCCCTTAGTTTTCCATCTATAGAAGCAGGATAATGATAGTACACCACCTTACAGGGCGTGAGGAGAAGAGGAAATGGCATGTTTTTGCCTACTTCCTGAAAGGTAGTGTTCCAACCTACCCAGTGGTGCCACGGAAGAAAGGCCTGGCGATCTGCTTCTGGAAAGATGACAGCCAAGAAAACCCTAGGAGCCCAGTTCCACGCTATCACACTTGCGGCCACCCGGAGTAGGAACAGACTAGACAGCCACGGGTTTGTTTGTACTTGCCGCAGAAAAAGCTCTCTAAAGCGTTTCTTAATAGGGAGGTGCACAGAACAAACTCACTGCAGGTAAAGAATGCCTGACTAGAGGCAGGAGAGACATGGCCTGGTTCTTTGTAGACAGAAGGAAATGAGTTGAGTCTTAAGGGATAAACAGGAGCTTGGAAGCACCCGTGTCATGCCCTCCCTCTTCCCCATCATCCCGCTCCAAAGACAGGAGAGAAAAGTCAGGGTCTCAGCTCCCTCTGGGTTCAGGCCTCTGAATGACATTTTGCAAGGTTTTCATAGCTTGCCAGGAATAGACATGCCTTTCTGTCAAATTCCAGGTTTCTTTTCTCTAGCCACTGTGCAGCTGGATGGTTGGGAGCCAGGTCCAACCCCCAGCACCCTAAGGATTCGGTAGATGCCTTTGGAAATGGTTTTCCCAGTTAACAAAGACCCCACTCTGAGGTGGGTACCGGATGCCAATTTGCATGTCTGATTTTGCGACCATTCCCAACTGGCTGCTGTTGATTGGACCAGAGTGGGCACCTGACCCACTCAGAGCCAATCCCATCTTCTCCTGGGACTTTGGACTTGGATCTGTCAAGCCAGTTCTATCTCTGAGTATGGCCAGGGACATGACACAGGAACCACAGGAGGCTCGCTCCCTAGAAAAGCTGAGAACCCCCAGTTTGCAGAGAGAGAAAGGCAGACAAGCAGCAGGGAGAAACGGATGGGTGAGGGAGCAGAGAATGACTGCTGGAATTTCTCCTGGCCTCCCAGGTCCCACCTTTCCTGAGGCTAATGATTTTCCTGCTCCTTGGTTTCCAGGAATCCTGTGTGTCCTCATAATAAGCCTTTCTTATTACTGCAGCTAGCTTGAGTGGGTTTCCCTACACAAGCACAGACCTAAATAGGACAGGGGAGAAGCTGGGAACCAGAGACTCAGAGATGAGCAATTCTGGAGAAAAAAAAAAAATCCCCATTCCTGAGCAGGAGCAGCTCAGGTCAGTGGGAGCCAGCAAGTAAGGGGGGCACCTGAGAGGAGACTGGGGGGACAGAAGTGTTCGGGTGAGTCTTCACCGAACAGGTGGCAGCTGAGTTGGTTTTGAAGAAGGACAAATGTTCTTTGGGGGAGGAAAGAGTAGGGTGGGGGTGCCTTATCAGCATCGGGAACAGCAAGTGCAACAGCACAGAGGTACAAAACCACCTGGTGTGTGAGAGGAACCGCCAGCCCTTCAAAGTGTGGTGGGGAAGCAGACCAGAGGAGGCCAGGTGGGAGCAGTAGACCACACTATCACAAAGGCTCTGAATAGCATGCAGAGAGACGAGGGCACTTTCCTGGCCGCCAAGGGGAGTGATTGAAGTATTTTAAGTCGCAGGGGAGGGCAGGGCCAGGCCTGCGTTTCTGAAGGGTGGCTCTGAGGCTGGAGGAGGCAAGCACGGCTGCAGGGGGACCAGTTAGGGTACCTCAGCAATGGTCATGTATTCTTTCCATTCACTGAGCAGCTCTGTTGTGTCTATACTGGGTGGCAGGGCTAGGAAACCCAGCTCCGTGGCGCTCACGGTCTAGCAAGGCTGAGAGGCAATGGAGGGCAACCAGTGGCATGGGTGGTGGGAGGAGGGAGCACAAGGTGCCTCAGAGGAAGGGGACGGCATTTCGTAGGCTTCTCTGCGGACATGACTGCTGAGGTGGTTATCTGAAGGCTGAGTAGGAGTTACCCAGGCCCAAGGGGTGGGCGGATTCCAGGAGGGACAGCGTGTGTGTGTGTGTGTGTGTGTGTGTGTGTGTGTGTGTGTGTGTGTGAAGGTCCTACACAGGAGGGGGGAGAGAGTGGCAGAAGATGACGCACAAAAGGTTGGGGAGGGCCAGCTCACACGGGGCCTTGTCCACGGGTCTGGCTTTTATTTCAAGGACAATAAGAAGTGTTGGAAGGGTTTTAAGGAGGGAAATGGCACCGGGGAACATGTTATCTTTAGAAAACGAAGTCAAGTGGGGCAAGAACCGAAATGTCACGGAAGCAGTTCGGAGGCTATGGCCATTGTCTGGGTGAGAGATTGGTGGTGGCCCAGAACAGAGCAGTGGGGTGGGAGCGAGCCCACAGCAGGACGCGCTGAGCACTGGCTGTGGGCGGAAGGGGAAGGGGCAAGGGAGGTATCCAGGAGAACGTCCAGCTTTCCAGCTTGAGCAAGTGGGTGGACGGTGGAGCCAGAGATGTGCTAGGGACACTGGAGGCGGAGCAAGTCCCAGCGGGCAGGGCCTGGACCTGAGGCAGATCGCCTAACAGCCATCAATGGCAGTCCAGGAAGCAGCTGGGCTTGTGGGTCCTGAACCTGGAGGAGGATCTTTCAAGTCAACAGAGTAAATGAAATGGGGAAGGAGGGCAGCATACAGTGAGGGAGAGGGTCTGGGTACCCCTGTGGAACCATGGGAGTAAGAGTGACTGCTTGCCTCCCCTGGGCCCCAAAGGGCATCAGCTTTGGCTCTGCATCTCCAGGGCCAGGATCAGCCCTTGGCACCAGCATGTACCAACTGAAAGGCCTGTCTTCCTCACTACACCTTCTTCTTCCTGAGCAAATTCCCGATTATCTGTAGACTGGCTCAGGTGACCCCTCCTTCTAGGAGAAGACTTACCTGTGCTAGGGCAATCAGGCTGTGAGTGCCAGCGCAGCCACTCAACAGCTGTGTGACTCTGGCCAAACAACTTCACCTTGCTTTCCTCATTTACAGACTGGCGATGGTAAGAGTGTCTACTACAGAGGCCTTTTTGAAGATGAGCTGGCAAGGTGCTAACAGATTACCTGGCCTCCAGTAAGGTACTCCATAAACAGTGCATCTCTTAGCACCCCCGCCCACCTCACAGTGTTCGCCACACCCCCAGTCTTCAACCTCCCCCACATGAGAATTCACTGCTGCCCTGTGTCTCCCCTCCCTCTTTCTACAGACCCGGCAGGGTCCATTATTGAAAACAATGAAGGATTTCAAGCAGCTTCAAGAGAGAGTTACAGCACACAAGGGGTGGGGATCCTTGTGTGATTCTGGTCCTACCCCCACCCTCACCCTGTGCCAGTCTAGGGCCAATACCAGGCAACAAAATTAAAAGCCCACTGGCACTGCGATAAGGTTTCATGAGTTCCATCGAGGATCTAACCTGATAGAGGTAGCATCGCCTTATTTTATAGTCCAGGACACTCGGGCTGAGAGTCAAGGTGTGCCTAACCAGAGGCGGCCCAGCAGGTGAGCCGAAGAGCTGGGTATGCACACAGCCAGCCAGGAGCCGGTGCCAAAGCCCTGCCTCTTGTCCCCTGGCTCCAGGGAGCTCCAGAGAGCCTGGCCCCAAGGGCTGTGCTTCGTCAACAAGGCACCTCAGCCCAGAGAGAGGGAGCAGGTAGGACTGGGACTGGCCCCTTCCCTCCTGGGGCGAGCCACATAAACAAGCAGCCCCCTGGGCAACAGGCTGCTGCACAGGGAAGAGGAGAGGAGAGGACAAAAGGTCACTTGTGGTGAGGGGTTGGTGAGGGTCCCAGACCCCGGCCCACACGCTGGAAATATGGCCTTCCCTTTTCATGGTGAAATTCCTCAGGGGCTGCGAGTGGCCTTGAGCTAAATGCCCACGTCTTCAGGCTGGGCCTCGCGAGAGCAAGAAGGCCTGGCCTGATTGTGCGAAGTCTGTCTGCCCTCAGCTTTCCCTCCCTCCACAGGAAGCTCGTTCTGACCATCACCAGGGCCTCAGCATGCTCTGGTTCCCTTCTCGGCCCTTCAACTCCCTGCCATGACCCTCACCGCTCTGCTAAGATGCCACCTCCTCCAGGAACCCCTCTCCGGTTCCAGAGGTTCCCTGGGTCCCAGTGGTCATTGTCTGGGTGAGAGACTTTTAACACATCAGTCGTGTCAGCAGCAGCTCGGGTCACCCTGGACAGAAGAGAAGAGGGCCCTGCGCAAAGCTGTCTGCAAATCTCCCCTCCTCCTCAACCCCTTCCTTGCGCAGGTGTCTTGAGGGCAACGTGTGAGGAGCCCAAATTTGCCCTGGAAGAGAACCGGCATTTAGTAGTACCCTCTATGGGTCACAGCACCTTTCAGTTTGAATGGGGGCAGCATGGGTATACATTATCCCCGTGTTCCAGAGGAGTGGCGTCCCATTTCTCAGAGGCTTCAGAGCCACCTGCCTTCACTGAGAACAGTTAAGTGGAGGTTACGGGATTTGAACACAGATCTGATGGATGCACAAGTATCTGGTCTCTGCTCTTCCCCAGGCCACACACCCCTCCCACAGCCACCTCTCACCCCCCAGGACACCCCCACCACCCTTCCCAGCCAGCTCACCTCCAATAAGAGTGGCTGTGTGTAACCCATGTGTGCTCTCAATGCGCACCCCTCACCCCACCCCGCCAGCCCCCACAGCAAAGTACCAGGTGAGGTGACACTCCCCAGTCAGCAAGAAGCCAGGGCAGAAGCCCCCACCCCACGCCGAGATCAACATAATGTCAGTGTGGGAGAAGTCCCACCCTGCCAGCCAATGGGGGAGATGCCCCACTGTCAGCAAAATGCCAGCTCTGGGACGCACCTTGCACCCCATGTCAGCAGAAAGCCAGGAGAGACACTGCCACTGTCAGCACTGAGCGGCTGGGACAGGGGCTAGAGGGCACAGAGCACATCCCCAGGGGTGGTGCCCCAGGGTGGGAGCAGGCTCAGGTGCCAAGCTCCTGCTGCTTGGGAGAAGGAGGCTGTGGCTAGGGAGTGGGGTGAGAGTTCTCACATGGCACTAATGAAATCAACCACCAGCCTGCCCCCCCACCCTCCCCAGGGACCCTCCAGGCTCCAGCTGATGTAATGCCCAGGGCTGGATAATTGTTTTCTTCCCTCCTTAAAGGGCCAGCTGCTGCTCCAGCTGCTGCGATCACCCAGACCCTGGCCCAACCTCATGAAGCACCTGGGAAGGGAGAGAAAGCGCTCAGAGAGTACCAGCGCTAGGTCTGGGCTCTGCAGGATAAAATCTAATTAATATCCAGAGACCAGTGTGTGGGCGAGCAAGGAGGTAAGAGCGATAGCAGTTAAAACAGTGACAGAGTCCTGGCCCTTCAGACAACACTGCTCACCCCACCCCACCCCACCCCAGGGATTACAACTGCCCTGTTCCCGCTGGATCCTTAGCACCCGGCTCCTTGGGACGCTGCCCCAGCGAGTGCTTGGGCTCCAGTAGCTCCTGTGTTTAGCAGTTCTGCTGAGCTCTCCTGAGTGCCAGGCACTGTGCTAAGCTGCTCAAATCCACCATCTCATTTACTTCTCCCAGGGACCTAGAAGGTGGGTCTGTCTTACAGAAGGAGGCTCAGAAAGGGGAAGTGATTTTCTCAGCATCACACAGCCAAGAAGTGGCAGAGCCTGGGCTTGAAATCAGGTCTGCCTGACTCTGACCATACCCAACAAAAAGCTGGTAGGTGTGGCATTACAGGGCAGAAGTCCCCCAAAGCTCGGTGGCCTCGGAGGACAGGGAAAGGGTCGGTGGGTCCTAAACAAGTTCCAAAAGGGCTGGGTTTAAACCCCAATTTCATGGGCCCCCCTCCCCAGAGGGCTCTGCCCACCTCTTCCCCACCAGGGAATGTCCCATTAGGTGCCCATGTACCTTAGATAGCCAGCAACCGAAGGAAGGGCTCACTAGCCTCATGGTGGCTAAGTCGATCCCAGAAAGCCCCCCCCCCCCACTTCAGGGTCTAAACCAAAGGCCTCCAGACTCAAGTCACCATGTGCAGGGGACAGGGTCAAAAAGAGCCACAGCCTCCCACCCCCACCCCCACCCCCAGACAATACCTCTGGGCCTGAAGGTGGACACTACCAAACCTCCCCCCAAGTTCTCTAGCCTTGAAGGGCCACATCCAAACAGCCCCCAGGTGTCAAGGCCAGGCAGGAACCCTTGCTCTCTGGTCTTGGGCATGATATTGCTCACCCCAGGGCAGGACCACAGCAGCCATGTCCCCCTACCTGGGGTTCCACACCTAAGACACTGGGGAGAAACCCACTCCTCAGTTCCAGGCTGTCCAATGACAAAGGGCAGAGGGGGCAAGGACTGGGGTCTAGGCAGCCAGGGAGGCCAGTCTGCCCATCATTGGCCTTGCCAAGCCTCCCCGAGCCCACTCCCCACTGTGCTGTTGACCAACTGCTTTCCCCAGCTTCCCAGAAGCCCCCTCTTCCCACTCTAGGTCTGGAGGGAGCACCTCCCTTTTCTGTCGCGGGGGCCCTGGCCCTCTGGACACCATGATGGTGGCACGTTGGGAGGGAAGAGTGGCCGTTTCTCCAGCAGGGAACCGGCAGGAGAGAGGCGGGCAGACTGCGCTCTTTCCAGGAGCAATTCTAAACACTTTCCAAAAATGCCATCCGAGGCCATGCTGCTGAGGACCAGGGCCCCAGGTGCTCCGAGCACCCAGGCAAGAGCTCAAGACTGAGGCCCCCACCCCGTTTTCCAGGTTTTCCCACACTCCCCACTCCCCCTTCACACCTCAGCCCCCACCCCACAGTCATCAGACACCCAAGTGCTCCTCCCCACGAGCCCCCGCCCCCCAAACTCAGCGCACTCAATCCCTACGTGGCGTGGCGCCTCACCCACCGACTCTCCCTCCCCGCTGGCTCCCAAGACCTCCTCAGCCCCCTCCCCACGTCCACTCCCAGCGAACAAGGAAGGCCCACTGACTTACCCAGAGGGGGGCCTGGGGTCCAGGTAGGGCGAGGGGCTCTGCAGGCCGAGGCGGCCCCGCAAGGCGGGGCAGGTGCTGCCCCGGGACCCCGCCCCGCGGACCCGGCGGTGGGCGCGGCCCGGCCCTAGGCGGGCAGCAGACTCCGAGGGGGTAGGGGCGCGGGGCGGGGAGGAGCGGGGAGGGAGGCTCACGGGGGCATCGCCCGCCACTGTCTCGGGCAGCTCGGGTCCGACCGCCTGCGCTGCCGGCTCCACGGCCGCCACTGTTCTCAGCCGCCGCCGGGTGCAAAGCCCAAGCCCGGACTGGCGGGAGGCGACGAGGGAGGCGGGGCCTGGTGGGGCGTGGCCTCGCTCTGGCGGGCGGGGCTACGGGGAGGGCGGGGCCGCGGAGGGTCTGGTCCCGTGTGGTAGGCGTGGCCTAAGGCTCTGGTGAAAAGGTCTGTCTGTGTTGGCCTGGTCGTGGGAGACAAGGTTGATTAAGGCACAGGTTTGGGCCCCGAAGAGGCGGGATCTAGGGGTGTCCCAAACCAATCTTTGGCCCTGGGGGCACTCCTAGACTTCCTCTCCACCATCACCCTAGCTGTTCTTTCTCGCCCTTTCTCCCAGGGAGCCCGCAGCCCCATCCCCAGGCAACCTTCAGCCCTACAGTCTGGCTAACCAGATCTGGGACCCCGATGGTGAGAGAAGGGGGAACCCCGCTCCGACACACTAAGTCCATTTCACAGATTAAAAACCCAAAGCCCATAGAGGAGGAAAGACTGGCCTGAGCAGTTGCTATGAAGAAAGGGCTTTTATAACGTCCCTCTCGGACACCGGGTAGGGTTGGAGGGGAGTGCTCTGTACTGAGCCAACCTCCCTCCCGTGCCCGCTCTACTTCTCCAAGGGGAAAGGCTTCCAACTCGGTTTGATTTTGTTCTACGAGGGTCATTGGGCAAGTTCTAGAGGCTTTTGGTTGTCCCAACTAGGGCGCGTTACAGGCATCTAGGGATAGAAGCCAAAGGTGCTGGTAAACATACTACAATGGCCAGGACAGCCTCCTACACTGAAGAATTGTCCTGCCCCAAGTGTCAGTGGTGCCAGGTTGAGAAATCCTGCCCGAGGGCCTGGCATCTGCTTTAATAAGCTTCCCAGTGGGCTACTCGGCAGCCTGGCACTGGAGAAGAGCACTCTAGACGAGTCTTGCCCCTAATGCTGCATCTACCTTGTTTAGGACTTAGTTCTTCCATTCGTGGAACCTCGTATTCTCAGTTTCATTCATCTACACCAGTGGTTCTCCTCCTTCCTAATGCCTTGACCCTTTACTACAGTTCCTCATGTTGATGTGACGCCCCAACCATAAAATTATTTTTGTTGCTACTTCATAACTGTAATTTTGCTATTTTTATGAATCGGGCAACCCCTGTGAAAGGGTTGTTCAACCCCCAAAGGGGTTGCAACCCACAAGTTGAGAACTGCTGATCAACACTATTCATTGTGGTTACACCTTGGGCTGCAATATGAAAGTTATCAGTTCAAAACCACCAGCCGCTCCTCTGGAGAAAGACTGGGCTTTCTACTCCCATGAACAGCTACAATTTCAGAAACTCACAGGAGCAGTTCTACCCTGCCCTATATGGTCGCTGTGAGTCGGGATGGATTTGATGGCAGTGAGTGAGTGTTGCTAATATTTGTCTTCTAGTGCATCGTCTCCATAGGGAAGGAAAAAGAAAGATCATTAGGATTAAACTGGCCTCTTGGGGATAGCTGTGGGAAACAGAAAGAGTTCTCCCAAGTTGTCCCCCCCAAATATAGGTTAGACTTAGGACACTGCTTGCAGCTAATGGTAAATGATTGTTAAGTTACCTCCCTGAAGGCAGTCAGTTGCCAGACTACTGTCTGGTCCCACCACAAGAGGGGCCCACTCCCTGCTGTTAAGGACAATGGGCTACTTCTCCCTAAAGGCTTCTGACCATTAGTCTGGTCCCTGTAGGTGGGGTTTACACCCTACTGATAATGGTTTCTATGGCGATCCAGAGAATAGGTCAAACCTGCTCACGACATCCAAAGTTAGGCTGCCATCCTGAATCTAGGATCTGCCCATCTTGTCACATGGATACCCCAATCCCTCCTCTTCCTATTGCGTGTATATCCCTAGATTGTCCCCCTCTCATTGCTGTATAACCTATAGTACTTCCCCTTCCTGTGACATAGGTCTTTACCTGTAATTAGTGGGCTTGCACTACCCCCAAAGATATATAAGCCTTGGTTAGCAATAAAGATTCCCCTTGGCCTCTCATGGGCTCCCTCTCCTCTCTGGTCCTCTCTTCCCTGTTCCCTTTCCCTTTGTCCTCCTTCCCTTCCCCCTATCTCCACATGGACCACCAAGTGGGGCTGAGGTGAGCATGCTACTATGAAATGTGTCTGACTCCATTATTTCGATCACTTTTATTTCTCATGCTCGCTTGGACTTTAATCTTTATATATATTAACTGTACAATTGCGCCTATCGAGCCTGCGATTAGTTGTGGGGGGGCTGGCCTTTCCCCCACAGATAGCTAAGTGTATATTCTACATACCGCTCACTCTATCTCAGCCTCTTTCACCTGGTCTGAAAAGGGTAAACGGGGACCCAACACTGGAAATCCTGAAGCTTGATCCCACAGCTGGACCAACAGGGAGCTGGGACTCATTATTTTAGTCATTTGCTAGTTAGACTTTATTATTTTAGTCATTTGCTAGTTAAACTTTAAGGAGCTCTAGCAGCACAGTGGGTTAAGCACTGGGCTGCTAACTGCAAAGTCAGTGGTTCAGATCCACCAGCCACTGCCTGGGAGAAAGCCAAGGCTAGCTGTTTCTGAAAGGATATGAGACCTTAGAAGCCTAATGAGGCAGCTCTCCTCGGTCCTGTAGGGTTGTGGTGAGTCCCAATTACAGCACAAGGGATTGTTTTTGCTTGCTTTTTGTTTGTTTGTTTGTTTGATCCCATGGCCTGGGCCTGAGTTGTAGAATGACTGCTCTGGAGCAGCCAAGTTCAGCTGAGGCATGGGAGGGGGGGGGTCAGGGGAGGATGGGAGTACGCGTGGAGAGGAAGGCTGGGAAGGGAGAGCTAGAGAGGGCATGGGAGGGAGGGAGGGATGCAGGTGCACCGCCCTCCCGAGGACATGCAGACCAGGGACTCCCTTCTGAACCATGGTCCCTTGGTGCAGCTGATGAAACCTTTGGACAGTGTAGCTCTAGTAAAAGGGGTACAAATGAACATTCTGCATATAATCTCAGGGACCCCAGCACTCCATGTTGGCAGCCAGAAGGATTCAGGATATTAGATTCTTAAGTGCCTATAAAAAAATAAACATACAAGAACAAGGAAATATAGGGGAGGTGGAAGTAATGAAAACAATTTGCCTTACCTGATATGAGAACTTCCTATAAATCAATGTATCTGTAGCAGTATGGTATTAAAACAGGACGAGATAAATAGGTAGAAGCAGGCTGAACACTGAAATAGACCCAACCACACAAGGGAAGCTAGTATGTGATCAAGAAAGGACTGCAAACCAATGGGCAGAATAGGTTGTTGTTGTTAGGGGTCATTGAGTCAGTTCTGACCCATAGCAACCCTGTCAGCAACAGAATGACCACTGTCCGGTTTCATTGCACCGTCCTCATGATTGCCCCTGTGCTTGAGCCCATTGTTGCAGCCACTGTGTCCATCCATCCTTCCTGTCTTTTTGCTGCCCTTCTACCAAGTTTGATGCCCTTCTCCAGGGACCAGTCTTTCCTGGCATGTCCAAAGTGTATCAGAAGTCTGGCCATCCTTGCCTCTAAGGAGCACTCTGGCCATACTTGTTCTAAGACAGATCTGCAAAACATAGGGCTTTCAAATAAATGCGTGATTGCATGGCTTGAATTATGTCCCGTTCCTCTCCCCATCCCCCAACTATGTGTCAGCTTGGCTGGGCCATGATTCTCAGGGGTTTGGCTGTTAGGCAATGATGTCATCATCCTCGGGATGGGATCTAATTCAGTCGGCCAATCATTGTAAGGGGATTAAAGTAGGATACAACACCCTTACTCAGGCCATAGTTCTGATATGATGTTTTAATTTGTAAAAAGGAAGAAAAGGAGAGAGATGCTAGGAGAAGAGAGACCTCACTCTCCCCAAGAAAGAAGAGCCCTATGCGTCCATGCCCTTTCCACTCAGGGTTCCTGTTCTCGACCCTCCCAGACTCAGGGGAAGGTGAATGCCAATGTGCCTGGAGATCTCTGATGATCCAGGAAACAGACATCCCCTCCCCCCGAATTCAACCACCGATAGGGTTGCTATGAGGTGCACTGAGCTGATGGCAGTGAGCTTGGTTTGGGTTTGAACCTCTTTAAATATGAAAACATAAATGTCTGTCTGTTAAAGCCATCCAGTTGTGGCACTCCTGCTATAGTAGCACCAGATGCCCAAGGCAGAGAGAATAACATGGCAATTCATATGGAAAGAGAAGGAACTGTGTATACTTACTCTACACCTAAATAAATTCCAGGTGATGTATGTATTCAATCATAACACGCAGGGACCAGGAGAAAACACAGATGAATATTTTAATAGTCTTGGAGAGGGCAAAGCATGATGAAACCGAGAGAGCTGAAAGAAGGAAAACATTGATACATTTGACCCTAAAGAGAAATGACCATACACAAATTTGAAAGACAAATGAGAAAATTGGGAGGATAAACCTGTTGTCACCCACACGAACAGTGGCCCACCAACCCTCGCTGCAAACCAGGAAGGGGACTAGCAGGAGGAACAGCCCGAGCTGTGAGAGTGGAGGCGCAGCACTTCGTGAAGATTCCTCCCAGGGCCTCCTGGCCCGCGTCCACCTGTTCAGGGGCCGGGAAGCCCCGGAGATCCCAGCCGGGCCATCTGGATCCACAGCAGGTGCCTGTGCACAGTGGAGCCAGAGACTGCTCGCCACTTCCCTCACGTGGCCAGTCTGGGAACTGCAAACCTCCGTCCTAGATAGCAGCTTCCCTGCGTCAAGGCGGGAATTTGTTCTGTTCCTTTTTCTGGACAGGGATAACGGCCCTGCTGGGCTGCTAACCATAAGCTCAGCCGTTCGAAACCACCCGCCACTCCGTGGGGAGAAAAATGAGACGTTCTGTTCTCCTAAAGAGTTACAGTCTCGGAAATCCACAGGCAGTTTGACCCGGGTAGCTGTAAATCAGAATTGGTAACCCTGAGAACCAGGCTCCAATAAGCCCGTTGGTGCAATGATTAAGCGCTAGGCCGCTATTTGAAGATCAGCGGTTTAAACCCACCAGCTGCTCCATGGGAGAAAAACACTGCAAGCAAGGACAACTGAAGTTGAAGTTGAAGTGAACAAGTTCACTGTGCCATATAGGGTAGCCTCTTGTTGGCATGATCTCTACTGCAAACACGCTCCACGTGTTGTGCTAAACCCTTAACATAGATGACTTCATTTGACCTTCCAAACAACTCTCTAAGGTGAGCGCATTGTATTATTATTTCAAGTTGACACATGGGGCCTTGAATGGAGAAGTACTTAATTTCTAGGTGGTGGGGCCAGGATTGAATGTCTGACTCCTGGCCCCAACTCTTGATGTGCGAAAGCCAAGTCCTTGAGGAAATTCAATAAAACAAACTCTTTTGAGTCTTACCTTGGTCCAGGTCTTCTATCAGGTACTCGAATATAGAACCGAGGGCAGACAAGCAGAGAAACAGCTTGGGCAGAGTGAAACCTGGAAGCAGGGGCCTGTGATAACCGGGTGAAGAGAGATACCCGAATAAATCACCCAAAGTGAGTCTTGTGGAGTTCAAGGGATGGGAGAGGGGAGGACAAGTGGGGCTCAGGGGAGGAGCAGGAGCCTATGTGACCGAGCTAGGGAGTCGCAGGACTAAGTTAAGGATTGGGGCCGTAGAGGAGTTGGGCTCCAAGATTTGAGGTCTTGTCCCTGTTTCTGGTGATTTGCTCTAGGGGCTGCCTGCTCTGCCAACCCAGTTAACGTTGCTCAAAGGTGGTCTTGATCCCAGTCCCAGGCACCAGTTGCCTAAGCCAGAAACCTGGGAGTCACCATTAACTTCTCCCTCTCCCCGCCTCCCCACCCGGCCAGTTCATTATCAAGACCTGCCCAGTCTACCTCCTGGATGCTCACCCGCTTTCCCCCAGCCACTCGGCCGGCCTCTCCTCTAGTCCACGTCACCCTCCTCTCACTCCTGAACTTCAGGGACAGCCAGTTTTGGAATCCTCACCCCCAAACCAAGAAAGTGGAAGATCTTCGTGAATTCCATCTAGCAGGAATTCAAGCCATATCTGCTGAACACACAAAGAGCCATTCCCAGAGAGAGTCCACGGTGAGAAATCTGGAGCCTTGAGTTCCTCTTAGATCAGTGGTTCTCAACCTTCCTAATGCCGTGACCCTTTAATATACTTCCTCATGTTGGGGTGACCCCCAACCATAGAAATATTTTCTTTTTTTTTCTTTTACTGGGGGCTCTTACATCTCTTATCACAATCCATACATTCAGCCAGTGTGTCAAGCACATTGGCACATATGCTGCCATCATCATTTTCAAAGCATTCTCTTCCCACTTGAGCCCCTGATATCAGCTCCCCATTTCTTCCCCCACTTCCCCCGCCTGCCCTCCCTCACGAACCCTTGATAAGTTACAGATTATTATTTTCATATCTTACATCATCCTCCATCGCCCCTCACCCACTTTTCCATTATTCGTCCCCCTGGGAGAGGGTTATAGGTTGATCCCTGTGATCAATTCCCTCTTTCTTCCCCTACCCTCCCCTCATAAAATTATTTTCGTTGCTACTTATTAACTGTAATTTTGCTACTGTTATGAATCAGTCGACCCCTGTGAAAGGACCCAAAGGGGTCACGACCCACAGGTTGAGACACACTGGTGTCTGACACAGTGTCTGCCCAACTACATCCACTTCTAAGAAAAGGACAGCCCACTGGGGCCATGCTTCAGACCACTCGAACCCTTCAGCCGCTAGGCGTTAGCAGATTGGTATCTAACCCAAAGGCTGCCATTTCATATATTAACTGGTGGTCTCTCATCACTGGCTTACCCCTAGTTGAGATGGGCCAAGTAGAATCTCTCCTGAACCAAGGAACAGAAAGAAATCATTGGTTGACTGGGAGAGTTGAAATGGAGAGCTCAGAGACTGGTGGGCCTTGAACAGTAGAGCCAAGGTAAGAGGGAACAGAGGCCATGAGTCAGCAGAGACCTCTTGTTAGGGAGAACAGAGAAGAGCGGTCCTGTCAAGGGACGGGAAGGAGGGTGAGAGAGAGAATAATTGCAACAGGGGGCCCTCGTGTGTGCTGACATTTTAAGTGACGTCCTTATGTGTCTTTTCGAGAAACTCCTTTGTATTTGGAGTAGACTGAGTGGGTTTCTCCTTTCTGCAGCCCAATGAGCTTGGCTCTACTGTGTTATCTTGTGAAGTCCCGTGATCCCCCCCTCCCCCCCGCTTTCTGGGCTCTAATTTGATCAGACTATCTAGACTATCTGTGAGGTCCACTCCAGATCCATGTTCTCTTTGAATGTCATGTAAAGGGCTAGCTGTGGCAACTGCGTCTCGGTGTTAGGTACACAGTGTCCTGACATGCTGGCTCCAAAGATAGCTTGGTGGCTGATTAAAGAGCCTGTTTGAGGCAACAACACACACCTGGCTTTGAACCTGAGCCCCACTGATACAAGTTAGCCTCCCCGTAGATTGTACCCTTTGTTGGATCACAAAGGACCTGAGGGACTGGGGTTGATGCTTCTCTGCTGTCTGTTGGCTGCTGAATGCCCCTACCTGCCCCTTCAGACTTTCTGCATCCACGCCAGCATTTCAGAGGATTCCATTGCCAGGTCGGCTCCTTCCCCAGTGCCACTCCAGGAAGAATTTGAACAAAGAAAGTTTCCTTCTTGGGTATTTAAGATTTCCTGCCTTCCAGCTGTTTGGCGCTCAGCCTGTGCCCTGCCTTCATCCTCTTAAAAGCTAATAACCATGTTGATAATAATACTTCTTGCTTTTGTGTGGTGCTTTGTCTTTTTCAAAGCACTTTCATGCTGATTATCTTATTTGACTCTCACAGAAACCCGGGAGGATGGGAAGGAAGGGGTAGAGGATAATACCTATCATTTCTTCCATCCCCTCCACTCCCTGAAGCCATCTATTTTAAAACAACTTTTAAAAATGGGATCCTTTGCTCTTCTTAGCGCAGACAGAAGGACCATGGAGGCCCAACCTGGTTTGGTGGCTTGCCTAAGTTCTCAGGACAAGACCACAGCTGACTTAGATCAACGAGGGTTCCATACATGGATCACATTTAAATGCCTCTGCCCAGAACACACACATACATGGGCTATGATCAAGGACCTCGAAGAGAAGTGGTTTTCTTGCACTGCTGCCCCTTCGAGGCCTCCAGCAGAGACTCACACCGGGACCCCTCCACCCCTTAGAGAGACCCCACAATGGCTTGGGTAGCACCAGGCAAGAACAGAATGACGAGGGCACATTAAAAAGTCCATTGAGGAGTACTACGCATTGCTAAAAAGCAGTGATGAACGTATGAAGCACATCGCTGCATGGGAAGAGCTGGAGGAAATCATGCTAAGCGAAGTAAGTCAGGCACAAAAGGACAAGTACAACATAAGTCTGCTGAGGTAAGCATTAAAAAAAATGCAAAAGGG
>NW_022111357.1:2731764-2760191 GCF_000313985.2 Echinops telfairi | reverse complement strand
GATGTGTGTATGGATTGGGATAACAGTATGAGCCCCTAATAAAATGTTAAAAAAAAAAAAGTTCCTCTGCTCTGTTTTCTTGTCTGGGGGAGAGAGGGCTGGAAGGTTGAGGACCATCAGAATTTTCCTCCATCTGCACTCCATAAAAGGAGGAGGGAGTACTCTAACCTTTGGTTCCGGGTAGTCATGTGAGCTTGGCCAGTCCAATCAGAGTGAGTGGACGGAGATCACAACTGAATAACAACACCAAAACGGACCTCCTGAAACACCCGGCCCTCCCTGCTCGCTGGTTCCCAAGCCTTTGCTGCTGTCACTAAGTTTAGGTTCAATATTGGCTCTGCCATTTCTTTTTCTCTTCTTCTTCTTTTTTTTTGTGGTAATGATTATACAACTCTTTAATATGATTGTACTATCAAATTGTATAATGTGTGGATTATGTGCCAGTAAAATTGTTTTAAACAACAACACAGTTCATTCAGGCCTCCTAATAAATGCCCAAAGGGCATACCACCCTGCTGTGGTAAGCCTCAACCCAAGGGCATTCAGCTCACAGCTCCGTGGATCAGCAAGCCCAACTTCCATTCAGAGCTCAGCGGCACCACCAGCCTCCTGTACAGAAGCACTCAGCTTTATTGGCTCCATGGTCTGGAAGGCCTATCACTCTGTCCTGTGCTCTGGCTCCTGGGTCTGCTGCTGCTCCTCTGAGGTTACAACAGTCTTCTGGCTCCAGGAAGTTCACCGTGCAGCAACCTGTCATCTGGAGGATGCACTGCACTTCTGGTTCTTGCTAGTAATGAGATTTATAGTCTCGCTTCTCAGAGGGCTCATTTTATTCACAGAGGGATGGCACTCCAAGGAATCCAGTTCACAGTTCACCGAGGTGAATCTTTATCAGTATCTCCCCTCACCTTCTTACCAGACCCATGCATGGAAAGGTCATTTAGTGGCAGTGACGTTGGCTCTTAATTTTCTGGTCTGTCAGCAGAAGCACTGGGTGAGTGATTCTACCTGGGGGCCACCTTGATGCCCTCCTTCTGGCTCTGCCATTTCTAAGCTGTGTGACATAGACACATTAGCTCTTTTCCCTAACTTTTCTTATTTGAAAGTTTAATCTAATAAAACCTATCACATCGGAAGGGTTTAAAGATGAACTGAAACCAGCCCATATTAGCTATTATTATCATCCTTATATAAAACTTACTACTACTAATTATTATCATCCTTATATAAACTAATAATCATTTCCATATGATCATTTGTTGAGCAATTCCTCAGTTTCAGGCAATATGCTAAGGGCCTTACAAACAGGGTATCTGACAAAATCATTACAAAAGCTCAGACTTACTGGTTGAATAGACACTAGTGGAGTCCCTGAGATGACGTTCCAGGCCTGGAAATGAACTCATTCTCATGGCTCCGCTTTCAGCCAAATGGTTGGGACGGAGTCAGTCTGGTGAGTTAAAGCCCCCCCCCCCTCCAAAGCTGAAAACTGGCCTGGCCAAAGGGAGCCAAGACAGAGCCACCCGGCTCAGGGAGTGCAACCTCACATTCCGGTACACAGAGCACCCGCAAGAAGCTGACAAACTGGGGGCCAGACCAAATCCGGGAATACGTATGGTAGCCAACTAAAAAGGAGCGGGGCTGGGGAAGGAAAAAAAATTTTTTTTAATGGGTAGCGGGGACATGGGGCACTAGCCCACCCAAGGGGAGGGTATTGTTTATATCCCCACAGGGAAAGAGGGACCAGATTTCAAACCAGTGCGCCAAGATGTGAATGCAACATGCCAGCATGGAGTAGGGAACCAGTGGAGAGGTCTTAGGGGCCGGCCCCAAACCCACCTACATGGACACCTGCCCCTCCCCCCAGAAGAATTTATTTCAGAGGACAGCACTGAATCTGCAGCTCTGGGAGGGAGAGGGACATGTCTGATCAGAGCACAGGGGAGCAAATGAAGGGGGAGGAAGAGAGAGTGGAGCACATCCTGGCCCACCAACCCTTGAGGACGATATTTCTGCTCAGAGCAGCGAATCCACAGAGAGGACCATATGGCTGGCCCCACTATGAGACACGACATCCCTCACTGATCCATAGCCCTACAGGAGACAGCACTGGAGACACAGTGTGGGAATCCCACCCAATCTGATCCCACCACACCGAAGCAAAACACCAAAGGCATGCAACAGAACAGCAAGGGGAACAGAGCAACGAAGTCCCCAGGGAATACCAAAAATAGACTTTGGGGCCAGGGCTTGGTGCCCCAACAGACTTGACTGGAAAACACTCCTAAAGGTCAACAAACAGCCCTTGAACTAACTACATGCTTTTCTTTCTTGTTGTTGTGTTTTGTTTTTGTCATTGGCTTCTTGTTATTTTGTCTTATTTTGTTGCTTGGTTTTGCTCTGTCTTGCTTTTGTGCATGTTATTATCTCCGCGGGTCTATCTAAATAAGATAGGCTGGATGAACAATCTGGAGGAGAAAACAATTGGACCGACAGTTCTAGGAGAACATGGGAGAGGGGGAGGTTTGGGGAAAGGTAGTGGTGTTAACAAACCCAGGGACAAGGGAACAACAAGTGATCCAAATCGGTGGTGAGGAGGGTGTAGGAGGCCTGGTAGGGCATGACCAAGGGTAATGTAACCAAGAGGAATTACTGTAACCCAAATGAAGGCTGAGCATGATAGTGGGACAAGAGGAAAATAAAAGGAAATAGAGGATGGAGCTAGGAGGTAAAGGGCATTTATAGAGGTCTAAATAAAGGCATGTACATATGTAAATATATTTATATATGAGGATGTGGAAATAGATCTATGTGCATATATGTATAGATTTAGTATTAAGGTACCAGATGGACATTGGGCCTCCACTCAAGTACTCCCTCAACACAAGAATACTTAGTTCTATTAAACTGGCATTCCATGATGCTCTCCTTCCTGACAAAATCACTGAAGACAAAGTGGGTGAATAAGCAAATGTGGTGAAGAAAGCTGATGGTGCCTGGCTATCAAAAGATATAGCGTCTGGGGTCTTAAAGGCTTGAAGGCAAACAAAGCAGCAAAGCCCACATGGAGGAAGCACACTAGCCTGTGTCGAAGGGATCACGTATCAGTCATAATCAGAACAAAAAATCATATCACTGTGAATGAGGGGGAGTGCGGACTAGAGACCCAAAGCCCATCTGTAGGCAATTGGACACCGCCTTAAGGAAGGGTCTCGGGGAGGAGATGAGCCAGTCAGGGTGCAGTGTAGCAGTGATGAAACATACAACTTTCCTCTAGTTCTTGAATGCTTCCTTCCCCCAACTATCATGATCCCAATTCTACCTTACAAATCTGGCTGGACCAGAGGATGTACACTGGTACAGATAGGAGCTGGAAACACAGGAATCCAGGGCAGATGATCCCTTCAGGACCAGTGGTGAGAGTGGTGATACTGGGAGGGTAAAGGGAGGGTGGGGTGGAAAGGGGGAACCAATTATAAGGATCTACATATAACCTCCTCCCTGGGGGGACAGACAACAAAAAATGGGTGAAGGGAGATGTCGGATAGTGCAAGAGCCCCTAATAAAATGATAAAGAAAAAAAAAGAAGAAGCTGACAAACTGCTCTCAGGATGGCTTGCCACCTCTGCCACCTTGGACTCTTATCCCACTCCCCGGCATCTTCTTTTAAAAACTGTACACCCTGGCCACCGGTCGCAGAACCTCACCCAGGAGCTCTTGAACCTCGCCCAGGAGCTCTTTCGCTACAATAAAGCTGTCTTTGAATTTATTTTCCTTCAATCCGACTCTGGTCTCACTCCGTGCCTCAATTTACCTTACACAAACAACTGACAGGTGTATACGGAGAACAATCACACGAAGGAGGTACACATCCCTTAGAACAATCTAGCATTGGAGATAAAAAATAAATGCAACATTTCCCCAAGGCCAAGGTTCAGCAGTGTTAGTAAAGAAGGAGGAGTGAAAATAGGAAACTGGGAAAGGAGAAGGATAAGTGGGGGGTTGCAATCAATGACATGAGACAAAATCTGTATGGATTGTTGAATGGAAAACTGATGTGCTCTGTAAACTTTAACCCAATTCACAATAAAAGGTTAAAAAACCACAGGGTAGCCAAACCAAGGATTCTCTGGTGCTTGCTCACTGCAAGTCCATCCCCCGCCCCACCTTCTGATAATATTTATGGAGTGTCTACTATGAAGTAAAGGAGCTTTTTAGTGGGGCAGTGGATGAAGCACTGGGCTGCTAACTGAAAGGTCAGTGGTTCAAAACCACTGGCTGCTCCATGGAAGAAAGAGGAGACAGTTTGTTTCCATAAAAAGGTTTATGTCCTCAGCTACCCTCAGGAGCAGCTCTACTCTGTTCTACTGGGTCACTATGTGTTGGAATTGACTCAATAGCAGTGGGTTGCTTGTGTTTGTTTTGTTTTGAACGCTACACTTGGGAATGGACTGGCTTACCTGGATTCATTCACTGAACAGACACCTGCTCAGAATACTGAGCTGAACCTGGCCCTGAACCTTGAAAGACTCATAGTTTAGCCACACAGTAACTAAGTGCTGGGTAATGGAGGTCTCTATGTGGTAGTGTTCTTTCTTCATGGCATCTCTAGTCTAAGCAAACCCACTTTTTGCTCCATATTGATAACCTTTTTGATTCTCCTTTTCTGGCTTGTGGCAACACAGGGGATCTCTTGACAAGCATAGCCCCTTGGCCATGATGTGTGGAGAAAATATACCTCGAGAGAGTCCATCAGAGGAAGCAGCAGAGGTGGTTTGATCCTGCGCCTTCCTGCCTCTCACCTCCCACTGACCGGTTAGCTGTGCGAGGTGCTAAATCCTGGTGCAGATTCTCCGTTGCTTCACTGACTCCTTCAGCAGATTCCATAGTCCGCTGTGCACTGGCATGTCCTTAGGGCCCGGAAGGTGCAGGAAACACACAGTGTGTGTGCAATTCAGGCAGCAGAACGGTGAGGCATTGTTCCGAGTTGGAAGCTGCGAGTCACTGAGCCAAAATGTGGGGACCATAGTCATTGGTCACCTGGGTCCTGTGCCTCTCTCAGGAACTAAGGGGACTTTGGCAAAGCACTGTGATAGGGAAGCAGGCCGTGCTTCCTCCTCTCAGATTCTTAGAAAACCTGATAGATGCCCAAACCAAACTCACTGCCATTGAGTTGATTCTAATTCATGGAGACCCTATAGGACAGGGTAGAACTACCCCTGTGGGTTTCTGAGACTTTAATTCTTTATAGGAGTAGAAAGCCTCATCTTTCTCCCATGGGGTAGCTGATGGTTTCAAACTGCTGATTTTGCGCTTAGCAGCCCCATGTGCAATCACTATGCCACCATGGCTCCAAGATGGGCTTAAATGCAAGGATTTTAAGGGAGAAAATGTGGTGGGAGCTTGGGAAGACTGAGAAAGCCATGCGATCTAAGATGGTACTGTGGGTCTAACCCTGAAGGAGAGCGGGACGGAAGGAGCTTTACCAGGAGGAAGTGTCTTAGACTAGAGCAGGTCGAAGGAAAATTTGGCAACGCCAACAAGGGGTCCTTGCACAAAGACATTCATCAGGAGAGTGCTGCTTATCTCAGGAGCAACCTGTCCTAAAGGCACTGTGTTCGGCAATGGCTAGGAACACCCTGTGGGAAGGCAGGCCTGGGAGTGAGGCTAATGGATTTCAGCTCTCAGCAGCTGGGATGTCCATCCATTATGTTTGCCCCAGACAGAGATCTAAGACCTGTGTTCTCACTGTCAGCACACCTTCCCAGCTGAAAGGATGATTGTGTGTGTGTGTGTATGCACCAGGATGCCTCTTATCAGTTACATTGTTCAAATATTGAAATACTTCAGAACCAACGGATAAATAGCTGCTGTCCCAAGTCTCCTAACATCTCTCCTCTGAGATCCCCTGGACCAGGCAGTTCACACCCAGCAGATGTATCCCTCTGCTTGATCAGTTCCCAAGTACTACCTGTACTGCATATGGACAACTGTGCGGATGGCACAGGACTGGGAAGTGTTTTCTTTGTTGCACACACAGTCGCTGTGAGTTGGGACCGACTTGACGGCACCTACCAACAACCTGTTCTTAAATGTAATTAATCTCACCCTTGGTTAATTTCACAGGAGAAAGATGAGACTTTCTACACCTGTAACGATTTACAGCCTAAGAAACCCACAAGGGAATTTCTATTCTGTCCTGTAAGGTCACGATGAGACTAAACCAACTTGATGGTCAGTGAGTTTGGCTTTTGGTTAATTTCATTTGTTGTTGGCATAAGGTGCCGTCAAATTGGTTCTGACACACAGGGACCCTGTCCAAACAGAACTATACATTGCCCGGTCCTATGCCATCCTTACAATGTGCCCATGCCTGAGCCCATTGTTGTAGCCATGGTGCAACAATTTGCTTCCATACAAAGTTGATGTCCTCGGCTACCCTCGGGAGCAGCGCCTCTGTTCTACTGGGTCACTATGGGTTGGAATCGACTCAACGGCAGTGGGTTGTTTGCGGCCTTTACGTTCAGGGCCTTCTTTTTGCTGCCTCTATTTTCCAGGCATGATGCCTTTCCATGTGGATTTTATTAGTCTAATTCTGAGGCAACCTGATTTCCAAGCTCTTGGAAGAAAACTGCAGCTCCTATGTAGTGACAATTCTTCTAATCTGTGTTGCTTCTTATACATTTTTACATTTCTTTCTCTAACATGGTGAACCATATGTAATAACGGCTAAATAAATATTTGTATGAGACTTAGCTGGCTTTTTCTCTGTTAGCTAAGTTCCTCTACTATCTTAACCTATTATTTATTTTGGATCTCTTTACTTCTTCAGTGATATTTCTCATCTCTAAAACTGTCATTAACATTTATATATAACATGCCTGCAATTTACAAAGCACTCGCTCACTATTCTTTTTAATTTCCCCAACACTCCCAGGAGGTGGAAATTAGATCATTTTACAAATGAAGAAACTGTGCCTTAGTGAAGTCAGGTGACTTAGAGCTAGTTAGGTTTTGTTCATTCATCAAATATTTATTCAGTGCCTGAAGTAAGATTGAAGCTGGACTTGAAAGCAATTTTCCTGAATTCAAGTCAAGGTTTATTCCACCAATATCAGCTTTCTACCAGGGTCATGACCCCAAAGGAAAGCAGTAATAGTGTTTTGCTTTCTTTAAATTAAAAGATCATTTTATTGGGGGCTGTTACAGATCTTGTAAGAATCCGTCCATGAATTGTATCAAGCTTATTTGTACATATGCTGCCATCATTATTTTCTAAACATTTACTTTCTATCGAGTCCTTAATAGTGTGTTGATTTTATGGTTGGGGATCCCTCAACACAGTGTCAGAAAGGCTCCAAGGTCATTGGGGCAATTTAAGGTTACCAGCAACAGTCCCAGTGCCTTTCTGGGCTAGCCTACCTAATTGGCTCATTGCAGATAATCCCATTCAATACATATCTGATGATTCATCTACAGGTTTTAGAGCTATTAAAATTTTTTGACACTAATTGTGAGCACTAGCTCCAATTATTTAACTCCATTTGAGATTCAGTTTTATCACCTGTAAAATGAGAATAATACTAAGGCCTTGTAAATGATCACGGAGATGCAGGGATACTTTATGAAAAAGAACAAACTGCTCATAGTAGCTGGAGTTTAAAGTTGTCTTAAGTTTCTCACTATCTGTGTTCAAATAAAAAAAACAAACCCAAAAACCAAAACCCAACGCCTATGTAGATGTAAAGTTACAAGCAGAACATTCTTGGGCAGTATTTGTTTATTCTGAAGTATATCATTGTTCACTTTTAGCATTAACTATGTGTTTATCCAATCTAGCATCTTTATGTAGTTCTCTGCCTCCTTCCCCAAATTAGCCAACAATTATCTCCAAAATTCAAAGCGTGAAGGACAGCCGACCTCCACAAGGATAGAACGCCCAATAGAGGTCACCAGGAAACGCCTGCGGATCTCCTGGAAAGGGGCGGGGCCAAGAAATTCTCCCGGACCAAGTGGGCGCCCCTTTCCAATCCTCGCGAGATTTTCAGCAGCTGGGCTTCTGCGCACTGCAAGCTACGGAGAGTCAAGGCGCCAAGGAGGGGGTGGGGGAAGGGCAGACGGTGCAAACGGCGTGGCCGCCATCTTGTTTGTGCCCCCACTTCGCGCGCGCTCCGTTCTCCGTGACGCACGCTTCCCCCACCCCTCCGCCCGGCCCGGGCCTCTGCATTGCCCGACGCCGCAGGAGCGCGGGGGCGGCTCCTGCTTGTTCTTGGACCCCCGAGCAGAGTCGTGTGAGTGCGGGAGCGTCGTGGGCGGAGGGTGTGAGAGTTGAGCGGCGGCGGCGGGGGGAGGGGCAGCGCTTCCCGCCTCCAGTGGAGCCCTCACTTCCCTCGCGCGACTGCAGCTGTCGTTCGGTTCGGCCTGCCCGCCGCCATGTTGAGTGCCCGCCGGGCCCGCCGCCGTCGCTTCCTCGGAGCTCGAGGGGTCCGTGCGCTTCGTCGGCCCGGCCCGCGGGCTTTCTCCCATTGGCGGAAGGCGGCGGCGGGGGGGCTCGCTCGGATTGGTCCGTGGCGGGGAGGCCGCGGACCTGGCACCTTATTGGTCGCGCTGGCTCCGGACTAAGGGGTGAAGAGAAATCAGAGGCTGGAGGATGCGCGCCTCCTGGGTCTGGGCTGCTGAGGCGATGACCCCCTACGGCGCAGGCGTGGAGTGGAGTTCGAGAGTGGCCCGGGAGGTCTAGGGGCAAGGCAGTGATGGTTTGGCGAGTCCTTTGGGGGTCACCAGCGGGGTGCCCCAGAGTAGGGGTACTCCAGAATCCAAGGGTACCCTACCGGTAACATGCAACGCCAGGATGGGGACGTAGACGCTGCTGGAGTGTCAGCCTGGGAATACGGAAACCGGAGTTACAGACTGAGAAGGGTCACCGAGATCCAGGGCTGCTGGACTTGGGAGTATGACACCGTGACGTTGAAGTCCTAGGATTCCAGAGCTCACAGCATGGTAGATGAGGAGAGGGCGTATGGACCCTATTGGAATGATAGAATGATCAGAGATTTTGCTACTGCGTTTGAACTTGAACCATTGGTTGGAGTCTTGGAGTTCAAACATCTCAGACTTGGGATGTGATGTGAAGGGGTGGTCCGCAGACCAGGACGTATCCAGAGGGTGGATGTGCCCTGTCTTAGTCACTGAATGCCAAGCTTAGGAAGCACAGCCAGACAGTAGTATCATTTGATGTTTGTGAAATTCTTCTGCCGGGAAGGTGGTTTCCACAAGCTATACTCAAACCAAAACAAATTCAACTACCGACACATAGCGACCTGATAGGACAGGTAGAACTGCTTCTTAGTTTACAGGAGTAAAAAGCCTTGTCTTTCTTCCACGGAGCACCGTGCTGTTAGCAGTTTGAATCTGTTAGCAGCTGCTCTGTGGGATGAAGTCGGGGCTTTCTACCAGATATTAAGTATCTGGCAATTAGTTGTTGAGTGAATATTGTTAAGATTCCCTATTGCAGGAATGAAGCCTGGCAGAGATCTTGGCTCATTCTCTTTGATATGTGCCTACAAATATTGTACCACATATATACGCACGTGTTTTTTTTTAAGCAGTCCCAAGCTAGAATAAGCAGTGCATAACTTCTTGCCTTAAGTAACCAGGCTTCTCACCATTTTCTGGTTCATATTTCAAAAGCTTTTGTTCTAATCCAAAACTCTTAAGGGTGAGTTTGTTGGCAGTACGTTTCTTTTTCCATCGAGTTCTAGTGACTAGAATGGCTTTACATTTGGTCGCTTCAGGGTACAGGAATATGGGGACATATGTGTTCAAGCTCTGTTTTCATGATTTATTTTTCATTGATCTAGCTTCAGATGAACACAACACATGTTTTACCCATTCCAAGAAGCTCCTGTAAATTTTCAACTTTGAGTAGTTTTATGTAATCTTAACTACATCTTTGTGAGAGAAGGAGAAAATAGTAGAGGAATGGACATGATATTCTGAGGTATATCGAACAGAACACCCTTATTTTTTTACCACTGTATTATAGATGAAGGCTTTATGGTCAGAGACAAATAGCTTGTCTTGTCCAGTGCTCAGTAAGTGCTTGAGTTAGGATTCAAACTCAAGTTGCCCAAACCTGTAGTTTATCTGCTATGTCATGTTATCAACATACACTTGACTGGTCAAATGCGCAAATATTTTAAAGTGGGTCACCTTTCTTTGACTTCTGAATGATCAAAGTGTGCTGACCCGAGCCCTCCTACTTACTTTACAATTTTAAAAATGTAAGGAAAACAAAGTGTACTTAATGGGAAGATATAATTCACAGGAATATGTTGCATTGTTTAAGCGTTTAGACCACAGAATTGTACCCATATAGAATATGAGTTCTTCAACTAGGTATTTCTATTGTGAAAGGGAACATGGAGAAGGTAAATTTCTGGATCTTTTTTCTGAATACAGGTAGATAACAGGAAAAATATGTACAGAAACTATTAAGAATCAGACTTCATAATACTGCTGACACAGTCTTTCTGTAGATGGAAGTAGTTTATGCCAAACAGTGGGGCACTACTGTGTGCCTGGTGAAAAGAGCTCACGGTATAGCTTTCAGACATCACCAGTTCCATAGGACCCTTGCCGCCAAACACCAGAACCAGTCAGAGGGTTAGCACTTTCTTCAAACTGTGGCACGCTGATTTTAAGATAAATTTATTCTGCACGGTGTATAAAATGAAAACTGATCCAATAAAATATTTTTAATACGAACTTTGCTTAGAAATCTTTGTATCCATTTTTAAGGGGAGACAGTAGACTAAGTCTTATTGCTTTGTCTTAATGTGATTGGATGAAGGCCCGCTCCTCTCACCCACGCCCTCCATTTTATTTACAATATAATAATTCAGTGTGGAAAATAGAGGCAAAGGTTCCAGTGACAATAGGGCTTTTCATGCACTGCTTGGCATGAAGAAGACTGCTTTCTGCATTTGCCTCTCGGCCTCATTTTGTCATTAAGTTAATCACACATGAGGAATGTCATGCTGTGCACTCTTTTTTGTAAGTCTGGACAAGGTTATAAAAATCAATTTGTGTGTGTTGTTTGTTTCCAGCAAGTATGTTCTATCATCCCATATGTTCCAGAGTGGAATTGCTCCTTAAGATTTTCTTAGCTACAGTCTTAAAGCAGCCAGGTGTTCTCTTCTGTGGTACTGCGGGTAGGGTCAAACTCTTGCTAGGTGCTGTCAAGTCAGTTCCAACTCAAACCTACCCTGTTGGCTGTACAATAGAACAAAACGCTGCCCAGCTGGCACCGTTCTCACAGTTGTTACCATGTTTGAGCTCATTCTAATCTATCTCTTTGAGGGTCTCCTCTTTCCAAGGAGCGTTTTGGCTGTATTTTTTCCAAGACGTACTTTTTCTGTTCTTCTGGCAATTAATGTTATATTCAGTATTCTTCCCCACCATAATTACAGGGCATCAATTCTCCAGTCTTCCTTATTGATTATTTATTGATTGACAGACTGTGGTGGTGAACTATATGTAACACACACACACATAACCTAATTTACTCGGTAAAAATTTAATTATTTGGAGATGAATATAATGACCAGGGTGAGCCCTTGTAATCCAAAGTTGTCCAGCCCCCAGTTTACCATATATACTCGATTATAAGCTGACCCAAATATCAGCCGAGGCACCTAATTTTACTACAAAAACTGCAACAACAACAACAACAAAAAAGGGCTGAAAGACTCGGCTTGTCCTCAAGTATATATAGTAAATAGCAATGGAGATTCCATGCGGACTTCAGGAATTCACACATTTCATGAGAAACTGCTACTTACTCCCAGGGCCTTTTCTTCCACATTGGCTCCTGAAAACCATGCTCACTTGCTCACCTGTTTCCAGAATAAACCACCTGAGAAATCTTGAACTCCTAGGAGGTCTGAATAGGTCTGCATTTATATTGAAACTTGTGAACTCTAATATTCTAAGCAGAAACCATATTAATATTTAATAGTTTATAAATGGTATAATATTTAATCTGTATAAAAATTCTGTTATCCATTAATGCTTTCACATTCTTTATTTGGTCAAAACTAATTCATTAAAAGTATGTATATATATATTTAAAATCATTTTATTGGGGCTCGTATAACTTATCACAATCCATACATCCATCCATTGTGTCAAGCACATTTGCAACATCTGTTGCCCTCGTCATTCTCAAAACACTTGCCTTCCACCCAAGCCCACGGTATCAGCTCCCCATCTTTTCCCCTCCCTCCCCTCTCCCACCTCCCTCATGAACCCCTGACAATTTATCCCCTCACCCCCCTTCCGTTGTCCAGCCCCCAGGGAGAAGATTATATGTAGATTCTTGTAATCAGTTCCCCCTTTCTACCCCACCTTCCCTCTACACTCCCAGTATCGCCACTCTCACCACTGGTTCTGAAGGGATCATCCGCCCTGGATTCCCTGTTTCCAGTTCCTATCTGTACCAGTGTACCTCCTCTGGTCTAGCAGGATTTGTAAGGTAGAATTGGGATCATGAGAGTGGGGGGAGGAAGCATTTAAGAACTGGAGGAAAATTGTTTGTTTCATTGTTACTATACTACACCCTGACTGGCTCATCTACTCCCCAGGACCTTTCTGTAGGGGGATGTCCAGTTGCCTACAGATGGGCTTTGGGTCCCTAATCTGCATGTCCCCTCATTCACAATATATCATTTTGAATATTTGTTTTCGTATCCCCATTTTATCTGTAGAGAAATGGAGGCAAAACAAAATGATGTCCTCCTTTTGGGTCAGTTCACATCTCTTTCCTTCTAGTTCAGAGGTACCAAACTAAGGAAATAGAAACCAAACTTGGGGATAATAGCATAGTTACTGCCTTTTGAGTGCTTTATTGTGCTTACTAGGATAAAAGCTGGTGGTGTAGTGGTGTGGGTTGGCTTGTGATACGCAGGGTCGGCAGTTTGAAACCACTAGCCGCCCGCAAGAGAAAGATGAGGCTTTCTACTCCTGGCAACAGTTACAGTCTTGGAAACGCACAGGGGCAGTTCTGCCTTGTCCTATAGGGTCACTATGACTCAGCATTCACTCGATGACTGTGTGAGAGAGTAAAAATACATTATTTGAAAAAAAATGCGTTATATGTGTTATCCTCTCAAAGGTATGACGGACGCGGATAACTCTTACTAAACTCATTTCCCTTGTAAGGAGACCCAGGCACAGAGGGCTTGTGTAATTCTTCAAGACCACACAACTAAGTAAGTGACAGGATTAAAACACAACTTTGTAGTTCCTAATTCCTGCACAATTTGTGGAGTCCTTATCCTCAAACATTGTTATCCTGGCCCTGTAGAATATTATGGGAAACAAAAAACCTTTAGATTCCTTCAGACCGTCCTTTGTACTGGGGCTTTAAAGAATGAGATGACATGACCATGCCATTTAACTATTCAGAGGCTGAGCCAAGTCTCGTGCTGGTCATGGATTTCCAGATCATCGCTCATTTTACCAGACAGCATGGCCTCTCCTGTGAAAGCACGGAACTGCCTTGATAGCATCGTCAACTTTGAGAACTCTGCATGTTTCCCCAACGTTGTCCCATTACACAGGAGGGAGGAGAACTTCAGAGGACATTATTAGGGTCACAGATGACCTTCTTGAGGGTCATTCCAGCCTTAGGCACACAGTCTAGGAGAAACATTCCTTAGCTAGCAAGTTGTTCTTTTCCATTCTATTTCTTGTGCTAAAAGCAAACTGGTTGTGAGTTATCTGATGTCTTACAGTCTCTCTCTTTTCATTTTGTTTGTTCAGTTTTTCATGCATGCAGTGTGACAAGCTAGGAAGGCTACAAGGTCATTTCAGTATTGTCCCACAGAGACTAAAACACCTCACATAATTTAAATAGATTAATATGCAAGAGGAAATGACTTTAAAATATTTTGGCCAAAAAATTCCTCGCGAGGAGGGGCATTGCATTGCTGAGTTTGGAGTCCAATCTGGGAACAAATTCTTTCTGCAATGCACTCACCCTCTGTGTGAGTTGGGGAAGGGCTGAACATGACTCAGCCTTGGTTTCTTACTCTGCGAAGTAGGGGTGATAAGACCTGGCTTTCTGCTCTGCAGGACCGCTGTGAGCTGTAAGGGGTGGCATTGTCTTTGGAGTAAGCGGGAAGACAACGTTTTGGAATGTTTGAGAAAAACAAAATTCTCTGCTTACAGAATGCTGGCTCGGTGGCAAATTTTTCTGTACATTCCTTATATTTCTTTATGTTTTAGCTATGATATCTTTGCTTTTTGGCTAAAGTTCTTATGTTCTACAGACAGATGACTTCTAAATCCTGCATACTTTCTTTGATGGAGTGAGTTTTCTAAAGGGTAAACTTCAGGTGCAATCCAGAGAGCTGAGCCTGAGTCCAACCTTTGTTTTCAAATGTTTCCACTCCAATAGGTTTAAATTAAAGGTGCAAGTCCATGTCCAAGGTATTTAAGGTGCCCTATTTAAATTCATTCTCTCCACTTAAAATCAACAGTATATCCTTATAAATTAGATTCAAGAATTTGTTCTATTCTTAAATACATTCATGGGCAGGCACTATAAATAGTGATTTTGAGCAGTGCTTCAATAAAGAAGAATGAGATGACTCATAGACAATTACTCATAGACAATTGGAACATGGAATATTTTGTACCAGGCCATTGGCTTAAGTCTGTTAGAGTTACTGAAGGTTTTCTGAATATTTAAGTTAGTTGCCCTGTCTTCAGGAGCTGGCAAATTATTTAGTGATCCATATGAAGTGAGGCTTTGCCCAGATCAGTAGTGTGACCTTTCCATTGTAAAGATCAAGGACTAAAGTATGTAGGTAATATAGAATCTGTGTAATTGAACATTTTTGTTTATTTCTACCAGTCTTAAAAGTTATTATTGTACCCTGAAGATAAGTAGTTTTTTTTTTTTTATAAGTAGCTTTTTATCAAATTAAAAAGTTGAAACTTTTTAAGAAGCAGCACACGCTTGGGTGACAATTTGGAGGCAGAAGATTGCTATTTTTGGTGGCATTTAATGTAATTTTCAGTAGTACTGAAAAAGGAAAAGGATAATGGGTGTAAAACTAACTATTTTGGAAGGTAGTCAGGATAGAGTTGCATATTGTTCTTTTAGTTCTCTAGTGGGTTTAAGACTTGGGCTATTAACTGCCAGGTCAGCAGTTTGAACTCATCAGCTCCTCTGCTTGAGAAAGATGAGGTTTCTACTCCCACAGTTACAGTCTTGGAAACCCACAGGGACCGTTCTATCTTTGTTTTGTAGGATCATTGTAAGTCTTGACTCCACTTGGTGGCAATTGAGTTTTGATAACATTGGTAAGCTGGCTTATAGCAGCACTTAATCAGAGCATTCCATTGAACATTGCTAGGTGCTGCTGAGTCTGACTCATGAGGATGGGGACCCTGTGCACAATAAAAGGAAATGCTCCTCCCTCCTGCTCTAGCCCCATGATCACTTATGGATTGACCACTTGTGCGATCTATAGGGTTTTCACGGGCTGAATTTTTTTGAAGTAGACTGCCACCCTCATTCTTCTTGTCTGTCTTAGGAAAGTTCACTGAGCCTGTTCAGCATCATAGCAACATTAAGGCTTCCTCTGACAGATGGGTATGGATGGGTATGGAAATTGGCTCTTATGCATGAGAGGTGAGAATTCTGCTATAGAACTAACACTGCCCTCCTTAGTTCTGTACAGTGCTAACAAGTGTCCACTGGGAAGGAAAAAAGGCTCCTTTACCAAATAACAGCCGAAGTGAAATGGATTTTGTATTACAGATATGCTTGTCTGACGCTTTATACTCTTGTCACTTATGACCGACCCTTCAAGGCGAAGAATACATTACGTAGTGTTTCTCTGACTTACCTGACCATGGGACCTGGTTTGTGAAAACACCTAAGAAACATTTTATGTTATGACTGCTCTGTAGTGAGGCCCAGTTGAGCAGTTCTGTTAGAGTCTATGAATAAGAAATGAATTATTTTGTGTGGTAGCTTGACTAGTTGTGGGAAAGAATTTTTCTTAGAGCATATATGTCTCCAAAGAAATATAAACTCTTAGGCAAAGGGTATTTATAGAGCTCTAGATAAAGACATGTACATATACAAATATATGAGGATGGGGAAATAGATCTATGAGCCTACATTTATAGGTTTGGTATTAAGGTAGCAGAAGGACATTGGGCCTCCACTCAAGTACTCCCTCAACACAAGAATACTTTCTTCTAGTAAATTGGCATTCTATGATGCTCACCTTCCCGACACAACCGCTGAAGACAAAGCGGGTGAATAAGCAAAGGTGGTGAAGAAAGCTGATGGTGCCCGGCTATCAAAAGATATAGCGTCTGGGGTCTTAAAAGCTTGAAGGTAAACAAGCGGCCATCTAGCTCAGAAGCAACAAAGCCCACATGGAACAACATATCAACCTGTGTGATCACGGGGTGTCGAACGGATCACTGAAGACAAATGGGTGCATAAGCAAATGTGGCGAAGAAAGCTGATGGTGCCCGGCTATCAAAAAGTATAGCATCTGGGGTCTTAAAGGCTTAAAGGTAATCAAGCGGCCATCTAGCTCAGAAGCAACAAAGTCCACATGGAAGAAGCACACCAGCCTATGCAACCACGAGGTGTCGAAGGGATCAGGTGTAAGGCATCATCAGAACAAAAAATCTTACCATAGTGAATGATGGGGGGAGTGCAGAGTGGAGATCCAAAGCCCATTAGTAGGCCACTGGAGAGCCCCTTGCAGAGGGGTCTCGGGGAGGAGATGAGCCAGTCAGGGTGCGATGTAACAATGATGAGAAATACAACCTTCCTCTAGTTCCTAAAGGTTTCCTCCCCGCTCCCACTACCATGACTCGAATTCTATCTTGCAAGACTGGCTAGACCAGAGGAGGTACACTGGTACAGATAGGAACTGAAAATCCAGGGAATCCAGGACAGATGAGCCCTATAGGACCAGTGGTATGAGTGGCAAAACAGGGTAAAGGGAGAATGAGTAGGAAAGAGGGAACCGATTACATGGAACTGTGTGTGACCTCCTCCCTGGGGGACAGACAACCAAAAAGTGGATGAAGGGAGACGTCGGACAGGGCAAGATATGACAAAATACCCATTTATAAACTATCAAGGGCTCATGTGGGAGGGGGGAGCGGGGAGGGAGGGGAAAAATGAGGACCTAATGTCGGGGGTTTCAACGGAGAGAAAATGTTTTGAGAAACGATGTACAAATGCGCTTTACACAATTGATGTGTGTATGGATTGGGATAACAGTTGTATGAGCCCCTAATAAAATGTTAAAAAAAAAGAAATATAAACTCTTGAAAAAAAACTACACAAATAACATGAGTACGGAAAAAAGAAAATGTCCTAAAATTGATTGTGGTAAAGATTGCACAACTCTTCTTGATGTGGTTGAACTGCTGAATTGAGTGATATGTGGATGAAGTCCCAAAAAACTGTTTATACATTGTGTGTGTGTGTGTGTGTCTTTGGGGTGGATGTGATTTCAAAGGTCATCTCGGTTTAGAAATGTGCATTCAGTTACTTACTGAACAGGCATTCATTGAGCACAGTGACACTCCTTATTTCATTGATAGTATCATTGCTTCAAATGTTTCTACAGTATCTTTGAAATTATCTTTAGAATTTCTGTCAAATTCTTTAGAAACTATGTCACTCTCCCCCCTTCCCTGTTCTTAAAGCTTGAAGGTAGATTTGCTTTGGGAACTAAATAATGATTGTTTAGCACCAAGTCATGAAGGATGTGGGTCAGAAGTTATAGCCTGGCAGTTCATGAATTTTTTTGGTTATTCTTACATTATTTTTCGTTAAAAAAAAATTGGACCCAAAATTCTGACATTAAAAATATCTTAACTTTTGCTTCTTTTTAAGATTCTCCTATTAGCCTGGATCAACATTCTTGAGGGACTGTTTTCAGTTGGAGCTCAGTAGTGCCCACCCTTTTAGATGTGACATTCACTCTCCAGTTTGGGTCATTCCCTTCCCTTTCCTTTTACTCAGTAAGCAGTAAGGCTGAGAGGCTGGGTTTGATTTATGTATCTGCTGAGCATTGGGGATATGGAGATCAATAAGACAAGCACTGCCTACAAGAAGGCTTTCTCTAGGGCTAGAGACATCTTAAGATATAATTGTGTGGTAAGTGTTTTAGTAAGTGCATATTTAGATATTAAGTGAGTACCTACCATATGGCCAGTATTATCTCAAATACTTCCACTTGTCTTATTTAAACTTTAATATTCTTATGAGTTGGTATTAGCTTTTTTCTATTTTATACTGGAAGCAATAAGCTCAAATGGTAAGTAGCTTGACCCAGGTAATACAGCTAGTAAATAGGTGGTTACAGACTCAAGGTTGGTCTTTTGACTAAGAGCATTGAAGCTTAAATCACATAACCAGAGTCATGGGTTTTGTTTGTGATCTGGATGCTATTTAGGGAGACAGTGCATTTGTTTGCTGTAGAGGGCTGATGGGATCTAGGATCAGTAAGATTGTTAAGCGGAATCCCAAAAGGGTCTTAAGGCACACTAATGACAGGCCAGAGAAGAGGAAGCTATAGTGAGGGAATAAATCAGGAATAAATAAGGGAGATTCAAGGGTTAATTTGAGTTTTCTTCCCACTCCTGGTTTGAGTTCTAAGGTGACTGTTGATAAGAAGTCGGAGTTAAAGTGTTTTTCTTACAAGGTGCTAAGAACTAATAAAAACTGCTGAAGTCCTCCACAAAGTACCAAGGGACATGATTGGTTTAATCTAGTACAGCAAAAGTCAAAGGGCAGACTTTGGGAACAGTAACCAGATCTTGGTTGGGGTTGGTGGTGAAAAGCATAGGTTTCCAGCATAAAAGCTGGGAAAGATTTTGAGTAGCAGCTTCTAGGTAGTCCTGCACTGCTTTCTAGAGCTATGGCCTTGTGCTGTCAGGGCTGCAGGGTATACTGGGGAAGGGGAGAGATTTTTCCTTCAAATAGCTTCCGTATATGTTAGCTTATTTAATCCTTACAGTAACTAATGGTATATGAGGGGCCTTCAAAAAGTTCATGGAAAAATTACATTATCTTTTAATTCATTTTTCTTAAGAATGTTTTGAAGACCCCCCCCCATATGATATTCATATTTTATAGATGAGAAAACTGAAGTTTAAGATTAGTCCAGTGACTTGCATTTAATAAACAGTGACGGGCCAGAGTTTGACGCTAACTCAGCCTGACCACTAAAGCTTAGTTGCTTTTCTATAGTGTCATTAATAATAGTTAATGATACTCTGAACATATTCTGATATTCTGCCTATTATTTGAGGCCCTATGGACACCCCCCCCCCCCCCAGCTTGCTACTGAGTTGAGAATGTTTTGGGAATAAGAAATTTATAAGCCTTCTTGGTTTCATTTTCTAGACTAATAGCTTTTAGAATTAGTGATGTAAACTTTTAAGAAAAACCATAATACCTTAACTATGTAACTGCAGCACCCCCTTTCCCCCCAGCTGTTAGCATTAAAAAAATAAAAAGTGGCTGGTGAATCACTTCTGCCTCATGGTGACTGTGTGAGAGCAGAACTGCACTCCATCAGGTTTGGCTGATTTTTTCAGAAGTAGATCTCCAGGCCTCTCTTTCTAAGTGCCTCTGGTGTTAACCTTCAGAGTATGTCACTGTACCACCAGGGACTCCCTGTCAGCATAGCCAAACTTTTTTCCCCCAGACTCTTATTTGACAGTTAATCTCTTAATATTTCATTGAGTACTGTTAGTAATTTAGTTAGCTGTTCAAATCCTTATAAATTATAAATGTGATATTACTGGTTGACTATTCTTAATACTTTAGTAATAAAGTTTGTATCAATATATAGGGTTCTATTTTGATTAGGTATTTAGCTAGGTCTCCATTCAAACAGGTCGAATTCAACATGAGTCAGATTTCCATTGCCTAAATCAGTGAAATTGTTTAATGGTTTATGTTATCTCTACATATATGATTCCTAAGAAATTCCTTAGAGGTATCTCATGTCTCAGTAAGCATTGTGGTGCAGTTCAAAGAATACCCTTTGTGGGACCTGAGTTTGCATCTTAGTTTATGACTAGGGCTACTTGCTTACCTTCTCCGAACCTCACTTTCTCACATGTAAATAATGGGGATATAGTGTGGGTTAGAGGAATAGTATCTATAATGTGCCTCACACAGGATCTAACACTGACTTTCTGTGTATTTGCATTATGATGAATCAGACTTAACATCATCCTTTAAAAAAATAAATATCCTTAGTAATATATACCAATATAGTATTGTAGCACATAATTTACTAATATTGTTCTTATGACAACCCCAAAAGAGAAATAAAGACTGGATTTATAAACATATTAAAAGTCAAAGGCAATAGGAAATGAGTTAATCAACCTACAGTAGAACTGACTTACAACGGAGTTGTCAGAATGGATGCTGGGACCATCTGCACTACATTTCTTCATTTCAGTGTGGGAAATAGAGTATGCTTACCAAACCAGCCCCCTTGCTATCAAGTTTTTCCAACTCATACCCCCCCACCCCCCAAAGGACAAAGTAGAACTGTTACAGAGTTTCCAAGGCTTTAAATCTTTTAGGAAGCAGACTGCCACCTCTATCCCATAGAAAGTCTGGTGGGTTCAAACTGCCGACCTTTTTGGTTTGCAGTGTCACCAGAGCTCCTTAGGATTATGCATAGAGAAGTTAATACAGCAAAGTGATTAGAAAACCACCTTGTTTCTATTTCAAGATCCTGCCAAATTTCTGCAGATGTTCAGGTTGACCTCTCCTGTAAGGTCAATCAAGGAATTTCTAAAAAAACCTGCTGATGTAGTAGTTAAGTTTTCAGCTGTGATCCGCAGGGTTAGTGGTTCTATATCACCAGCTGCTTTGTGGGAGAAAGGGGCTTTCTACTCCTATCAACAGTATAGTCTCAGAAACTCACAGGGGGCAGTTCTACTTTATAGGGTCACTTTGAGTTGGCAGTGGAAAAACACCCCCAAACTAGCAAATTGGTTACCTTGCTTAGACTTAGGATATTTAGTTTTGAAAAGATGAAGCAGATCTAAGGTGGTTATTAAAGGCCTCAGGAATTGGTGAGGTTTCCATCTGAATGTTTTATATATAAAAAGAAAAACATTTATTGATTTTTTTTCATACCACATTAGAACCTACCGTTTAAAACCTAAGCAGTTAGGTCCCCAAACCCTAAGTAAATATTTGACCACTATTTGTACTTGAGCACTTTATGCTTTCAGTAACTACAGTGAATCAAGTAAGAATACTTAGATCAGCCCTGCTATACATTCTTCAAAATGGGGGAGTGAAAATTACTCTTATGAAGTCTGTGACACCAAAATGCCGTGACAGCTAACATTTTGTGACTGTCTCGAATGAATGAATGAATTTGTCAAACTATAATGTGCTTTAACTAATTTATTGGCTGACATTCTAGCATCTTTGCCATCATTGCCGTTCCCCACCGCCACCCCCGACGTGCCCCCCCCCAAGTATATTTCATAGGGTTCCTGGTAGACTTTTTTTGGAAAGGCTTCTGTTCCACTGACTTCATATATTAGTTCATAGCTTTATACAGAGTTTTCCGATTTACTTTACGTTACAAAATAAAGTGCTTTGCCCTCTGTGCTTTGAAAACAACCTCATATTTAATGACAGCTGCCTTTTGGGAAGTCCTGCAAACAGTTGTCTGACCATTGGCTTGTTAAAAGAAGTTGCATTTTCTTGGAAGCCATTGGATTAACTCTGTTAATTCGCAACAGAAAATCAAAGATAGTTAAGTCACAACTTCCGACCTTGTGTATCTTGTTTCTCTAGTTCCGTGCCTTAGGATTCTGTAGCTATAGCTCACAGACATCTTTGATGGCCAATCAGAAGCAAATCAATTACCTTACATTTTAAAAAATGAACTCTGACAGCCAATAAGAAATCCCTTGGGTGGGAGCTGTAATGTGTCTTTCGTGTGATTTTAAGAACATTGCTAAATTTGCAGTATCTTCTATTTGGGAAGCACGTGAGGCCCTAGCACATCTGCTGTTTGCATTTTCCAGACATTTCCAAGCTTTAAGTTCCTGTAGTTTTGAAGTGCGGATCTGACCCCTGCTCTGCTTCTCAAGGTAACTTTAAAACAGGAAGTGTACAAAGGAGGTAACTGATGACGTGAACAGCCAATCGTGGTTTTGTGTTCTTAGTCGATTAAGCAGCTCAGCCAATGGGGCCACTCTGGAGGCAAGGTTTGGTGTCAAATAGCATGCTAGATTGAATGCCTTTGACTGTTAAAGTGGAAGGAGGCTGCAGGGCTTCATTGGAGCCTCGGAGTTTTTCACTGAGGCAGGGGTCAGCTGAAAGACAAAGAAAAATGGCGAATAGTTTGTTGGGGGGTGGAGGGACAGCTGTTCGGGTTTTCACTGGAGTGGACATACCAGACTCAGGTTTCTTCATCTCCTGCTGCCTTTTGTTTCCGCCGTCCTTTTGGGGGGAGGGATAGGAGTGACTTAAATTCTCCCTGTCCGAGGAGATATAAATAACTACATGTAAAATTAATGCAGTTCCCGGTAAGTTTAATTCTTTGTTTTGTGTTGCAATGATAGAAACTGTTTAGCGTCAGAGAGTGTAGACAAGTTGCACTGTTACAGAAAATGGCCACTTTACATTCCATGCATACCTTTTGATGCACCTAGAATACCTTGCTCTGTAGATTTTGCATGCCCTTCAACTAGAATTTCTGTTGCTAGCTGAGTATTGACAATGTCAGGTACATGAAGAAATCTTCATCATTTCTCAGGGCCACACAGAAGCAAAGCACTTTCTCTTTTCATTGGGTAAACTTAACTGTTTTCCAGATAATTTTCCTTTGTTCAAGTGCACTGAAGCTTTCCTACAGAATAAGCTGAGATCTAGCCAGAGTTTTTCTATTTCCATGCACTTTGTTGACATCTATTTTCAGAGGTGGAAGCAACACCATTACTGTTCTGAATTTGTATAAAAATATGATTTGCATGATGCAGGGTTGAATTGTGAGGGCCCATATGCCAATGTGAAATTCTTCCATAACTTTCTTGATTTATCTGACTGTGTATAGTTTCTAATAAGTACTAATTAATTTAGTGACAACCTTTCAGGTTTAAAATGTTCACGTAAGCTCAGAATAGTGGTCAGAAACACGCTACACTATATTAGCAGTGAACAGAGCAAATCTTTCTCTACCAGTTTGTACACATTTTGTCATGCATTGATTTGGTTCTTTTCAAGTGTTGTGGGCAAATGCATTACCTTTTCTGTGTGTCATGTTTAAAATCTGAATTTACCTGCAGCTTATGAATAGGAGAGGTCTAGTAGAGGCACCCTGTCTTTTGCCCTTGATAAATTACCCTACCCCCCACCCCCCTCCACCTTTTCGGGAAGCTAATGTAGGTTGCTAATCGCTAGTCAGTGAGTTCTTTTGAACAGAGAAGTCTTCCATCCCTTGTACTAAGCTCTAAAGTACACTTGGTAAATAAAAGCAATCCCGTGTTTTCTTTTTATTTGCAAATACAGAATGAAGGTCATTGGAACATTTCTGCAGCAGACTGGAGCAGTGAGCCAGCAGCACTCTGTCTCTGGGTAGGGAATAGGCGCAGGCCCTATTAGAGGAGAAGTTTGGAGGATGTTGATTTGCCTTGCTCTCTCTTCCCCATACAGAACTTACCCGAGAGGATCGATAAGGGTTTAGATTTTGAGCTCTTGGAGTTGGAGTAGTGTAGGAGTCAAAGTTGCAGGCCTCTGTCGTTGCTTGCAAAAGTGACCTTGAAAAACTGCCGAGGAGCTGAAAGATGGAAGAGTAAAGTTTGTTTATGCACATTTGGATAGAAAAGCGCTAAGATGAGGGAGACTACTGATGTACAGGTCGAGTGGTTGGTAGGAGTATGTTACAGATTCAAATCAGGGTTTCGGACAGTAGGCGCCTTCTACTCTTCTCTGCTCCCTCCTCCCCGTGAAGATATGCTCAATCCTTCCCGTATGATAGCTGGGTAAGCTGCTTAACAGACTCAAATTCCTTCTATGATATCTTGTCTTATCTTGTTTTCTTGGTAATCTAGAAGGTTCTTGATGAAGAGTGGTATTTCAGAAGTTCTAAGTAGTTAAGTGTGTGAAATTTCTTTGGGGGGGATTGGAATGTTTATGGTAAGAAAATAGTCATTCGGGGAAGTAAAATCACAAGAAAAAGTATGTGTTAAAGATTACATTTTAACAGAAGTAATTCTTTTCATTTCAGTTTAATTTTTCAACTCATTGATTTAATATGTTACCATTTGCTTCAGACTTTGGGTATGGTTTTAAAAAATGGTGATAGCTACAGCATGATTACATGGGCAGTGTGGGAAAAACCCTGGATTAGGGAGGGCAAAAGTGTGAAGGTAGGGCACAGTATGAGGCCTAGATAAGGCTCTTTGTAAATTTAGGAAATGGAGGATTTAATTTATTGATGAGGCAACACTAGCTTGGACCTTTTTAGGGTCATGGACTTTTGGAATCTGACCCACTACCTAGAAAAATGCATATAGGCACGCATGCCTGTGCAAAACCTCTAGTGGCTAAAATATTTCCCAGTATATGTTGAATGGCCAAAGAAATGGTTCTTATATAAATTAAGAAAACTTTCCTTTTTCCCTAGAAAGAATAAACACCCAGAGTTACAGGTTTAGATTGGGGTGGAGGTAGGAGTGGGGAGGCATAGATAGATGGGTGTTTGAGATTTTGGCATTTATTTACTCCGATTATAATATTTGAAACAGAATAAATGATGCCATGGTAAAAGTAGAGAATTTAAAGTCAGGAGGCCTGTGTTAGAGACCCAGCCAGCTACTAGTAGCTCTGTGAGCTTGGGCAAGTCAGCCATTTAGTGTCAGCTTCCTCACGTGTAAAAATGGGACCTAAAAATAGCGCCTTCCTATTTCCTGGTGAGTTTCAAATGAGATCATGTCCGTCAAAGTGCTTTGCAAATTGTGAAATGCTACATAAGTATTAGCTGTTACTGATCCAAACGATTTTGGGGTTAGATTCCTGTGAATATGTGGCATCAAAGGAAACATATTTTACTATATAAAGGAGTTTGTTTAAACCTGAGACTGGTTCTGCATGCCTTTACCTGTATATTTCTGTTTATGCTGATGTAACCTTACCTATTTAATAAATACAGTGAGATGATTTAACTCTTTTGAAGGGATTTTAGCTTCTCTGTCAAAAACTAAAAGCTTTTCAGAATAAGATGAAACGGTAATGCTAATTTTATAAAATCCTTATTAGATTTAAGAATCTTAAGAACTAGTAACTTGTTCTGATTGGATACTTGTATTTGCACCATAATGCAGGTAAGTTGTAATGGTTGCAAAGATTTACCATGCAAAGGTTACCTTTGTAGTTTGTGAATTGAATATTTATAAGTGTAAACTGAAGCTGTTAAAACATTTTTTTGCTTGCTTTTTATTTGTTTTCTTATGCAATCTCTGTACAGCCAGTTTTCAAGCTTGGGAGGTAGTCATAGCTTCAAAGTAGTATCAAGCAAGTATGCCTTTTCTTTCTAAAATAACTGGTTTCTTGTCAGAATCTAAACATTAGCATAAAATCCTATCAATCAATACCTGCTGTGAGATACCTTTTCCAAGATAAAGGGTGGACCCTCATGGGAATTTCTTTCTTACCCATCGTATGCGCCCCAATGTAATTTATTTTTAGGACTTCATTTGCTTCTTTGAGAGTAGGGTGGATCTTTTGTGATCTGTTGGATTTCCTGTCATCTTAAGTCACTTCCTCTCAGGTATGGTCAGTCAGTATTGATGCTTGTCTTCTTTTTGTGCACTGAGAGGATAAATTCAGACAGAATGAGGTTTGGCACAATTGGCTTTGACCTCTTCAAATAAAATTCCTGTTCCAAAATGTATATATTTGAACCCAGCAGTCATCATCACTATGGTCTTTTTGTCCTAAAACGAGATGAGATCTTTTTTAAAAAGACACCATATGAGAGGGTACCCCCCCAAGAAAAACGAAAACCAGAAAAAGCTCTGCGTGGAGGGAGCTTTCATTGTACGCATTTCCCCCCCACTAGCTGAGCATTGAGAAGCTCACTCTGAATTAGTGCACCCAGTGGTGTCTCTTGGGAAGGTTCTCGCTAGTCACAGTGAATTTTTTTTGATAAAGCAGTTTCACTTGAACTTCGTTTTTATGTGATTTCTGATTTAAGAGAACAGTGTGCGGCTGTAAAATTTTGTTTCCTGCTCAGGTAAAATGCCTCAGAAACTCTTGTGATGTTGAACACAGCTTACAAGGACAGCCCTATGGGCAAAACTCAAGTGTACCAGTGGTTTTCTAGTTTCAGAAAAGGTGAAATGTAGATTGATGACAAACCTTATTCTGGATGTCCATCAGCTTCCCAAAATGACGAAAATGTCAACCATGTAGTGCATTTGGAGTTCATTCCACCAGGTCAGACTATTAATCAAGCTTTCTGTTGAGAGGTTCTGAAAAGATAGCATAACAGTGTGCTACAAAAAAGGCCTGATTTGTGGTAGATGGGGGACTGGTTTTGCCACCACGACAGTGGATCTGCTCCCACAGCCATCTCAAAACAGCATGCCTCTCTTGTTCCACATACCTTACTCACCTGACCACTCCATGGGACTTCCTTTCTTCAAGTGAAGAGGGACATGAAGTAAAGTGATTCGATGACTTACAAGAGGGAGGTGCTGTAGGCCATCCAAATAGATGAGTTTGGAAAATGTTTCCAAACCTATACATATATGCACGTAAATCTGTTTGCCCACATTCTTATATAAATATATTTACATATGTACATTCCAGTCTTAAAACCTCTATACACACCCTTTGTCCCCTAGTTCTTTCCTCTGTTTCCCTTTACTTTCCTCGTGTCCCACTGTCATGCGCAGCTTTCCTTTGGGTTTCAGTGATTTCTCTCGGTTACAATGCCCTTGTTGAATCCCTACCAGGCCTCTCGCATCCTCCTTGCCACTGTTTTTGGATCACTTGTTGCTCCCCTGTCCCTGGGCTGGTAGCACCACCTCCTTACCCCCGCCTCCCCCTCTCCCGTGTCCCTCCTGAACCGTTGGTCCCGTTGTTTTCTCCTCCAAACTATTCGTCCAGTCTACCTTATCAAGATAGATCTATAGAGATACTAATATGCATAAAAAACCAAGCCATAGCAAGATAGGCAATCAGTGAGAGCACAGCGATGGCATCAAAAAAGGAAACCTATTACCTAGAAGAATAAGTTAATTAAACAAACAAAACAAAACAAAAATTTAAGCAGAAAGAAAAACCTGTAAATAGGTCAAGGTCTGATTTTTGATCTCTAGGCGACACGTGTCCTCCAGTCAAGACCGATGGGGTACCATGCTCTGGCCCCCAAGTCTGTCCTTAGTACTCCCTCGGGGGCTCTGCTCTGCTCCCACGGTTGCTCTGCCGCACGCTTTTTGTGGTTTGCCTTGGTGTCTCAGGGTCAGTCTGGGCCAGTCCCAACACTGAGTCCCCAGCGTTGTCCCCCTTAGAGCCCGGGGCCATCAAGGGATGGCGTGTCTCATGGTGGGATCAGCCATATTGTCCACTCTGTCCACAGGCTGTTCAGAGCCAGGATGTCGTCTTCAGGCCTGGTGGGTCAGAATGTGCTCTGCTCTCACTTCCTCCCCAAATGCTCCCATTTGCTCTGATCAGACATGCCCCTCTCCCCTAACTGCAGCGTCATTGCCGTCCTCTCGAGTAACTTCTTCTGGGGGGAGGGGTTGTTGTCCACATGGCTGGCATGGGGCCGAGCCCTCAGGCCCCTCCACTGGCTCCCCACTCCTTGCCGACAAGCTGCATTCGTCTGGCTCTGGCTTTAAATCTGGTCCCTCTTTCCCTGTGGAGACACAAACAACACCCTTCCCCTTCCCTTTTATCAGTGCCCTATTACCCCGTCACATATCCCTTTTTAAAATTTTTTAATTTTCCTTTCCCTGTTCCTCCCCCCACCCCCCTTGGGGTTGGCTACCCTATGTACCCCTGGCAGCAGATGGCCATTGGGCCTCCACTCAAGCACTTACTCATTACAAGAACACATTGTTCTTTTAAATTGGCATTCCAGGATGCACACCTTCCCGAATCGATTGCTGAAGAAAAATGTGAACATAAGCAAGGGTGGTGAAGAAAGCTGATGGTGCTTGGCTACCATAAGATATAGCATCCAGGGTCTTACAGGCTTGAAGACATACAAGCGGCCATCTAGCTGAGAAGCATCAAAGCCCAGATGGAAGAAGCACACCAGCCTGTCTGACCACGAGGTGTAGAAGGGATCAGATATCAGACATCAAAGAAC
>NW_022111357.1:2722783-2730518 GCF_000313985.2 Echinops telfairi | reverse complement strand
GATGTGTGTATGGATTGTGATAAGAGTTGTATGAGCCCCTAATAAAATGATTTAAAATATATATATAAATAAGAGGGAAAAAAAGAAAGAAAAATGTTTCCAAGAATGGAATTACAGATTTGACAAATGTATTAAGTGTGATGGAAAGTACTTTGAAGGCGGTGCGGTTGTTTTATTAAAAAAAAATTAAATAGCTAAGTTTTTTTGGGGGGGTACCCCATTGTACACATCATGTGGGCTTCAGAAACCCCAAAAGCTTTCCTAAAGCTGATACTTTTTAATTGAATTATCATGCATGAAATTATTTTTGCCCATCTCTATCACTGATAATATATGCATATAGAGTATGAGTACTCAGGAGTTTGGCTGGGAGCCTCTGGGTGGTATAACAAACTCAAAACCAAACTCACTGACATGGAGTTGATGCTGACTCATAGTGACTCTATAGGACAGGATAGAACTCCGTGAGTTTCCATGACTGCTTATGGCAGTAGAAAGCCCTTTTTTTTCTCCAGCGGAGCAACTGGTGGCTTCAAACTCCTGACCTTTCAGATTGCAGCCCAGTGCATAAACCACTATACTACTAAGGCTTCTTCTGGGTGGTGTAGACCATTTAATACACTAAGCTAAAAACCTAAGGCTGGAGGCTGGAATCCATACAATGGTGCCTTGGATGAAAAACCAGACACTTTACAGAAATCAGCTATTGAAAACCCCATGGAGCTCAGTTCTCTGATTACATACAGGGTTGCCATGAGTTGGAATTGACTTGGCAACTGGTTTATGTTAGGCCGATGGGAATCATTTAGTGTCTAGTTCAGTTCCTTTCTTATAAAGAGAGAAAATGGAGACCTGTAGCAATTAGATGCCCTTATTAAGGTCCTCCTAGTAGCCCTGGTGGCGTAGTGATTATGTGTTGGGCTGCTAACTGCAAGGTCAGCAGTTAGAATCCACCAGCTGCTCTGCAGGCTTTCTACTCCTGCGAAGAGTTATTGGCTCATAAACCCACAGAACCAGTTCTACCCTGTCCAGTAGGGTCGCTATGAGTCGGCATCTACTCAGTAGCAGTGAGTATTTATTAAGGTCTTCAAGGCCTTTGAGCTTTTTAGTGCCTGACATATGCAAGTTCAGATATTCTGACTTCTCAGTCCATTGCATAGTTTATTTCTTTAGGTCAGTGGTTCTCAACCTTCCTAATGCCGCGACCCTTTCATGCAGTTCCTCATGTTGTGGTGACCCCAACTATAAAATTATTTTCATTGCTACTTCATAACTGTAATTTCCTTACTGTTATGAATCGTAATGCAAATATCTGATATGCAGGATATATTAGGTGACCCCTGTGAAAGGGTCGTTTGACCCCCAAAGGGTTTGCGACCCGCAAGTTGAGAACTGCTGCTTTAGATGGTTTTTGCCTTTTATTTTTCATGTTTCTCTTCCTCTTGTCGTCTGTTAAGGTGTGTTATTTGAGCTCTAGGGTACAGAAGGAGCAGAGAGAAAATGGGCCATGGAAGAGCTTCAGAAGGCTCCGTGTCTGGTCTGTTAGAAAGTGTGCTGTGGCAGCAGACTTAGCATCTCTTTGGGGATCTGAAGATCTCATGCCTCAGCCATTTGCTTATTCTGAAAGCTGAGAATCAGCTAGGAAGCTAATGGTGTCCACCTGGCTGAGGTGCCCCAGAGAGCTCAGTTACTTTTATGTATTACAACACCTGCATGCCATTTAGTCTTTTTTTGTTAACACACCTCAAAAACAAACTAATTCCCAACAAGTTTGGGCCTGGTTCTTCAAGTGAGCCTCTAAGTCTAAGACAACCTGTATTGATGCTGGTTGTCTTAGAAAAAAAGATACTGGGGACACTTTAAAACATTCCACAATACTGAAATAGAAAGTAGCATTCTTAACCAATTCTACATTCTCTCAAGGTCATATTTTAACTGTATTGATTTTTGAAGGAGCCCTGGTGGTGCAGCGGTTAAGTGCTTGGCTGCTATCATCAAGGTAGCAGCTTGAACCTACCAGTGGCTTCAAGGGAGAAAAGTCTCCTCCCATAGAGATGACAGCCTGGGAAGCCCTGGGGCACAGCTCTCCTCCCTCTAGAGCAATGGTTCTCAACCTGTGGGTTGCGACCCCTTTGGGGGTTGAACCACCCTTTCACAGGGGTCGCCTAAGGCTATTGGGAAACATATATTTCCAGTCACCACAACATGAGGAATTGTGTTAAAGGGTCGCATGCAGCATTGGGAAGGTTGAGAACCACTGCTGTAGAGGGCACACAATAGCAGCAACACCCAGCTGACTCTTAGGAAAGTGTGAGTTTGGATAGTCTTGGATTTGGTTTTTGTTTTTATTTTGCATATTCTCTGGAAAACAATGATCTACTTGAATTTGTTTTATTTTCTTCTTGTGTTTTGTTTCTTTTTATCACCATATAGTTGAATAAAAATTAAAGTTTATCGATAGAATGAAAGCTTGAATGATGTAGCTTATGTAATACTTAAGTCCTGAAGTAAACTGTGACTGAAAATAATAATAGACACAACTGGATAGTATCTACCTCGTGCCTGCATTTCCCAGACATTTAGTGTTTGTTTTTTTTTAATCTGTTCTTACTGCTGCCTCTGTTTCAAATATAAGGCTCTTTAGAACTTGGTCAGATTCTGTTTGTTTTATCACGCAGCACCCAAAGCCAGAGCCAGTACAGTAACTAAAAGTTTGTCTGTACTCAGTATTTAGTATAGATTATGGTTCTGTAACCTGCTGTGAAAAGGGCAGTTGAAGGATAAAAATTGAAGGTAAATTCCAGTGTAAAGAAAAAGCACTAGTAAATATGTAACATGAAAGTGGCGTAGTATAGCTGTTGACCTTGCAATCCTTAGTTCAAAGAAAGAAAGAAGACTTAGGCCTATTCAATTGGTTTTTCCGTTCTTGGAAGTACCATCTTTTTTGGTCCGTCTCCCTAATTTCAGTTACATCAGAAAATGAGGGGAAGACCTGCTTAATTGGAAACAATCCAGATAATATGAATTTTTCTTTTATCTACCTAAATTTATATAGTTTTTACTATTGAGAAAATAGTAAAGTTGGGTATTTTATATTTTCTTTAACTTATTCAACAGATACTTATTATATCTTATGTGCAGACTGTAGAGATGTATATAAATACAGTTATAAATAAATACAGTTTTGCTGCCAAGGATCTAACTGTTGTATAGGGGAAACTGGTGATGTCAAAAAGTATTTTCACAAGGGCGCTAGTTCATACACATGCAAGTTTATTTCAAACAAAACATCTTTGCTGTGTCTCTGGGATCAGTGGATGGCTGTAGACAAGTTCTTTCGGTAATATACTTCTTAGTTTCATTATTGTGCCTTTGAAAAAGGTTCAGTAAAAAAGATCTATATGAGGGATCTGCTGGGTGATGAGTTAAATTCAGAAAGAAGTGAGCTCAGAAGGTTATGGTGACAATTTTTTTGCAATTCCAAGGGGGTGATCTTGATAGATTTTCTTAAAGGATACAGGACAATTATGGGGGCTTATTAGGAAGAAGCTTTAAGAAAGCTTCAGAATTAAAAAAAAAAAGCTTCAGAATTATTTTTGTTCCTCAACATTTAAAAGGAACATGATATGAGTGTTTCAAGGAGGCCAAAACTTCATTTTGGTGTGGTGTCAATCAGAGTGCAACATTTTAGCGGGGAAGGGTTAGAGTAGTGGAAGCACCACCTTTAGAAGTGTATAGATGTAAATAGGGAGGATATGTCAAGAAGTAATAGCTTCACATTTTGATATTTTTGTTCAGCTTTTTATGGTTTTGTAGAAATACTTTTTTATTGCTCATATGTCATGTATTAAATACTGATATGGAAAATACAAGCAAAATACACAAGAAATCAGAAGAGGAGAGAACTTTATTTCTGGTTTTGGAATGAAGAGGCTTTATGATAGTTAACTTGGCTTTGGAATTAGAAAAGTAGGAACGAGGGTATTTCAGCAGGAATAAAATAGTACAGATTGAGAGAACAGTAAATGGTTCACTGCCTAGAGAATAAGGATGGGAGGAAGTGGGAAATAAACATGTTTGGAGAAGTAAGTTGGGGTCAGATATTGATTAGCCTTGACTGTCAGGCTAAAAAATTTGAACGTTCTCTACTTGACATTAGTGAACCATTGAGCTGTCTGACACACAGTAAGTACCTAATTAGTATTAGCACCGTTAGTATTTTTATAATGGATAAAGCACCAAACAGAAATAACAGCAACATGAAGAATGGTCAGGGGATGGTCACTGTTAGATTCTGTTATTTCTGTATTTAGCTGTTAAAATTGAGGAGCACAGGAGAAAGAATCCAGAATGACCCCCAGATTTTAATTCGGGTGACTAGACAGTGTCATGTCCATATATAGGGTCACTTTATGCCATGTCCTTAATCGACTGAAAAGTTAAAAGGAACAGATTTTGGGCAAGAGGAAGGTAGGTTTGATTTGGACACATGTTTGAGGTCTGGGTGGCTTTCTAGTTGGGGCTGTCCAGTACAGCTGAATATGCACCACTGAATCTTTGGAGAAATACCAAATTGATCATGTATGTTTGGAATTTAAATTTAGAGAGATGATGGTTGAAATGGGGGGGCGGGATGGTGGATGAGTGAGAAGAAGGTTGAAGAAGGACAAAAAAAAAATTAAAGTTTCAAGTCAAAGCTGGAAACATGACCCTGAAGTTAAGACATTTAAAAGTGAGCAAGGCAGAGTCTTCTAGATGTGTGATATATGTGCTATTTTGATGATGAACAACTAGTCAAAATTTTTAGAGCATGTGGGTCTCTTAAGTAAACTAGTATTTATTACTGTAAAAAGTTTCTCATTTAAAAAAGTCATTCCTTTTTGTTTTTTTTGAGTGCTAGTTTAGTTAAGTCTAAGGACTATCTCCTAACTTCCCTTATTCACCACATATAACAAGGCAAATGTGTAACTGTTAGCCCACATGTTACTCCAAATACTTTGAGCAACTGGGGTGATAAATGGCCCTGGGACAAGTTGACTGGGTGAGAGTGCTATATCAACCAAACGTTAAATAAAATAAATGCTAATATTTAACAATTTATCTGTGTCTTGGTAGGAAAGAAACATTACTATCCAATCACATTGCCTTCATTTGCTCTGGAGATTTACAAGTATTTCCCTGAGATATCTCACATTTCTTTGAGATTAGTTCATACATATAGAATATATAAGCCTGTTGCCATCAAGTTGATTGCATTTCTCATAGTGACTCTTATGTCCAGTAGAACTGAGCCCCATTGAGTTTTCCTGGTCATAAATTATGGGACCAGATCACTAGACCACCTTTTGTTTAGTAGTTTTAGTGCAAACCACTTGAGCCATGAAGGGACCGATTTATTATGTAGTCTCTAGATAGTGTATAGACAGTGAATGTGTCCTTGGGTAGCATAAATGTTTAATTTTACGCTGCCTGACTTTAGTGACACATTCAAGTTTCTGTGAACTGCACTTACAGCCATCTTGTTTTTTGTAAGTTATGGGAATACCTCATCTCAATTAGTAATATGTACTACATGCAATGTCAGACAGAATATCTAAGTTTAGAGGTAATGTTTCCAACCTCCCCAAATAAATAATGATTAGACTCATAAAGATGCTAATAAAAGGCAGTAATAAGGAAAAACAGATATTTGATGTGCAATTGAACTGATATCCAATGCAAAGAATGGATTTTGTCCCCTTCTGAGCTGCATTGGGCTTCATTTTATTGGTGTTAGCTTTATAAAGTATCAAATGGCAGTATTTTGCATGAAGCCAACCATAAATACACATGCAGGAATTTGGCTACATGATCATAATAACACATGATAGCTATGAACAGTACACACTATTAGTTACTGAGAAGAGGACCAGTCTCATTAAGAATTAAAGAATTTTTAACATATAGCACCTATATGTAAAATAAAGGCAATAAGAAACTTCACTAGAGAAAGTGATACATTTCTATCCATTTTACCTGGTTATTTATGTCCTACACTGTGATTATTTTTCTCCTGGTAATTAACTAGCTTAATGCACATGAAACTGCCCATGTAGGTGGTTAAGCAATGCAAAAGTATGTTATGTGTGTATGTTATATATAGAATATAGAATGTGTGTACAAACGTGGGAGAGAATACTGTGGGTTCCATTCCACACCACGACAATAAAGCGAGTCACACCAAGTTTTAGGTTTTCCTAGTGCATGTGAATTATGTTTACACAATACTATAGTCTGTAAGTGTGCCATAATAGCATTCTGGAAAAGTTCAAAATATTGTGAGAATTATCAAAATGTAACATAGAAACAGAAAGTTTGCACATGCTATTAGGAAGATGGTACCAATGGACTTGCATGGTTGCAAGGTTGCTATGCAAGTGCAGTCAAGTACAATGAAACAAGGCATGCTTGTAAATCCTATATATGCGTTACTGTGGATAGTATGTTGCATGAACAAGGGACCTTCCAAAGGTTTGTGGAAATTTTTCAGTATCTTAATTCTATTTTCCCAGAATCTTTTAGAAGCTCCCTTGTTTGTTATACAGACCATAGTATCATATACTTGGAGGAACCTCGGTGGAGTTGTGGTTACACATTGGGCTGCAATGTGCAAGGTCAGAAGTTTGAAACTGTTAGCTGCTCCCCTGGAGAAAGACAGGGCCTACAACTCTGTAAAGAGACATAGCCTGGGAAACTCAGGAACAGCTCTACCCTGCCCAGGATTGACCTGACTGGAATGAGTATTGTATACTTAATGATGTGATTTGATAGTTATTGTCTTATTTGGAATTTACTTAAGATAGGTCAAACCAAACCAAGCTCAACTGCCACGAGTCTCTTCTGACTCAGTAGAACTGCTCCTTAGAGTTTGGAAGTGTAAATATTTATAGGAGTAGATAACCTCTTTATCCTGAGGAGTGTCTGGTGAGTGAACCATGACCTTACGGAGCCCAGTGTGTAATGACAAAAACAAAACATACACAACATAAGATTGTTGCTGTTGAGTCAGTTCAATACATAGGACTGAGATTTATTTTTCCCAATCTTGTGTGTGCAGAAACGAGCGGCAGAGTCTAGGATAGCAACACAAGTCCAACTCCCTGTGCCTTACCTCTTTGCTACTGTTTTTTGAAGAAACCAAGCTATAGATGGCCATGCCTATTTTATGGTGCTAACTCCTACTCCTCTTGTCCCCTTCTTTGCTCCTGTTCCTAAAAAGACATGCATGGGAAAAATGGAGATTCCCCTTCCCCCACCCCCCGAGTTCTCACAGAATCCTAAAGAAATACTTAACCGTAAAAAGAACAAATACATAATCAAATGCAATTACTTTGGAAGTTTTTTGCAAACAAGACAGGTAAACACAGATCAAAACATGATAAATATAAATACTATGTATATTGCCAGTGTGTTGGAAATTGTCTTTAGTGAATCCTAAATTCATTAAGGTCAGATAAGTAATTGAAGGACATTGTCCAAATAAGTACGTATATACTCGTGTATAAGCCGACCTGAATATCGAATATCAGCCGAGGCACCTGATTTTGCCACAAAAACTTCATAAAAAGTGTGTTGCAGCTTCGGGAGAAGGATATATCTGACCAGAGCACACAGGAGCGGATGACGGGGGAGGAGGAGAGACTGGAGCACATCCTGGCCCACTAGGCCTTGAGGACGATGACCCCAAATAGAGCAG
>NW_022111357.1:2713544-2720325 GCF_000313985.2 Echinops telfairi | reverse complement strand
ACAATTTACTCTTTTATTACAATCTTAGCTTTACCTCTAGTGAAGTGTTAGAACAAAGGAATTCTGATTTCTTTTAGAGCAATAGCTGCATCATTAAAATAACATTGTCATCATGTTCAAAACATACAGATAGCTACAGTTTCAAAACAGTATGTAATTTAGCCAGATGATCCTTCCTGTAAATGTGCAGCTGTGGAAACATCTCCAACATGAGGTTTGGGCTGAGGCTGTTCTTTTGAACTACAGTGAAAAGACGGACTTTCACCACCAAGTCCTCAGGGAATGAATCCAATGTAGCCGACCTTTCCATCTCCTCTTGGTTGGTGACCAGAAGGTTAAGTCTCAGTCCTGGGAGTGACTGCAGCTTTAACAAGCTTGAACACCTTAAGCTTCCTTGCCTGGGCACTCAGTTTTGAGATGCGTAAGAAATGTCTACTTTCCTCTAGTTCTCCGCCACTATCATGATCCCAATTCTACGTTACAAATCCGGCTAAACCAGAGGATATACACTAGTACAGATGGGAACTGGAAACACAGGCAATCAAGGACAGATGAACCCCTCAGGACCAGTGGTGAGGGTGGAGGGAACATGGGGTAGAAAGGGGGAATTGATTACAAGCATCTCCATATAACCCCCTCCCTGGGGGACAGACAAAAGAAAAGTGGGTGAAGGGAGACATCAGACAGTGTAAGACATGACATAATAATAATAATTTATAAATTATCAAGGGTTCATGAGAGAGGGAGGGGAAAATGAGCTGATACCAAGGGCTCAAATAGAAAGAAAATGCTTTGAGAATGATGATGGCAATAAATGTACAAATGTGCTTGACACAATGGACATATGTGTGGATTGTGATAAGAGTTGTAGGGGCCCCCAATAAAATGATTAAACAAAAAAAATGCCAGCATCCCTTACTTTTTGAAAGTTCACTTTATTCTATTTTCGCTTTTGTAAAAAACTGTATTAGTGCCTATTTTCACTAACTTAAAAAAAAATCCAAGGAGGATTTTCACTTTGATAAAAGTTAAGCAAAACCAACATTCCATGTTTGTCTTGCAGCGAGCTGTTGCAGAGGCAGCACATCCATGAGCAATGGGAGAGGGTCATCGAGGCCTTCCCTAGTAACTACACAGCGTCTCGCATCAAACCACCAGAGTTTTGAACTGTTTCTGTAACACTTTGTTACTGTTACTAAGTGTAACCTGTATGATTTGGTTGGTTATTTTGGGGGTTGTCCTAGACACAGTAAAAAAACCCGTCCTGTTTAATGGTAACTGTCTTCACTTTACACCATAGGATTCGTAGGATTGCTCTATTTTTGGATAGTAGGAGAAACTGGGCAAGGACCCTGCATCTTGGCATTTGGAATACTTTGTCCAGGAGAAAGATCAGGAAACCTAAAGGTAAACGGTTTGCCATGTTCCAGGCTAAGAAAACCTGTACGTTTTAAAAGGTTTTGCTCCTCATATCTATTAAAGTAAGAGAAAAACACCCAGTAACAGACCGTAGTTAATAAGAATCAGGAGATGAGTTGTAGTGTCAGTTCTGTTAGGTAGTCATACACCACTTAGCCATGATGCATTCGTGAAACAAGATGTGGCATGATTTTTACATGTGTGAATACCACAGTGTAGTCTGATTCTTTAAGAATCTCCAGCAAACTTTCTGCCTTAACAATGACTTACTTTTGTGTTTGGCCTTCAACCCACATCATTTGCAATTCTCCTGTCTGATAAGAAGTCCATTAATTTCATTAGCCTTCTAGCTTTCAGTGGTGCTCATCTCTGTAACAGTTTAGAGGATTTTTTTTAGCTGTTGAGGATCATTGTGATTGTTGAGTGTACGGCATGCCTAAATAATGAGAAGTTGAACTCACTGATTTTTCTGCTGCCTTGTTTTAATCTGTGTTTCAATTCCAAATAGTGACTTCTTCATCTCTTGCTGTTCATCTCTTAGCACTGGTTTGGAGCCAGGATACACTTCATGATAATACTTTTGAAAGAAAATTAAATTACAACACTCAAGTGATGCATGAGACACATGATTGGATACTCCTGCCTACGATACTCCCTTACTCATAAGCCACTATGTATTTATGACGACTGTTAATACATGTATTATGGGCTATATATGTACCATACTCTATACACTTGTACGAGGGGGCTTCACCAAGTTCTTGGAGGGAAAATTCCAGTATCTTTTATTTCCATTTTCCATGAACATTTTGAAAGCCCTCTCATATAAAAGAGACATGCCATACATGTGTTGTGTTCACCACACCCCACACCATACTTTTCAATCTGATTTCTGAACAATTATAATCTTATAGGACCACAAATGCATGTGTAGTTAGATGTTAACTGAACATGACTATTCACTAAAACCCATCAAAGCTGTAACCTGTGTAAAGTGGAAATGTGTGAGAGAAGGAAAACAAATATTTCTTCATTACTGGAGAGCACTTGAAAGTGGTTAAGACTGCAACCTTTTCAAAGGCAGAAAACTTGTCAGACCCAGAAAACAAGACAAGCCAGTGAGTTCCTGCTTTCACAGGTTTCACTGTGAATGCCCTGGGACCTCAGGCAAAGCCCCCCAGTCTACCTGGTCTAAGTATCTTTATCTGTCACGTGAGAATATTAGTACTTAGGCCCCTGATCTTTGTGTGAGAAGCAATAGACAATGTGAAGCTACTCTAAAAAGTGTAGCCAAACCAGACTCACTGCCATCGAGTCAATGTTGACCCATAGTGACCCCTTTGTGGGTTTCCAAGACTAACAGTTTATGGGAGTAGAAAGCTGTCATTCTCCTGTGAAGCTGTAGGTGGTTTCGAATTGCTGACCAACTAGTAACTGCAGCCCAATGAGTAACCACTACGTCACCAGGGCTCTTAAAAAGTGGAAAGCAGAGACAAATGAGCAGAACCTAGTTCTTTGGCCTCTTTGAAGTGGTCTTTTTTTTTTTTTTTAAGTGCGCTTTACATTCTCAGTTCCTGGCAACTGTAAACACTGGAGGTGGGTGGGTTGGTTTGGAGGATTTGGGATTTGATTTTTCTTTCCCCTCTTAAAGTAAAAAAACCCAGCAACCCCAAAACAAAAAACATTTCAGTCGGTGATAAAAGGTGCTAAACAGAGGGCAGAATTCACTGTGTGGTGTCCGTGAATCAGCAGAATATGTACAGCCAAATCAATACAGCCAAGCGCTTATTGTCATTCATATAACACCCTGTAGGTTTTTAATTGAGAATTCTCTGACCCCCACAGTTTTTAGACAGATTAAACTCACCAGCACAGTCTTACATTTTCCAGCGGAGCCTATGGTTAGATAATCGTCTGCATTTGTGCTACATCTTCTAAAGTAGAGCAGGTTTTTCTCCATCCCAGCTCCCTTTTTGAATGGCAGTACAAAGGTTACTGTGCTTCTGAGCACTGGTACTTTAGTACGACACAAACATCTGAAAAAAGTGAATTAGGCAATTGTAGAAATAGATTTGATTGGGTGCCAGAGGTTGTTTTTTTGGGAGGGAGACATTACTAGTTACTGATCAGTGAATTGTATACATTGGTGATTTAATTTCTTTACAGCTATACTGTAAAGGCACGTTTCTTTCTCACCAACACCATTCCCCCAAAACCCTTAAGTTTATATCTTGAGATGATCTGAGAAATTCCAGCTTTCCAGAACATGTCTTTTTTATTCCAGCATCTTGGATGGAGGAGCCAGAGCTCTCTTTGGAGCTCAAAACAGAATCTGTTTTGGAGGTGAGAGAGTAGAGTGCTGGGGAGCTGCTCAGATTCTGTCTCCTCTGTCCTCTAACATAAGAAGATCCTTTTGCAAGCAAACGGTCACACCTCCTAGTTTACAGAAACCTGAGGTGTACGAGGAGGCATGTTTTATAATTTAAATGTTTTTGGATTAATCTGAAGGGAAAACCTCTATATATGTACAGATCATTGACATTCCCTGGGATTTAAATTTGGAACATTCCTAGTCATTTCCAGCTCAGCTTTGCTTATTTGAAACTAGTGCATTGATTCAAAATTTAATAGCTTTTAAGGGCTATAAAAAATGATTTCATGTTTATAAAAGAGATGGGAGAAGATCTTTCTCTATTTTAATATGTGCTTCCATGTGTCTGAAACTTGACACTTTAAGAAAACACGTTAAAAGTAAGATAGTCAAAACTAGAAATAGAAAGAAGCCAGCTGGGTCACTTGTACAATATCTAAAGAACGGTTGGTCTTTAGGCTTTATATTGCATCACGGACTGACTATTGGAGCCAGAAAAAGTGTCCTAACCACATCTGAGTCGTGATGATGATATGATGTCATCTAGTATTTGTATGGTGTCCAGTACTTTTTGAGGCCTTCTAACAGGTAGTTTCCTGTTTATGTAAGTTCGTAAACGTATGGCAAGTTTGTAACCAGAGAGCAAGAAGCCCAGGTCCAGTACAATTTCTTTTTTTTAATCCTGTACTTCACTGCCCCCGACTGTTTGCAACTGGGTACTCATTGATGCTGCCGACTGGTCTGGAGACATGCAACCCCAAACCAAACCCAGTGCTGTTAAGGGAGTCTGACTCCTGAAGATCCTGTATAGGATTTCTGTATCGGTGGGTTTGAACTGCCAGCCTTGCAGCTAGCAGTTTAATACCTAACTATAGTGCCACCAGGGATTCTTGGAAACAGGCAGAAAGGGGATGATGAAATGAAAAAGCGTGATGGCATGGAAAGACAACAGAGAAATAAGAAAAAGATAAGTGTTAGGAGAGAGCAGTACCATCTGCATCTTCTCTTCTGTCATTTCCACAGAGATGTAGGTAACAAGTCGATGAGAATGATGTTTTTGACTGAAGATTTGAGTCAGAGATCCAACTCTGAGACTGCTTTTCTGTGTAAACAATTTGAATATACACATACCTTAAACAACAAAAAAATGGGAATAAATGAGTGATACTGAATCAAGGGTAGAATTTTAGAATATTTGCCTAGCTGACTCTACAATTTACTATATTGTGGCTGTGAACAAATAGATGAAGATACTCCATCCTAAGTCTACTTATCTATAAAACAAATAATATTGATAGTTTTATCATTGAGCCCAGTGAAGATCACTTGAGGGTAGTGTATGTTTACAAGCAGTTTGTAAACTTGAAAGCCTTTAAGCTGATACCCTTGAGAACATTATTCAGAATCACGTTTCTCACCTCTCCTAGTGTTCACAAGCATAAGATTCTGCCAGTAACTGGGCAAGGGGTTTTTCTCAGGGTTTTTGGCTCTCACTCAGAAGGGATTTAGTAAGCAAAACGGCTCATTGTTTTAGGGGACAACTTTAATCAGGATACAGGCAGTATTTCTCCAGTGCATATCAGAAGTCCTCTTTAGGCACAGGGCCAATAAAACTTAACGCACTATTCTCCCTGCAAGAATTCATTACTTTTCATTAGCTGGAATGTCAAAGAGATTAACAAATATTTCTATGTGACAGGGGGCAGGCCTAGCTCACTCCTGTGGAAGACTAAGCAGGTGAGGGAGCCACATCACAGCTGTGTGGTCTAAGTCTAGCTTTTCAATCTCATGCTAAGTTTCCCTATCAGTAAATAAGACATAACATTACTTTTGTCATGGAAGGATTTAATGAAATAAAGCACCTGACACACTGCTTTAGAATAAAGCTTAGCAAACTTTTTAAAGGGCCAAATAAAATTTTATATTTTCTCTTGCAACCTAACTCTATTATTGTAGTGTGAATTTGTAGTAGCCATAGAAAATATATAAATGAATAAGGGTCCCTGCGTTCCAATAAAATTGTATTTATTAAAACATACTGTGGACCAGCTTTGGTCTGTGGGCTCTAGTGTGCAGATTCTTGCTTTAGAAGACTTAATGAAAACTTTTGGTTCCTTTCTTAATATAAGGATTCCTGGTACTCAGCTGCTTACCTATAGGCTGATAATTTGAACCTATCACCAGCTCAATAGGAAGAACCTGGCAATCTGCTTCTGTAAAGATTTACAGCTTTGGAAACCCTATCGGAGCCGCTCTGCTATGCTTGTAGGGTTGCTTTGAGTCAAAATGGACTCACTGTCAGTGAGTAGGCTTCTCCAATACAAAATGCAGATTGTGTTCATTACTGTCATAGATGCAAAAGATGTAAGTGTGTGCATCAATGAGGAAATAGGGAGAAAGTGTGTAAAATCAGGTGTTTAAATCTTTTTTGTTTTTTAGTTCAGTTACATTTTTATTTGGAAGTCTCATCTTCCAACTTAGCATTTTCCAACAACCCGGGCAGGGAGAACTTTCCCAGGCTTCACAATCTTTTGCGTAAGCACTGCCTTTGTGGGAGACTGCAGCAGCGTGGCTGCCCTTTTCACATGCTTGCTTTGCCGCCTTTGTTCCTTGGCAGCCCTGAGAGCCTGTTCTTGTTGGGCTTTTCCACTTTCGTGTCTCTGATTCCTCTTGACCATTCTATCAGCAAGAGGTGCACCAGCGACGGCCCTCTGGAATGTGACTGCCTGGCAGTTCTTTTCTTTTGAATATATGTATATGTAAAACGTATTTTATTTAGCATATGAGAGTAAAGAAATTTAACATCAATCTCACATTCAATCTTAAGGAGTCTCAACAATAATGAAAGCCTTTAGGCTGTAATCAATCTTGAAAGCATGAAATGCCATGTTTACAATACATAAAATATACGATGGGGCCTTCCTATGGAAAGGAGGTGGCTTAGCCTGTAAGATGACAAGGTGTCGAAGGGATCAGGTATCAGGCACCAAA
>NW_022111357.1:2697727-2712002 GCF_000313985.2 Echinops telfairi | reverse complement strand
ATGTACCCGCTTTGTCTTCAGTAATCATGTCAGGAAGGTTTCTGCTGTTATTTTTTTTAGAATTCACTCCAGAATGCTACGGGCAAAACAACAGTACAGAAAACTTCTGGGAGTAATAGTCTCTGAGGGAGTGTAATGTTGACCCTGAGAAACAGTGAAGGATCAACTGGCCTAAGGATCGACCAATATAATGATACCCAAAGCCTAAAATCCTTAGTACTTAAATCTCAGACTAGATTAAGGGAACAATTCTCTTTAAGCTACAATTTCTTAGTTGCACATAAAATCACTGTTCTTTCAACAGAAAATTCATACCGTACCACTAAATATGAAAGTGATCTTTAACTCTTTGTGACCAGAATTATTAGGAATTTTAGAAATGAAAATGGAAGTTAACACAATGGATGTATGCATGGATTGTGGTAAGAGTTGTATGAGCCCCCAATAAAATGATTTTTTTTAAAAAGAAATGAAAATGGAAGTTCATCCAAAGTTAATAAAATAAATCACTTGCCCAACTATATACACCCCCAGAAATTATTTCTGTCCATACTGCCATGATAAATAAAATTTAAAAGTTGGAAGCATGTATACAAGAAGATATGTTTTTAAAGATATAAAAGAAACAAAAGATAGCTTTCAACATGTGATATTTGCTTCAAAGGGCTTTCTTTCAAATTGTCTACTACAATTATTATTTAAGCAAAGTAGACTTGCAGGTAAAAATAAGTACCGCATGTACTTGAGTATAAGATGGCCCTAATATCAGCTGAAGCACCTAATTTTACCACAAAAACTGCATTAAAAATGCGCTGAAAAACGGCTTATACACGAGTATATATGGTATATTAAAACCCAAATTTAAAAAATCATCCTAAAAATTGGTATTAAATTGTATCAGCAGTCTGTTTAGCATCTTTTATAATTCTGTTATTTCTAAATCTTTACACAAAAGGGCATTACAGTCCTTCAGTTTATTGCAAAACATTTCTTAAAATTAAGATATACCTAATATTGAAGTAACAATATAAATTATTAATCATTGGTACTATACTGTAAAGCATGGGTCCTCAAACTTTTTAAACGGGGCCAGTTCACTGTCCCTCAGACCCGTTGGAGGGCCGGACTATAGTTTAAAAAAGAACTATGAACAAGTTCCTATGCACACTGCACATACCTTATTTTGAAGTAAAAAAAACAAACGGGGCAAAAACACCTGGCGGGCCCCGATAAATGTCCTTGGCGGGCCGCAGTTTGTGGACCCCTGCTGTAAAGTATAACGAAGAACATCTTATTTAAATAAAATGAGGATAATATTTTATTGGGGAATAAGTTCGAAAAACATTGTTTTTCCCTCTTTATATCTATAATCACATTATTTTATAGGCTATTTAGAAACAGATGCAAATTTTTTAAATGATGAAGGCTAACCATGTCTTGTTCAAGAATACTGTTATAGACATAGGATACAGGGCATTTTTCAGCAGATGATAGTTTGCCAAGCTAGAGAAGGCAAAACCATAAATTAGTGAATTCGGTATTGTCAGCTTGTTTCTCCTTGCACCAGAGAATCTGGTGGTGCTGTTGAGACCACACCCGGATAGCACTACTGTTCTTGTCACAGCTGCATTCACTGTGCTAGAACATTCATGTCCTTAGGATACAAGTTCTAGCAAAAAGCCTCCCACAGATCCATTGCCTATCATGATGTTATGTTTAATTCTGTTGATTTCAGGTGCTGCTTTATTGCATGTTTCTTTATCTGTCTTTTTGCTTTGGTCACATCTTTTTCATCTCTTTTCCAATTAATCCGCACAGAGCCACTGTGACTGGCAGTCTGAAGGAGAAGAAAGCCGCCAGCTACTGCAGTTGCTACAAGTTTTCCAACTTTCAGGAACAAAAATCTAGCACACCAGCCAGTCACTCCACCCATTACAAACTGAATGGTGGCTACTGAGTATTTTTCTACCATGACTCCTGAACTGTGGCCAAATCCTTGATTCTACCAATGGTGTTTTGCATACTCAGTTAAATCCAACACTCCCTAAGACTTGTTCTCACTTTCGTAGTCTTGAAGAGGGGTGTTCTGGGTCACCATGATTCCGCCCGCCAAGTTTTTCCTTTTGGTGCTTTCTTCTCTAGAGGATAGTCCAGTTTATCTGCCGAGGGTTCCTCTTGTAATGGAATGTTGATTTGAATTTTGCATTAAGAGGTCTTGTGCAGCAGATTTAATGCATCCCTTGATTTCTGGACTGCTGCTTCTGTGAGCATTGAATCAAAACCTTAGATGAGCTAAAATAAGACTTTTGGTCTTTCCTCTCTAGTCTCCCGTTCCTGGTATTCATTCTTTTATTGAAGACCCAAATGATGAGGTGTAGGGTTTTACTTCTAGGTCCTTTTGGCATACGTGTTCAATGTCCATAGCTCCTGGAGGTGGCTTAGAGTAGTGAATGGCTAAAGAGCACCAGATAGTAGCACAGATCTTTTTATCTTCAGAACAGTGTTCTTTTTTCCTGAAATCAATTTAAGATTGGTTTTATCAGAGAAGAAATATGTTCCTTAAAGCTTGATAGCCATTGTGATTGATAATGGTATATCTTCTCTATTACTTTCTAGGGATGGTGTTATAAATTACCTTCAAACGAGGGAATTTAAAGCAGGGGTGTCAAACTGGTGGCCCCCAAGGTAATTTTTTGTGGCACGTGATGCTCTGAAATAAAATGAAAATAGAAAAAAGTTATGAAGAAAATAGCACTTAGAGATTGAGGCAATACCGTATACTCAATTCCCTCGTTAACCCTTTAACTAAAGAAGATGAGTATACACGTGGCCCAGTGCCTTTTCTGGGGGCCTGTGGACGTGTATAAACGCACTGACTCAGTTCCTCCCGGTGACGTTTGGAAGCGCTATGTCTGCCACTTTCAGTGTCACGTAATGTAAACAGATCCCGGTAGTGAAAAGGTTAAAAAGAGCACTCTGGGTTGTGCTGTTATGAATCATACCTAGTGGCAGCGCTAGTTAACATTTTTAGAGGGAAGCCGTTATGATTGTGTATCACGTTTATCAGCTGTCCAACATTTTGTGTTTTTTATTCGTTACTCTGTTGTATTTTCCAGTCACAACATAAGAGGTAGGTGAAAACTAGGAAGAGGAAACTGCTGGCAAGTTTCGGGTAAAAAAGAATAATTTTAGTTTTATAAATACATTAAGTAAAATAAATGTTTAAATAAAAGCAATTATATTGTGTTTTAATTATCCTATCCATATTCCTGAATCCTTACTTCAAAATATAAATTTAACAAAATTTGTACATGTGATGTGGCCCGTGTGAATCTTGCCTGTTGCACCAAATGGCCAGCGTTTTAATTGAGTTTGACACACCTGGTTTAAAGCAACAAAAACATCTCCAGTTCTGGAGGTGAGAAGCCCCAATTCAGGGTGTTGCTAGGGCCTTGCACTTTCTAAAGGTCCTAGGGCAAGATCATTCCTTTCCTCTTCTAGCTTTTGGTAGCTCCAAAGTGTTTCTTGTTTTGTAGCAGCCAGACTCGAGTCTCTGCCTCCATTGTGTGATACAACATTCTTCCCTATTTATGACTTTGTATCTCCTCTCTTCTGATAAGGATACCAGTCATAAAGACATTAGAGCTTACACTAATGACCTTATCTTAACTAATTATATTTGCAAAGACCCTATTTCCAAGTAAGATTCACAAATACCAGAGGTTAAACCTTGACCATATCTTTTTAGAGAACAATAATTCAAGCACATTCATCACTTGTCTGTCAATTTGTGAACAGCAGCAGAACATTGTCAGATATGTTGTGTGTTAGTCTGGGTTGACTAGAGAAACAAATCCAGAAACATTCATATGTGTGTAAGAGAGAGTTTTATATTCAAGTGTAATTGTATATTAAAAAGACATCCTGGTCCAGTCCAGATCAAGTCTTTAAGTCCGATATTAGCCCTTGTGTTTGATACTAGTCCATAAATTCTTCTACAGACTCACACAGCACTTGCAATGATGCCGAAAACAGGAAGATCACAGGCCAGTGGGTGAAAAGTCTTGTGGAAGCATCTCAGTGCTGGCGTGACTCTATGTGGCTCCTCCAGCTCCAGGGCTCTGGCTACCATCAGCATGACTTCATGTGGCTTGTCAACAGGAATGTAAATCCGAGAGAGTGTGTGTCCCACCTCCAGGGAGTAAGACAGGAGTTTCCAGAATTCTCAGGAGAAGGCCATGCCCCCACAGAGGCACAGTTGGTTATGACCTGATTGACAGGCTAGACTCCACCCCTTTGCTCAAGTTGACAGGAGATTATGTAACTGCCACAGCACTGGAAGATGAGCCCTTCACAATATTTTGACCTCACTCTACTATGACTGAGGATGGACGGAGTGACTAATATGACTCATATCACTATGGATGGAGAAAGACCTGTGCGATCTTCATTCGCTGATGTTCTCTGCCCTTCATTTGTGGCAAAACACCAAATGAGAAGAAGAAGCTGCAAATATCTATTAATAATTGGAACATAGAATGTACCAAGTGTGAATCTAGGGAAATTGGAAATCATTAAAATGAAATGGAATGTGTAAAGATGGATGTCCTCGGCAACACTGAGCTGAAATGGACCGGTATTGGCCATTTTGTATCAGACAATTGTTCTATCTACTATGAGGGAATGACAAATTCAAGATAATGTTACTACATGCTTAGTCAAAAAGGACATTTCAAGATCTGTCTTGAAGTGTAGTGCTGCCTGTAACATTTAGGCCTACCATAATGACTTCATTGTAACTAATTGTACTCACAAAGACTATTTCCAAGTATGATGATATTTACAGGTACCAGAGGTTAGAATTTGAACATAACTTGGAAAATACAGCAGCTATTACTCAGATTGACACACCAACGACCAAAGCAGTTGTTGTTAGGTGCCATTGAGTCCATTCTGACTCATTCTGACCCCATGTACAACACAGCACAACACTGCCAAATTCTGGGCTGTGCTCCTCTTTGTTCTTAGGTTTGAGCTCATTGTTGCAGCCACTGTCATTCCATCTCGTAGAGGACCATCCTCTTTTTGGCTGCCCTTACACTTCTCCAAGTTGCGATATCCTTCTCCAGGACTGGTCTCTTCTGAAAACATGTCCAACGTGTGTGAGACAAAGTCTCAGCACCCTTACCTCTAAGGAGCACTCTGGCTGTACTTCCAAGACAGATCAGTTTTCTCTTTTGGCAGTCTGCTACTTTTAATGTTCTTGGTGGTACCAACATTCAAATACATCAGTTCTTTGTTCTTTATTCAGTGTCAGACTTTTACATGCATATGAGGTGATTGAAAATACCATGGCGTGGATCAGCTGTACCTTAGTCCTCAAAGTATCCTCTTTGCTTTTCAACACTTTAAAGAGGTCTTGTGCAGCAGTTTTCCATATTACAATGTGCTGTTTGATCTCTTGACTGCTGCTTCCATGAGCATTGATTATAGATCCAAGCAAGATGAAATCCTTGATAACTTAAGTCTTTTCTCCATTTATCATATTACCTATTGGTTCAGTTGTGAGGAATTTGGTCTTCTTTACATTGATTTAAGATCCACACTGAAGGCTGCAATCTTTGATATTCATCAGTAAGTGCTTCAAGGCTCCTAGTCAACATTCCACCATTTTAGGAGATGATAGTATATGAGCAAGTACCAGTGGTACTGAAGGATGATGTCCAAGCTATACTGAAGGCATTAGCCAAGAACAAAGAAATTTATGGAATACCAATAGAAATGTTTCAACAAGCTGATGAAGCACCTACTCATTTATGCCAGAAAATAAGGAATACAGCTACTTGGCCTACTGACTAGAAGAGATCCATATTTGTAACCATTCCAAAGATAAGTGACCCAAAAGAATGCTCAAATTATAGCACAATATCACTGATAGCACATGCAAATAAAATTTGCTGAATATCATCCAACAATGGTTGCAGCAGTTGCATTGACGGGAGCTAGCTTCCAGAGGTTTTGACCAGAATCAGAAGAGGATGTGTATGTAACAAGGTATATCATTGCTGATTTCAGATGGATCTTGGCCGAAAGGAGAGAATACCAGAAAGAAGTTTACTGGTGTTTTGTTGACTGTGCCAAGTCATTTGACTGTGTGGATCATAAGCTATGGATAGCCTTGAGAAGAGTAGGAATTCCAGAACATTTCATTGTGCTCATGTAGACCTTGTACATGGAGCCAGAGGCAGTAATGCAAACAGAACAAGAGAATAGTGCCTGGTTTAAAATCAGGAAAGGTGTGTGTTAGGGTTGTGTTCTCTCACCATACTTACTCAGTCTATATGCTGAGCAAATTATCAGAGAAACTGGATTATATGAAAAAGAATTAGGTATCAGGATTGGAGGAAGGTTTAATAATGTGGGATGTGGCAACGATACCACCAGCTAATGGATTGCCGGAGAGATTAACCTTCCTCAACCTCCTAATAAACCATTTTCATTAGTTTTGCAAATTTTACTTATCTGTCATGGTCACCTTCCTGAGAAGGTTCTTATTTTAAAAGAATTACATTTGGAAATGGTGCATCCTCGTATTTCTAGCCTTCTAGTTGACCTCAGAATTTCTAGGACCTTTGGTGTGTATGTGTGTCTCCTTTATATTATTACTCCTTTTTATCTTAGTTACAGTCTCTGAAACTCACTGCCCCATGTGAATTTCAGAGACTGTAACTTTATGAGAGTAGAAAACCTCATCTTTCTCCTGGGGAACAGCTATAGACCTTTCAGATCACAGTCCAGCTGATCCAGTAATCACAGTAATCCTAGTAACCACTATGCTACCAGTATAAGTTAGCCTGGATTCGATGGTAATGAGGGGGTGGTGGGGTGGTGTGTGTGGGTGTGTGTGTGTGTTGTTCATTTAAAATCCACTTCAATGAGTTATCTTGAGTTGGATTTCTAACTGCTCCAAAGCAGTGGTTCTCAAATTGTGGGTCGCGACCCCTTTGGGGGGTTGAATCCCTTTCACAGGAGTCGCCTAAGACCATTTCTAATGGTCTTAGGAACCAAGACACTGCTCCTTTATCCATCTCCAGGCAGGTCTGCCCACATGCAGGTAATGCCCACGTATGAATACCTGGCGTGAAGACTTTTACCCATGCTACATGACAAAATGTCATTGATTTGTAATTAGAAATAATTCATAATACTGTATATAATTACATGTTTTTGTGATTAATCACTCTGTTTTAATTATGTTCAATTTGTAACAATGAAAATACATCCTGCTTATCAAATACTTACATGACGATTCATAACAGTTGCAAAATTACATTTACAAAGTAGCAACAAAAATAATTTTATGGTTGGGGGGGACAACATGAGGAACAGTATTAAAAGGGTCGCGGCATTAGTAAGGTTGAGAACCACTGCTCTGAAGGCTCAGGGAAAACCCCACTTAGTTTGAACTTCCTCGAAACACCTTGTACTTTGATTCTTTAAGGCTTTTTTGGGGCCAGACATTCCAGAGATCCTTTTTTCTCTGAAAGGTCATACTTGAGTGAGTTTTTTGCTCTTTTATGCTAGAGTAATTATTTATCTGACTGTGCTAGATGCTATGAGGCATACAGAGACAGATTATACTGGGGTCCTGCCCTCAAGGAGTTTATAATCAGAAGGGGAAGTAAGAAAAGTCATTCACATAAATAATGATCGTACACAGTGATGTGGTAAACGTGAAAGAGATGCTGATGAAGGGCCTGGAGTGCTCACAGGAAGGAGTGATTACTTCCAGATGGAGATATTTAGAGAAGACTTGTGGAGAGGTGGCAGTTGACTTGAATGTTGGCAAAACAGCCAATTCTTCTATTTCTGTTTTAAGAATCTTAAAAGTCAGATAAATTAATGGATACTGGGAGTTGAGATTGCTTCTGGCAGTAGCCATTTACTACTTCATCTGGCCCTGAAGTCTTTATTCAACAGTTTAAAAGGTAGTCAAGTATTTATAAAGTAATTAAAAGGCAGTCAAGTATTTATAAAGTAACCAATGAATATGAATGATAAATCTAATATGAATAATAAATAGATATGGGAAATTATTGCATTTTTCATAGAATGTCCTAAGCTAATGTGGCTTGGTTTTTAGGTAGTTCTGTTAATATAAGTAAATAGTTGTATCCAGTTACAGAGGTAGCAATCTGGTATGAAGATGATTATGAAATATAAACTTCTTACTTTTAAATATGTGCCTTTCATTGCCCTAGGAAATGAGTCCAGCATATTTTCCCTGGGATGGATGGGTGTGTGTGTGTGTGTGTGTGTGTGTGTGTGTATACACATACATACATACACATACACATATATAGTAAATGGCCTACTTTTGAGGCAAAATAAATTGAGTTATATTGAATATGTTAATTATTAAAATAAGAGGTGATGAATAAAAGGTTCCTTTTTGTTTTTTTACTCTGTTTTGCTATTAGAATATATGGTCAGCAAAATTAGTTTATCTACTCGAGTATAAGCTGACCTGAATATCAGCTGAGGTACCTAATTTTACCACAAAAGTTGCATTAAAAATGTGCTGAAAAAACTCGGCTTATACACGAGTATGTATGGTATTCATGGCTATGATTAGGTCTTATTTATTTTTAATTTATGCCTTAGTAATACTGAGGACAATTTATTTTTCATAACACATACTACTTGTGATTTGACCTTCATTTTAAAGCTGTAATGTAAACACTAGATCTGCTTTAGTAAAATCATTTTGAATAAAAATAATCTAGAAATTTGCAATAACCACTTATGTTCTTCTAAAAGATAATAAAATAGTGACTAATCGTCTCTGTACACACAGTAGACAACATGCTCTAAAGTCTATCTTATTTTTCTTTATAAGAATCTTGTGTCGCTGGTGAGAAAGAATAGCTTTGTGTTTTGAAGTCAGTGAAATTTAGAAAAAGAAATTGCGCAGGAAAAAAAATCATAGCAACTTTAATCTTAAAGCTCAAATGGAACTCTGCTTGTCAGTTCAGGTTAATGTAAAGAACAGTCAGAACTCTCTAAAAGTAGAAGAACATATCAGAGTGAGCCATTTCCCAGAACTAGAGAGGGATGCCCAAATTTATTCTAAATGGCTACACGGAGTGGGGTTGAGGTTGAGGAGTTGCTGGCTTCTTCAGAGGGCTGGACCTCAGTGATTCTTAATGTCTCACTCTCTTTCCCCAGTCTTCAACTTCTATGATACAGTGAAATAGAAAGTGCGTAGTTACCGAGGCTTCCTTACTCCCCCTGTCGCCCTGCCAGGCTCTGTATTATCCATTTGTAATTTGTCTATTTACATGGACCTTTAAATTACCTATAATAATTATTTTCTGTACAGAATGTTTGTTAGCTTTTATCTTGTACACAGCCCCTACTACATCATTGTGTGGCTTTGAGTCAGCTATATTCAGATCTAGTGACATACAGATATTTGGGGGCCTGATTATGCCAAAACATTCATACAATGTAGGGACAACTCAAAGTTGAAAAGCGGGTTGTGCTCCTTGAATTGCACCTTTGAATTTTTGTGGAGTGAAATCAGGATAGCCAAACCTTTGTTACTAACATAAATCTCACAGACCTTTGCATTCCAACTAAACCTGCCATCATTATTAGCAAATATATGAACATCACACTAGTAACCTGGCATCGTTCTCCCTTGACTTTGACAAATTTTGTTAGAGTAAGGCCTGTCCTTGGATCCATGCAGTGAAAGGTTAAGAGATTTTTTAAATTATAATTTTCATATTCAGAAAGATTTTTTATTTGCCCATTTTGAAAGGTTGGTTTAAATCTTACTTTCTTCATTGTTATGAGTACCTACCTTATAAGAAACTACTAGTAGTGAGTGGCGATACAGGGAGGATAGAGGGAGAGTGGGTAGGAAAGAGGGAACCGATTACAAGGAACTATATGTGACCTCCTCCCTGGGGGACGTACAACAGAAAAGTGGGTGAAGGGAGACGTTGGACAGGGCAAGATATGACAAAATAATGATTTATAAATTATCAAGGGCTCATGAGGGAGGGGGGAGTGGGGAGAGAGGGGAAAAATGAGGACCAAATGCCGGGGGGTTACGTGGAGAGGAAATGTTTTGAGAATGATAAGGGCAATGAATGTACAAATGCGCTTTACACAATTGATGTATGTATGGATTGTGATAAGAGTTGTATGAGCCCCTAATAAAATGATTTTTTAAAAAAAAGAAGATTATTATGGCCAGACCAGGACAGCCAAGTTGGTTTGATGTCAGTGAGTTTGGTTTGGTTTTGATGTATAGAGTTGCTTGCACTCCTCTAGCACCAGAAACTGGCTCCAAATCTTTTCCCATTACATTATCATTCACTGATGGCATTACACCAGAGTAAAGTCTGCTTTGAAGATTATGCTCTTGTTTTCCTGCCATCTCTCTCATCATTCTCTACAAACAGACAAAAAACAACAGAACATCAGAATCCTCTTAAGACAACCACAGGCAAACATGTAAACCTAGATTTAGCAGCCTTCATTCCACTGCTAATAGGAGAGGGATCTTGCTGCATATCCATGTGAACCCTGGAAAGTAGCAAATTTGGTATGACGCTTGACTTTGGTACTGTTCTTTTGACCACTCAGAATTTGTTCTTAATACTCACACAATTCTTTGCCCAAGTTTTGCCCCTGGCATGTTAAACTTTTCAAATAATTGCCCCAAATAAGAATTCTAAGTGTCTTGTTCTTGGTGTTTTATCAAACTGTTCCTTTCATTTAGTTATTTGCCAGATAAGCATTTAAACCACCTGGAGTTCTTCACTTTTCCTGTTACTCTTTGAGGACATTATAATCTCTAACTCATAACTGATCTGGGGAATCCATATTCATCGCTATTTCTCACTTCTCACCCGTCACAAAGCATTAGTTGAAATCTGTAGGTTTGACCCCTCTTCTCTCTTAGTCTTAATTCTTCATTGTTTTTCAGCCTTTAAAGCTCCCAGTTGCTGGTGTGTGGTGTTTGAGACTAGCAGCAAGCAAGGTTCAGATCAGGAGAGATTTGGGAATTAGATTCAGCCCAGAGACTTCGTGTTATCCACTCAAGACTAGTGCTTTCATGTCCTTTCAGGAAGGTTGGCATGAAATTAGAAGGAATAATCATCAATTGGTGACCCCTCCCCCAAATAAAAATAAGGTCACAGTATCTAAAATAAAAGTATAAACTTTACTTAAAAAAACAACTGAGAATGATGATGACAGCAAATGTACAAATGTGCTTGACACAATGGTTGGATGGGTGGATGGATGGATGGATTGTGATAAGAATTGTATGAGTCCCCAATAAAATGATTCAAAACAAAATAAAAAAACTTTGAGTTAACATTCTGTATAATCTTAATAGCTGGAGAACCTTACTTTGCTGTAGCTTGTGGCATGGAGTCTGAGAAGCCACGGAGAACTTGATAAAGCAGAAATGGCCTTGAAAGTTATGGCCAGTCTAGGACAGCCAAGTGTGTGCTCGTGGCCCCCCTTCCCCAATAAGGAAGTAAAGGCCCTAGATGGTCCTTAGGATTTCAAGCTACTTGAGGTTTTTAATTGGGGCTTCGTGATAACACTGTGGTATATGCTGAGAAGGAGGGAAATTTCTTCTCCATATGTCTTTGCTAAGATTTGAATCTGCTAAAAACTCCTTCAGCAAAATATAATACCTTCTTAGACTGAAAATGTGAAGGAATTAGTCAAAATATTTATATATATATAAAACCTGGATAGAAAGCCTAGTTTTATTATTTTAATGTGTCTTATGTATGTGTTTGTTCTCAGTTGTCAAAATGTCTACAGAAGGAGGATTTGGTGGTACTAGTAGCAGTGATGCCCAGCAAAGCCTACAGTCCTTCTGGCCTCGTGTCATGGAAGAAATCCGGAATTTAACAGTGGTAAGAAAAATGAGAAGCTTTTGTGGAAAACTTCTAAGAGTGAGACGAGCAATTTGATAATTAATCAAAATGAAGGAGAAAACATTTTAAATATTGAGCACATTAACAAAAGCGTAGTTTATTCCTGACCCCAGGGTTGACTTTCAGGCCCCATCAGCCACTCCTTGGGAGAAAGCTAAGGTTTTCTACTCCCATAAAGATTTATAGTTTCAGAAGTCTTATGGAATGAGTGTACTCTGTTCTAGAGGGTCCATCTGAGTAAGACTTGATTTGGTGCAGAGTTTTCACGTGTGGTGGGTGCTTTTACTTAGAGGGAATTTAACGTGAGGCATTTCTTTCCAGGGATATAGGAAAGCAAGAGATTTCTCCTCCTTCAGTAGCTGTAACTGGTTTCTTAGGTACAATTTGGTAGTTTTGCCAAATTTCTAGAACCCGGTGAAAACTTGTTGGCCTATTTATTCAACAATAAATGTATTGTAAGCTAGTCACTCTTTCTAGGTTTTAAATGGTACACCAAACAAGAGCTTCTCTGCAATAGCATGATTGATATTTTGGGCTAGATAATCTTATGTGTGTGTGTTGGGGGGTGGGGGGGTGGCGGTGGTGGCGGCGGCGGTGGCGGCGGCGGCTGTTCTGTGCGTCAGGATGTTTGGCATCATCCTTGTCCTCTGCCCACTAGATACCAGTACCATGTCTCCCCAGTTAAGACCACCAAACCCTTCTCCGGACATTGTCAAATGATCCCTTGAGGGTGAAGTTACCCTGTTGAGAACTACTGGCTTAGAAGGATCAATAAGATCCTGGCCTTTGAGGAACTTATAATTTAGTGACTATAACCAGACGGTTTTGTGGGTGCACAGAAGCCATGGTGCTTGATTTTCCCTGGTAGAGTTAGAGAGGGCTTGTTAACACAGAGGGACATTTTTGGTTGGTCTTGAAATATGAGTAAGCCTTAATCTTATGGAAAAGGATGGGAGAGTGGTTCTTAAGCAGGAGGAAGGGTATTTGTAAGGGCAAGGGGCCCCAGAGGAGAGAGGGGACCTGTATATAAGAGCAACAGCAAGAAGTTCAGAGTGATCCAACTTGCTCCATGTGTAGTGGCAATTGAGGTAAAGTGTGGAGAGAGTGGTTAACAGGAAGTGGGACTGTTTGTATTGGAATATTTTCAGAACATAGTGTCCCATCCTTAAGAAAGTCCTGTTAGGGGCGAGTTTAGCAGTGAAAGAACTTGTGCTGGATGTGTCATTCTTGCCCTAGAGGTATTGGTATCCTGGCAGAGCCATTAAACGGATTCCTACCTAATATCGAACTAATGTTGCCATTTCTTAAGATTAGTGGCTTATACAGTGACATGCAAGGTCAGTTTATTCTTTTATGCAGTATGTACTATACACCAATGGTTGCTATGCCAGATATAGTAGATCAGCCACGAATCAGACAGACATGCACACTGTACTCTGTAGCTTATAGTCTAGTGGATGGAACAACAGTAATAAGTGACTGAAATTTAAAAAGCCCACTGACTTCAAGAGTAAAGAAACTAATTCATGTACCTGTGAGTCATGCTTGTGTATGTGGGGCTCTTTAGTATTGGACTTGACTTGGCCTTTGTCAGAATATCCTCTGCTCAGGGCTAGACTTCCACAGAAAAACTATTGTTTCTCCTCTGCAGCCTAAAGGTGGTAGTTAGCTTTACTGTCTCAGATATAATAGAGAAAGTAGGGAAAAATGAAATTGTAAAGTCAGATGTAGGGTGTTTGTTCATATTTGGAGGTGGGAGATAATTTCATAGTGAAGCTTATCAGGTCTTCATTTTAGTGCTGGGATCAGCCAGGTGTACAACTAGTACCCTTGCTGCTTTCTGGGGCAGGATGGAAGTAGTCTAGTTTAACAATGCTGCACTCCAGCTTGAACCCAGAAAGAGAAGTCCAGGACCAGGCAAGTGCCAGATGGGCTGTGGAGGTTCAAGCTTAGCACTTGACTTTTGTTGGGAGGGGGCTTAGATTTTTAACATATATAGTGTACTTTTCAAGTTTGATTACAAATAGATTAGGTTGTGATGTTGATTGAATTGTTGCATATAATAGACACTTAGTTTTTTTTTTTTAGTGAGTGAGGGAGTGAGTCAGTGAATGAGAGTGAGTGAGACAGTGAGTGAGTGAGGGAGTGAGTGAGTGAGTGAATGAGAGTGAGTGAGAGAGTGAGTCAGTGAGTGAATGAGTCAGTGAGTGAATGAGTCAGTGAGTGAGAGAATTAGAGGGTGAGAGAGTGAGTGAATGAGTCAGTGAGAAGAGTGAGTCAGTAAATGAGAGTGAGTGAGAGAG
>NW_022111357.1:2672084-2695397 GCF_000313985.2 Echinops telfairi | reverse complement strand
CTCTCCCATGTCCCCCCGGAACTGTCAGTCCCATTGTTTTCTCCTCCAGATTGTTCATCCAGCCTGTCCTATCCAGACAGGCCTGCGGAGCATTCTCCTCACTTTTCTGAGCTCTGTAATTATTCATAAACTTTAGTGGTTTTCAGCTGGGATTGAAGTTTATTAAAATCATACCCAAATGATTTTATACCAGGGTGATTGTGTAAAATACCATATTCTTTAGCAAAGTCCTGGGAACAGTAATTGACAGTCTTCTTGCTATTGAATTTTACCTCTTCCCCGGACCTCTTTGAAAGCGGAGAAGGGAAATTTAATTGTCTTTTTTGGGGGTGGGGAGCTGAATCTTGAAAAGAACAGTCTCATTCTCTTCTAACTTCCCTGCATATGTTCAACAGTAATTTAATGCCTAATTTTGTTTTCATGCTGGTTTCATCCTTATGTTGTTTAATGCCTGTAGATTAGACATTCACATTTCTCACTGTACAGTCAAATCAGGTAGCCATTTAGACAGGAACTCAGTGGTAGGGACTTTAAGGCTGTTAAAAATAAGCCATTACCCCCCATTAGCCGTTCATTTAGAGCAGCACTTCACAAATTTTACTGTTTATATGGTCTAATGAGAATCTTGTTAAAATAGAGATTAGGAATAAAGTGATTTGGGGTGGAGTCAGATTCTGCATTTCTTTTACTTCCCAAGTGGTGCCAGTACTGCTCGTAAGTAAAGCAGTGGTTCTTATTGCTCACTGTGGATCATAAACACCTAGAGGGGTTTAAACAAACTGTACCAGGACTTAACACACACACCTGTCCCCCTTTCCTGATTCCATTGGTCTAGGTAGAGCTCAGGCAGCTTGATTTTTATGGTTCCCCAGGTGGTTTTAATTTGCAACAAATGTTAACAATTCTGCTTTTGAGAGCAAGAAAATCTTGACTTTGCAGGATTGCCCGATTGGGTAGCCTTGGAAAAGATTTCTCATCATTATTTGAGACTCCGGATGTTCTTTAGCACAACCGAGACCCATTGACTTTTCTTTGGCTCCAAATTCTCATTGGGTAAATTCAGACTCTTTGAGACTGCAGTTTCAGATATCAGGAGTTTTAATGTAATTCTCTGGTTGTGTCACGAGGGCCATGAGAATGTTCTGAGAGAATCTGTCCTGTCTTGCTGGTGCTGCTTGCAAAAGTAGAAGGGAGGAGTCAGTGTGGGTCAGTTGTTCTTCCATTTGGACCAGCTTCAGGAGGAGGGATTAAGTGTTACATAATTAGACATAGTTGGTCGCACTATTGTCAATGGCATGGGGAACACATTAGTGTACCCTGATCTACTGACACAGTGAAGGAGCTCCCCCCCCAACAAGATGATCATAAAGCTTACACGTGACTGGAGAACTAGGCTTAAAGTACAGAGTTAGCAGTGATGGGTGCACTCCACCCCTCATCTCTCCTCTCCCAGTGTATACACGTCAGAAGATTTGCTGCCTCTTGAGAGTTTAAGGTTTGGGGCTCATAAAAAAGTTTTTCACAAAAGAAAATGTTGGGACTGGCTCTTTTGTAAATCTCTGCCTCTTTACACATCTCTCCGAGGTGGAAAGTGATACTATAATCTCTTTACCCTTGATTGACCCTTTCTTGCTGCTTCTCATGTAAAAAAATAGTCTTAGAACTTTTAACATTATCTTTTACTCTTTCAAGTTGGGGAATGAGATCTGGCTTACCAGTTTTGGGCTTTGGTTCAGTAATCTTGGATCAGTCTTTTGGAAATTAAAGTGCCAAGTTAAATGAGAATATACATGTAAGAGAGCTAAGTCTTTTCATAATTTTGTGCTGGGAGGTCTTCCGAAGAAATGATCATCTTTAACATTTTCTTTGGATTTTCTGTGCAGGATCTTTAAAGTAGTAGGAAGACAAGTGATTGATTTTTTTGTTTTGTTTTTTGTTTTGGTAGCTAAACTCTTAACCCTTCCAAATCCCTTCAGGATCTGACCCTAATCTACATCTCCTTTCCTCTGTCCCCCCATACATACTGTGTGGCTGGGTCACAAGTCTACAGCTAACGTAGGACATTTTTCTTAGTTTACTCTCTACATGTGCTGTTCACTGTGTTTAAATGCTTTTCCAACAAGCAAATTTTTGTCAACTCTTAAAACATAATCCAGGTGTTGACCTATTTATGGAACATTTCCCAACCCCCTTTCTCTCCGCCAACCCCCCATCACCAGCTGGTCATTCGCTTCTTTTTTTTTTTTTTTGGTCATTCACTTCTATGTGTCCCTGTAGGATTTTACAGCATCCTTTAGAATAGGATAAAGGATTATAATGATGTTATAGGACTTTCTTAATTAAACTATAAGCTGTTCAAATGTTGGAATCCACTTGTGTATGTATCTTCTGTATAGTGAGAACATTCACTGTTGGTTGCCTGAATGAGTAAACCAACGTGGAGGACAGAAGATTAGAAAGAATGTGCCTGCTGTCTACTTTTGGTAAAATTTTTGAAAACTGGAATTTTAAGCCTCTGCTGCTCCACTCTTAGTAGAGGCTTCATGGAAAATCGCTGATACCTAATTTGGAAGTGGAAAAGATGAAAAATTGGTATTTGAAGTTTTAGAGCTGAGTAGTAGCCAAGCCACTTGGTGGGGTTCATGGAGAAATCCGATGTCGTGGGTGTATATTTTATCCTAAGAGTTGCTTTTCCTTTGGAATCCAAAACAAAAAGAAATCTGGGAAAACTAGGGATGCTTTTCCAAAATGCCCTATTCTCCTTTCTTTGATAGTTGAGTTTTTTTTGTAGGTCTTGGAAAAGAAAGTTTTCTTACTCGTGCCAATTTCACCAAGTCTCATATAAGAGCTCCTCCTTCCATAATGTGATGATGCAAATCCCCAGATGAGCATATTGGGTTTTGTGAATCACATTTCAGGCCATGCACAGACTCAATCATTTGACACCTAGTCCCAGTAGAGAATTTGCTGATTTGAGCTAATCTTTGCCTTTACACCATTCTCTTCAGTTCAGCTCTGAAATTCACAATTGATTTTTCTTACTTCTAGAACAACATCTATCATTGAGCTTGTGTTTAAATATCATTAGGCTCAAAACAAAAAAAGGGCTTAAATCGCAAATCATTCAGTGGTGCCTGTCAAAAAGCTCTTTCCTAAGTTTTTTCCACAGTAAAGTTATGAGGCTCCCCCAATCTTAGCCCTGTGTGTTAAGGGAAAAGAAAAGGACTGTGCCCAAAAGACAACTAACTGGTAAATCCACTCTCATCCATTTCCATGCCCCTTACCCACAAAGTAAAATATGGAGACAAAGTCTTTGCTTCAGTGACAGGAAAGGAGCGCCGCCTCCCTGTTGTTATCAGGCTAAAGCGCAGATCAGAAATTGGCAGTAATGCACCAGCTGAAGAAAACTCTGTATCACTGTGGTCAGGTGCAGCTGTCCCTTTCCCTCCGAGCCCTGACTAGAAGACAGAACGGACAATGCAGAGGAGCACCCTGAGGCAGAAACCTAATGTTAATCCACAGTGAAGACCAGGAACCTTTCTTGAGGAAAAAAAGACATTCATCATGCATCTCTCTATCATCATGCTGAGCCAAACTTGATCATGTGTAGGGCTCCCTGCATGCTACTAATGATTAAGTGTTCTGCTAGGGAAAGATCGGCTGCCCGAACCCACTCATAGGCTTCTTTTACATGTGGGAGCACCCTGAGTCAGGATCAGCTGAAGACAGCTAACAATAACGGTCTGTGAGGGCACTATTGGAAGCCTCCTAAATTCTCCTCAAACCCTTTAGTTGCTTGAAGCTTTGCATCAATCACACCAAGAAATGTGCCCTGGTGCATATGCTTTCTCCATTTCCTTTGTACTTCCTTTCTTGTCTTAGTTCCTGGTGGGGGCGCTGAATCGACAATCACTTCTACACCAGTGGTTCTCAGCCTTCCTGATGCCGCGACCCTTTAATACAGTTCCTCATGTTGTGGTGACCCCCAACTATAAAATTATTTTTGTTGCTACTTTATAACTGTAATTTTGCTACTGTTATGAATTGGGCGACCCAGTGAAAGGGCCTTTCGGCCCCCCAAAGGGTCATGACCCACAGGTTGAGAGCCACTGTTCTGCACGAATGTTTTTCTTTTCAAAATATTAATATATGAAAGTTTATTGGCATTTCTTAGGGCACGGTATCTTGTCACATTTTTGTATATGTGGGTTTACATTTCAGATCAACATTTTTGTATTCAATGACTTAAACAACTAATCAAACCTCTCAATCGCTTGTCCTGTCCCCTTCCTTTCTGTGCTCTTCTCCCTCTTGTAGAATACTAATCTTCCCCTTTAACCAGGTTAACGGCTGTCTGCCCACTGGTCCAGGGGTAGGGAGCCTATTTCCTACCAAGGGCTATTTGGATATTTAAGACATCATTTGTGGGCCATATAATTACCAACTGAAAGATAAGCCTTCTGTATCTGGTCAACATTTAATTAACTCACCTCTGACTTGATGGCTGGGACTGCTTTTCTTTGATGAGACTTGTGACTTTAGCTGGTATTGATGATCTCATGGGTGTTCATAGCCTGGGTGCTCCACATTCCCCACCCCTGCTCTAGGTTACTGCTTCCCTCCCTCCTTGGAAAACATCAAAGTCTGTTTCTTATGGTATGAAATCCTTTATCTTGATTTTTTTCTTTTGTAACTGGTTTCATACATTATTTATCCTTTTGTGATTGACTAACTTCACTCAGTGACCTCCAAACCCATCCGTGTCACAGTTTCATCATTGTTCTTTATTGATGTGTAGTATTCCATTGCATGTATGGACCAAAGTTTGTTTAACCACACTTCCACTGATGGGCTTCTAGGTTATTTTCATTTTCTTGCTTTTAGGAATTGTGCTGTGATGAACTCTGCTGCTTGTTTCTGTTGAGTGTACACCAAGTAGACAGGGATGGCTGGGTCTGAAGATGTGTCTAACATCCCAGCACCATGTCACTTTCCACAGGGATTGCACAGCTTTAGTTCCACTGTTTATTGCTGCCTGGTGAGCGTTCCCATCCTGTTGATCGTTCTCTCCATTTATGGACCTCTTGTTGCTCGTTTCAGAAAGATTTCCGAGTACAGGAACTCCCACTGGCTCGTATTAAGAAGATTATGAAGCTGGATGAAGATGTGAAGGTAAATTCACATTTATTTTTGATTTTTTATATTGAAGCTGAAATGATGGCAGGCCATTGTTAAGTTCCCTAGAGCTCACGGTTTAATTTTTTAAACGAAAGTGTTTTTATCATCGTTTTGTATTTGGTTCCTTTGTGAATTGTTTAGTGGGCTGAAATGGAACAGTTTTAATTATAATAGTGTGCTTCTCTAAAAATTAGGAATATCCTGCGTTTTTCCTTCCCCAGATGATGAAATAAAGCTCGGTATTTGTTTTTGAAATTAAGTGGTACCACTCAATTCCTTTCACAGTGTAGTGTAAACATCCATCATCAAATCAACCGGACAGTCCTGTCAGCTTAGCAACCAGCACAGTCCTTAGTTTGTCACTCCAAGCTTTAAGAAGTCTTTGATAATGCTAGGCACCTGTTGTAACCCTTTGATCTGTGGACTTTTTTTGCATGACTTATATTTGTAAGATGGTTAACATCAGGGTGACCATTTCAGTATTCCTAAGAGTCTACCTCCCATTAGGACTCTCTTGTTCTTTACCTCTCACAAAGACCTTTGTATTTATTTGTTCAGGAGGCTACTAGTTCACAGTAATTTTCCCTTTCATTGGCTCATTTCCTGCACCCAGTAACCCTGTGGGATTCAATAGCATAAGCATTATTTGTTCCATTTTACAGATCTGTAAAAAGACACAAAGAGGTTCAGTGACTCATCCAAAGTGGTAGAACCAAGATCCCAGTTCTCCTTATCTTCCACTTCTCTCCATGGCTCTTCTCTTGCAGATCACGTCACCAAGGGTTAAGAGCCGTTTCTGACTACCAACGTGCCTTTTGCAGTCAGACACAGCAGGGCAGCTTATAGTGCTTGAGCAATTACTATATGCCAGAGCCTCTGCTTGGTGCTTTTACCTACACTATCTCATCTGATTCCCACAGCAGTGTTGATAAATAGATTATTTGTTTGTTTATCTTAATATGTGTAAACAAAGCTCAAAGAATAAGCTGCTTCAGATTTTACTTTAATCTCTTGGCTCCCAAACTCATCTTCCTCACAAGTGAATTGAATGAATTGCCGGTGATTGATGGGGAAGGGCTATATCTGTTACAGATGATCAGTGCAGAAGCCCCTGTGCTCTTTGCCAAGGCAGCCCAGATTTTTATCACGGAGTTGACACTTCGAGCCTGGATTCACACAGAGGATAACAAACGTCGGACACTACAGGTAACACTACAGCCGCTATGATGGGGGAACTGAGACAAGGAACTTCTTTGTGGGCTTCTCATGTGTGGCTCTGGACCATAGGTTCCCAAACTGATTTGCCCTCTTGGTGGGTGGGTTGGGGGTCGGGGGAGAAATTACTCAGCACCCCCTCGGAAATTAAAAATTTTTGTACTATAGCCCATAACCTAGGATAATGTATAGGTATGTGCTTTTGCAGCCCTCTGGGTGGTCCCAGTGCTTCCCTCCCTACCCCCAGGGGGTGGTAGCACTTACTTTGGGAAGCACTGCTCTGGACCCAAGATGGTTCTTCCTTAGTTGCTGTGTAATTGAAATTAGCCTCTTCCTCCCCTGTTGGGAGACATACACACACATACTTTATACCTGTGGCCATAGTAGTTCTCCTCTATGGATCTTAATTTTTGTTTCTCCCTTGGTTTCCACAGCTCAGTGACTATTCACTCTGTGAACCCTCACTATAAACAGAAACACAGTGAATAATATTTGTTTCCACATCCAAACTTCTTGTTGGGAACATTGGGAGATTCCAGGAAAGGATAACCCCAGGAGAAGTTGCAGCTCAAGTCAGCTGGGAATTGTTTTCGAAGTCCCCCTGACTTCATCAGTCTTTCAGTTCTTTGTCTGCCTTTCTGGGGACCCTTTTCTCTTTTTCCTTTTGTTCATTAAATTGCTATTCACAGTGTGTGGAGAACTTTTGATTATTGACTTTGGAAGCCTTTCCCTCTGCAGCCAGACCCAATTCTTAAAAGAGGAAAGTTTCCCTAGGTATAAGAGGGAGTGTGTGACAGAGCAGACCAAAACCAAATCTCAGATTCAAGTTGATTCTGACTCAGTGACCCTACAGCGCAGCAGTTCTCAACCAGTGAGTCATGACCCCTTTGGGGGTCAAATGACCCGTTCACAGGGGTCATCTGATTCATGACAGTAGCAAAATTACAGTTATGAAGTAGCAATGAAAATAATTTTATATGGGAGGGAAGGGAGTGGGAAAAATGAGGAGCTGATACCAAGGGCTCAAGTAGAAAGAAAATATTTTGAAAATGACGATGGCAACAAATGTACAAACATGCTTGACACAATGGATGCATGTATGTATTGTGATTAAGAGCTGTCTGAGCCCCCAATAAAATGATAAAAAAAAAGAACAAGAAAAGATTTTATGGTTGGGAGGTCACCACAACATGAGGAACTGTATTAAAGGGTCGCAGCATTAGGAAGGTTGAGAACCACTGATGTAGAGACAAGATAGTGATAGTACTTTAACAGCAAAACAAAGAAAGTGAATTCTATTTTATCTTCAGAATTGAAAATGCATGTTATTTTTAGTCATTCATTCTACAGATATTTATTGAATACCCTTGATGTTCCAGACACTGTTCTCGGCTCTTGGAGATTTGACAAGACAGTGCACAAAACACAAAAATCCCTGCCTTTGGAGCCTTGTATTTTGGTGCAGCTAGACATTGTGAACTTAACCTTATGCTGCTTGGAAGTGAATGAAGTTTGAATTTAGAGCAGTGCTTCCCAAGCTAGGTGATACCACCCTCCTGACCCAGGGGGGCTGCAAAAGCAGATACCTACATTTTGTCCTGGATTATAGGCTATAGTATAAGTTTTTAATTGGTAAAGGGGCACTGGGTGTTTTTTGAAAAGGGGGCAATAGGGCAAATAAATAAGGGAACCTATGATCTGGAGAAGTCTAATTAAAGTCATCTTTAAGCTCAATATAGATTAACAAGTAAAGTAAGCAATATGTTTGAATGGGACATTAAAAAAGAATCCAGTGATTAATAGGCATGTGAAAAAACCCCCACAATATCATTAGTCATTTGGGGAACAAGAAAGCACTGTGAGATACTGGCTGTGCCCCCTACTTTTGCATGTTGTTCGGTGCCGTCGAGTCAGTTTGGACTCCTAGCAACAGTTAAAGTGCAGCAGAACACAACACTGCCTAGTCCAGTGCCATCCTCACCCTGTTGTTGTGTTTGAGCCCCATGTAGTGGCAGCCATGGTGTCAACCAGTTTTCTTTGAGGGTCTTCCTCTTTTTTTGCTGACCTTTACCAAGCACGATGTCCTCCGGGGACAGCCCGCTCCTGAATAACGTGTCCAAAGTACACGAGACAAGTCTTGCCATCCTTGCTTATAAGGATTGTTTTAGCTGTACTTCCTCCAAGACAGATTTGTTTGTTCTTTTGGCAGTCCATGGTATATTGAGTATTCTTGGCCAACACCCTCAATTCAGACTAGAATGACTAAAATAACAGACTTGATAATACCAAGTTTTGGCAAAGAAGCAGAGTAACTGAAACACATACTTTGTTGGTCAGAATGGAGGGCAGTATGGTCAGCTGTGGAAAGCCATATGGCATTTTCTAGTAAATTTACACATAACCTTAGCCTGTGACCGAGCCATTTCACTCTTCCGTGTATATAGGCAGTCTGTGGGTGGTGAACTTGCCCTTTGATGTTAAGTGTATTTGTCTTCACTTTGAAGTGATTGTACCAATCCCTGCTTGCCATAAATGTATCCAATAACTCATCATCGCCATCACCTTCACTTGCTGCACATAAAGCTTTTATTTAAATTATTGAAAAACTTCAAGCATTTCTTGCACTAGCCAACCAAAAACCAACCTCAGTGGCATTAATTATGATGCATAGAACAGTCCCACAGGGCTTCCACACCAGTAATCTTTACAGAAGCAGCCTGTGGGGTCGGTGGTGGTTCCAAACATGGACATTTTGGTTAGCGCTGAGCAGTTTGCCTGCTGTGCTACCAGGGCTCCTCTTGCATGGAAGGAAAGCTAAATTAGAGCCACATGCAGCTGCTTTGACTTGACCTGCAAATTCTTAAAGATGCACTTAGGAACAGATGTTGTGCCTAACCTGGGGACTACCTACACCCAAAAGAAGTGTGGATATACTGTATAAGAATATTGATAGCAACCTCATTTATAATAGCCCAAACCTGGAAACGAACAGTTTAAGTATCCATCATTAAGGGAATATGTAAACAAATCTTGGTGTCTTTGTGAAAAGGATTATTACTCAAAAATAAAAATAAACTATTAATCCACACAACATGAATGAATTTCAGAAATAATGTTAAACATAATAAACAAAGAGACAAAAATTACACGCGATATTACTGTGCCCACTTATGACTGTGGTGAAAGAAATCCGAGTTCTGGTTGCCTCAGATTGGGGTGTATTGATTGGAAAGACAAGAAAAGAGCTTTTGATATTTGAAAGTTGTGCAAATGCTTGCCTTTATCAAAATTCATTGAACTTCATACTTAGGATGTGTTCATTTTACCGTATGTAAGTATTCAATATTTGTACATATGTTACCATCATTTTCTAAATATTTACTTTCTACTTGAGTCTGTGGAGTATCAGCTCCTCTTTTTACCCCCCTTCTTGTGACCCCTTGATAAATTATAAATTAATATTTTCATATCTTACACTTACTGCTGTCTCCCTTCCCCTGTGGTTTATTAGCATTTTAAAGGTATAATAAAAAATTGTAGCAGATCAATTCAAGTATAACCGATTTTAAAATATTGTAGAACCTTTTGGTATATGTTGAGAAGTTTTATTATTTCTCTCCACACTCCTTCATTCCATCCATAGATGAGCCATTTGGATATGTGTGAGTAGGTGACGACATCGGGAATGTAGTACTGTGTTGTACTCATCTAAAATGAGCCCTGGCAGTGTTAAGACGTGCCCTGCTTCAGTTTGGAAGGCGTATTATCACGCTGGTGGTTGGCAAGAAGGGTAGATGGTAGTCTTGTGTTTCAGTGGCGTGGGGCCATCACAGCACGGGAAGGAAACAGCAGAAAATTCCCATCCCCTCCTATTTTGTGCCCTGAGTCTCCGTTTCTTAAGATTGTAGTGCGCAGTAGTTGCTAAATATTTCTGCTCATGTGTTGACTTTCTGCTCTACATTTTAGTATGAAAAATTTCAACATAGGCAGATTTGAATTTTACTGTGAACACCTGTATACACCACCTAGCCCTACCATTAGTATTTTACTATGCTAGTTTTATCCCCATAGCTGTCTAGCCCTTCTTCAGCTGTTAACTCACCTTTTTTAAGCCTTTCAAAGGCAAACTACAGTTTTCTCTACATCAGCATTCATGAGATGTCAATATTTTTCCTCTAGATTTAACATTTTCATACAGGGAAATACATACATTCCAATTTTTTTTCTCTTTAATAACTGGTTAGTAATTCACAATATGAAGATTCAATTGTATTCCCTTTTAAAAGAGACACTACCACGATTACCTCACAAATTCATGATTGAAGGCAGAGTTCCAAAGAGCAGGTGTGCTAAACAGTGCTTCAAGGCTCAGACACTGCGCAGCTTGGTTACGGATGTCTCTGACCGGTCAGCAGGAGGGAGCAGAAACATGAGGGGCAGTCGGAGGACAGGGTGCAGCTGCTGGGTCATGAGCACCCTGAAGCATTTCTTGATGGTGATTCTGTACCTCAAGTATTTGTTTTCTGGGGAGAACCGAGCAGGATGGACCGAACAGGTCTGCCATCCCAAGGGGTGCAGCTTCTTCAGTGTATACACTCGGTCTCCCTCCTTGTTAAGATAATACTGGGGAAACATGATCATGCTTTGCCAGATAATATCCAAAATACCTACGTAGTGGGCCTGCAACTTGGTCGACTCAACTGTCTCACGTGTTTGTAAATTTACGTACATTTTTTTAAAAGTATACACAGTGTGATGGTTTTTGATAGAAATCTCAAAATTTTACTCTCGACAGAAAGCACCACACTTGAGAGAAGCAGCTGTAACTTCAGTACCATTCGTCAGTTGACTCCTGTGTTCTTTACGGACGTCTGGCTCTATTCCAGGAACTTTAGGCTTCATATAGTCACACCTTATTGTGCCAGGTTTAAACCATAGATTTAAGTGAGGGCTGGAATTCTAAAATAACCATAGCTGTGGTGGGAGCTAATGTATAGAACCACTGAGTAGAAAATGTTACAAAGAGTTGTTGAATTGGAGTTTCAGCCTAAGCAACTCCAAATAGATTCCGCTTGTGTAAACCGCAGAAATCAAATACTGTGTAGGAACTACAGAGGCCCTAGGATGAATGATATAGCCTAATGATGATCAACCACAGAATGAGCAGAAACTTGCTGCTAGTTGAGGTAGCTAGAGTTGCACCATTTTCTCCGGAGGATTTGAACAATTAGGAGACAGGATCCAGAGGGCAGTCGTGACTGCAGAGCCATATTATTTCTCTGATAGAGTCAGAGCATCACATACCTCTGCTTTCTGTCCATGTCTGTCCCCACGTCAGAACATCTAAAACATTTGGCTGCGTGTGAGCGAAAGACTCAGCCCATGGCTCGACAACCTTCTTCTTACCTTACTCGTAATGTGGAAGGCATAAATTCTAGTGAGCTAGTTTCTCCCAAGGCTAACTTTTTACTCTGCTTTTCTTTGTTAACAGAGGAATGATATCGCCATGGCAATTACAAAATTTGATCAGTTTGACTTTCTCATCGATATTGTTCCAAGAGATGAACTGAAACCTCCAAAGCGTCAGGTGAGCTTGAAAGGCCGCTGCCCTGCTGACTGCAGCGCCGCTACGTACCGGGCCAGCCGTGCTCCTTTGCCTTCCCTTGTAGCACCAGCCATTGCTCTTCTTCCTGCTCGCTCCTCTTACCCTCGACGTCACTTTCTGTTACTCATGTATGGGTACTTTTAACTCAGGGCCTCAGAGGTGGACATACAGAGAATGGGAAGAAAAATGAAAGAATGTATTTACAAATAGTAAGGAAAGCACATGTCAAGATACCCTAGGCAATCAGAGACAATCTGACAGGGGAAACTTCGTTCCCAGCAAGTGACTGTATACACTCGAGTATAAGCCGACCCAAATTTTACCACAAAAACTGCATAAGAAATGTGCTAAACACTCGGCTTATACTCGAGTATATAAGGTATGAATTTGAGAATTTTGAGAAACCCCTTCTCTATGTGCACAATGGTGTTTGGGGTGAATAGGCTTCTGCTTTTGCTTATGTGAGTTACATAGTGTCCTAACTGCACATTAGTCACCTTTTGGGGTTTACAAAGCACCAGTGCCAAGGCTCCACCCCACACCATCTGCATCTAAACCTGTAAGGAGAACACTGTCATCAGTCATTTTTTGAACTTTTCATGTTTTTTTAAGTGTGCAACCAAAATTGAGGACTGCCACTTAAGCAGCTTTAGCTAAGCAATAATAAGAACGAATAGCGTGTCGGTTTTTCTCCCTCTCTTTTGCCCGCCCTTCTCCAAAGGTCAGACTGATGGAGCCAGCACCTTGAGTCCCATAGCTCTTAATTGCAATGGTAACAGACCCTGCCTGTCCTTTTTCTCTTGAGCGTGTTGTTGTAGGCATCCAGATTGCATGATGAGCTGTGTTAGAAACATGGGGCAATGTGAAAGCGCCTGGCAGGAGCAAAGCTATGCCTTGTAATGCTTGCTGGATTTTGCTAGTATAATACAAAAATTTGTTTCTTTTTTTAATGAATGATTTTGTAATACATTATCCTTAGAAACACTCAGTGACAACGTTCCCCCATCTGTCCTGTGTCAGTATGAGAAAATATAGGCAATGTGTGTATCCTCAAGGATATCTGTAGCCCTGAAGCATCATGGGGACCATTGGGTTAGCAAGCCCTCCGTTACCTCCTTCCTAGAGCAGAGTGTGCCTCCTGGCGTCTCCGTTCTTTCTGGGCAGTCTTTGCTACTGTAAACATCCTTGACTGGAAGCTGTAAGGTGTTCAGAGGAGCTTTCAGTCGGATGTTTACAGCGGCAGGCTGCCACAGTCATCCCTGGCTGCGCATCAGCTTTGAGTCCTCCTGGGGGCTTCCCTCCTCTCTGAGATGCCACTGCAACAAGAGCTCAGACCACTTCTCTTCTTCAAAACAAATGATGCCACACACCTGTTCTCCTTGTCTGCATTTGTTTCTTCCTCCCCCGAAGTAAGATGGTGACCTCTAGAACAATGCAGTTGTGCACACTGTCAGCATGCACACTCCTACCTGCTCTTTGTGGGCTCCCTGCTGAATAGACAGCCTGGAGAGAAGGGCCCTGTCCTGTCCACTCCTCCAAAGGCCCCAGTGCTTCTGGCTCAGAGTGTTGGGTAGTGCCTCATTCCATCTGATCTATCTCCTTTTTAAAGTGTGGCCAGCTGAAGCAGCTCCTTGCTGCCCGGGGTCAGTTCTTTGTAGGTGTTCAAGCCATTGATTGGTGTCCTACTTGGGACAGCCTTTGAAAAGTTGAGATTGCTGAAAGCTGGCCTGAAATTCAAAGATAACACTTTTAATTCTCTGTAGACATGAAGTTTTCCCCTGTTCCAAATTGGCTGGCACCTCCTTAAGTCCTTTAAAAGCGCCTACTCTCCAAAACGCACCCTTTCTGGAGGAGGCAGCAGTTCACTCTTGTTACCACAGCGAATGCATTTTTTTCCCCCAGTGTGGGGCTGCCTTCATGACACGGTCGTGGTGGCCTGAGGATGTGATGAGCCTCATCATTTTCGGCCATGGTTTATCTGCCTCCACTTCTGAAAAGACAAGAGTGAGCCATCTGGGTGGGGGACCACTGCTAAAGCTGGACAGGTATCCCACTCTGGATTGATCAGTCATTCTGGGCTTGTTCTATCACTTCGGATGATGGCCCACAAGGATGCTGGAGAAAGGACCTCATCAGAAATACTGAGATGTGGGTCTAAGGCACTTGCTTTCTCTTGAGTATGCTCAGGGAAGTGGCCCTTGTTCTTTAGGGAAGAAGTAAAGACTATGAGAGCAGAAGGTAGCTGTGGCCTGACTTCTGCCCCACTAAAGCTATGAGTTGAAAGTTCCTGCCCATTGGAGTGTCATTATCTCTGCACCCATTTCTTTAAACCAAGCATAATCATTTCCTTGCTAGCTTGATCTCCATTGGCAGAATCAGTCTTCATGATACAGAAGAACTTTAAACACACATTCCATTCTAATGATTTAAGAACAGTCATTCCTTGTCCCAACATTACAAACCTACTTGATCCTCACACAGTGTCCTGTACTTTAGTTCTAAGGTACCTCCTGCCTGGTTCCCATAGTAGGGTTGAGGAGGAAGCATAGGAGAAACTATTTATTGGTTCTCACAGCTTTTGACATAGCATCTGGAAGGGGTGGAGTATTTGAAGGGCTTGGTTTTTGTCTGGCAAAATAACCACATTCATTTCCAGACCAGCTTGATTCAGGGCACACTGGGGACAGAACAACACCTGATCAGGCCTGGTGTCACCTTGTCTGCCGAATTCTTGCAAGTTGATTTGGGGGTTCTCATCCCTCTTGACTTGCTCCTCACCCAAGAGTTTTTCTGAGTTAAGTTTAGTGATTGATGATTTTATGAAGTGGGAAGGGGGAAAAAAAATCTCAGTGGGAAACTGAAAACACTGAACTGATTTCAACAGCTTTGAAAAAGAGCTGTCAGCTTCTGTGTTATGGTAGAGGAGGATAACAATATTTTGTCCTTGCTTCATCCAAGAGTTAGTTGACAGGCCAACCTTTGTTTGCAATGGTGAAAGGGAGCTGACATGGTCACCATTAGGTTGCTCTGGAAACCGAGCGCTAGATGAAAAGGAAGCAGGGGTGGGTGCCTTTGCCCCTGCCTCAGCATAATCATGTGCGGGGTTAGGGATGTTTCAATCTGAAGCACCAGAATATATTAACATAGAATGTTGGTGCATGTATGAAGACATGCTTAGATACCCAAGATGTGTCATTGTCTGCTGAGTGGATAGCCATCAGGGAACCTGTCATGCAAAGACCCTGATTTCTCAGAGACCTTGACTTCCAGCTGTCCCAGTGCTAGTATCCTGGGCCTTCAGACATAGGACAAGCAAAAGCATGCCCCATCCCTGTCGCAGGGGACTTCAGCTTCTCCCCAAACTATAGCTATGGAACCCTACTGGTTGTAAGAACGTTTAGGGACTCTATTGTTGGTACCCACGATTGGGTTTAAGAGAATTTGTCATACTACCAAAAAGTACTTTACAGAAAAACCTCCAATAGTCTGCCGGCCTTTATAATTCCATCTATAAATTAGTAAGCACTTGCCTATTTACAGGGGAGTGGTAGAGACCATGGGGAGCAAGAGAAAACTAGGCTTTGCCCTCACAGGACCTATATCCTGGAGGGGAAGGCAGTTAATTTGACAGGCAAGTACAAGAATGTATGATGGTGTGTGTATAGGTGTTGCGGAACCACTGATTGGGGCGCCTAGCCAGTGTACCACCTCTGTAAATGTCATTTTGCAGGATTGTGAGGCAGCCCATGGTGTCCCTTACCTTGAGGAAGTACTTGTCTTCTTTTCTGAAAGCATTGTTGACCCTGGCAAAGGAAGTAAATAAACTTGACTAACGTTTTTATTCAGATGCCAGTCCAAGTGGTTGTATGTTTTTGTTGTTTTTGTTGCCCCAGGAAGAGGCACCATGTGTCACAGGTCACTCCGGAGCAGACACCGATTTCTGTGTCAGTGGACGTGAACTGGCCAGTCCCAGACCCTCCCGGCCGTCACCATGTTGTAGTGTGTGTAAACATCCTACACTCTCAGCTGTGAGCTCAAGGTGGCTGGGAGAGGGGTGTTTACTCCTGCTGCCGTGGAAATCGTCTTCTGGAGAAGGAGCCGCCTCTTCACCCACAGATGGCAGCTTGCGACCTCCCTAGTCAGCCAAGGCAGCACCCAGAGCGTACTGCCCATCAGGCCCCTGGGTTGCACTTCAATAGCTAAGTATGACCAGAACCAGATGGCCCCCAGTGACCAGTCTCCAGTGTGTGGTGAAAAGCTGAGCCCTTGTCCACCAGTGCTCTTGATCCTAACACCTGCCCCTGGAAAACTTGTCGTTCTCTTCCCCCACCCTTCCCCATCCCCACTGAGGGCTCTGTCCTTCCTGAGGCGGAGGGAAGAAAGAACGGCCAGCACTGTTGAGAGCCGTGGTACTTGGGGAGCATCTTCCCAGAGCTTGCAATTAGCTCTGTTCTCAGATCATGGGTCTTGACAGCATTTACTGACAAGCACGGCTGGTGCGTGGTTTTTAGTTATGATAATTGTTTGCCCATTTGCAACTCATTAGGCAATGAGTGAATACTCTGTACTTCAGAAAATGGACTGTATGTTTTGTGAAGCCTCTGGAATCTGTTATTTTTAGTTTGATTTAGCACAACTGGTCTCTTCAAATTCCACTTTCCCTTGGCTTCAAATGTGGAGAGCTCAGCATTCAGCAGGCAACTGCATGGATCCTGTCTGGGGAAAGAGTGGAAATTCACTGCGCGGCTGCTGAGTCGGCGCTTTTCCTCTTACCTGCCTCTCCTTCCACCCCACAGGAGGAGGTGCGCCAGTCTGTGACTCCTGCTGAGCCTGTCCAGTACTACTTCACGCTGGCTCAGCAGCCCACCGCCGTTCAAGTGCAGGGCCAGCAGCAAGGCCAGCAGACCACCAGCTCCACCACTACCATCCAGCCTGGGCAGATCATCATTGCTCAGCCTCAACAAGGCCAGGTCTGTGAGCTGCTAGGGATGCCCACCCAGCAAGGCTGTGCTGCGCTCTGGAGTGTGGCCAGCTGGATTGGGGCAGAGAGGCCCCCTGGTCATTTTGGAGCCCAGGCCATGAAATCTGCAACCCCCGGCTCTTCTTAGGCTCAGCCACTGAGACCCAAGAGTTACCCTCATCTCTCTGGGCCTCAGTTTCTTTGTGACTCAAGTGAGGAGAGTACTGAGGACAAAGTGTTCTCCAGGATCGGGAAACTTATCTAGAAGGCCCCTAAAGGGGATGAAGAGATCCCTTTAGAAGCTGTTATAAATGGATTCTCTGCCTCCTCTGTGTCTCCCCCAGAATTGGAATGTCTGCCTTTTTAAAAGGGAGCTCAGGCTTTATTGCCAACTCACTTCCCTCTCCTCGGCCCCTTGATCGCTGCACCCCCTATATGTATGGCAGGTGACCTTTTGCACTATCATAGTAACCAGAGGATTCTCCTCCTCCCCAGAGCATAGTTGAGAGAGCAGTAACAAACATGTTTGCCTGAGAAACGAGAAGCTTTAGAGAACCCCAGCCTGCACTCTGAATCCAAACTGCGACCTTTCCATCTGTTTGTTTGTTTATTTATTTATTTATTCGCCAAATAGGTGTTGAACACCTCTGGATTAAAATCCTTGGCGTGACTAAAGTAGTCTCTGTTTTCAAAGAACTCACACAAAGACTATGTCACCATATGAGAAATGTAAAATGGAACTGGGCATGGGACATCAATGGGAGTGCATCAAAAGGGGGCACCTAACAAAGATGTAACAAGGGGCTGAAGAGCATGCCAGGGAGAGTACCCCAAGGGGATAATTTGTGTCCTGGAGGGTGCAATGGGAGTTGATCACGTGAGGGGGGAAGGAGCTATCCCCAGTGGAGGGCCCAGCATGCTCAAAGGCTTGGAGGTGTGGGTGGGCACAGGGAGTGACGAGAGAGTGCCTTCAGCCCGGGGCAAGGATTCGGCACGGCAGGGAGGAGGCAGGTCCCAACCTGCACAGCTTTTTTTTTTTTTTTAATCATTTTATTACGGGCTCATACAACTCTTAACACAATCCATACACACATCAATTGTGTAAAGCGCATTTGTACATTCATTCTCAAAACATTTCCTCTTCACTGAAGCCCCTGGCATTAGGTCCTCATTTTTCCTCTTCCTCCCCGCTCCTCCCTCCCTCATGAGCCCTTGATAATTTATAAATTGTTATTATGTCATATCTTGCCCTGTCCGACGGCTCCCTTCACCCATTTTTCTGTTGTCCGTCCCCCAGGGAGGAGGTCACATATAGTTCCTTGTAATCGGTTCCCTCTTTCCTACCCACTCTCCCTCTACCCTCCCAGTATCACCACTCACACCACTGGTCCTGTAGGGATCATCCGCCCTGGATTCCCTGTATTTCCAGTTCTGATCTGTACCAGTGTACATCGTACTCTGTTCTAGCCAGACTTGCAAGGTCGAATTCGTGTCATGATAGTGGGGGCGGGGAGGAAGCATTTAGGAACTAGAGGAAAGTTGTATTTTTCATCGTTGCTACATCGCACCCTGACTGGCTCGTCTCCTCCCCAAGACCCCTCTGCAAGGGGATCTCCAGCCTGCACAGCTTTATGTGTTTGCTGGGTAGGAGTTGGGCTTCATTAGGAGAAAAAAAATGTCTGGGGAGGTGAGTTATAAGTAATAATTGTGATTGTAGGGTTTAATCTTTGCTGTTCATTTATCCAAGTAACAGCATTTACTGGGTGCTTGTTCTGTGCTAGATACTGTGCTAGGCCGGGAAGGGCTTCAGAGTGGTCTCAGCCCAAGCCCTGCCTCCAGGCGTACCCTACCCTGGGGAGCCTAAGGGAGTTTCTCAGGGCTAGTGCATTGGCTTTGCAATGGTGGGAGCGGTACCTGCCAACATATTAGCCCTTTCCAGAGCAAACTTCAAGAGAGCCTGCCTATGATTGGCTGATCGTTCTTCCTAAGAAGCTCATGGATGCTTGGCCTCTGACAGCAGGGGGTTCCATAACAGGATTTGACAGCTGCCATGCTAACACAAGCCCTCATTTTCCTGAAATGGTTTAGAAATACCTCGGAAATGCTCTTGGGAAAATTGGGTTGATACAGTACAGTGATGAGTTGGCAGATGCGTTTTTTGTTTTTTTTAAGTCAGCGAGAATTCCATCTTTTCTGTTAGCTGCCTGCTCTGCTCAGAGCTGGTAGGGTTTGTGAGGGCAGTGAGTTAGGCCCCTTGGCATCTCAGCGGTTTTGCGGGTGTGTTCCTTTAGGGTGGCCCCACGCTGGATAGCACCTTCCCCAGAACTGGGATCATGGGTATGTCCAGGGCACATACCTTTGGCAGGAGAGAATATATATGAAAGCAAAATTGGAAGGAAAGCAAGTGTATTTCTCAGAATGAATTCTGTATTTTCTGGTATAAAATTAGAAACTTTTTTCTGAGTTGAAAATCCTGGTACGAGAATGACAGAGATGTTCCTTGTCATCTTAGTCTACTGCATGCATTCAACTAAGGTCTGTTGGTTGTCTCTCTTCCCCATTCTCCAGTTGGTAGTGAATTTCTCTGTACCTAGTAATCCTTTGGATCCTTCTCAGTGGTTCTCAGAACTACTACATTCCCTTTTCTTTTCATTTTAGATGCATAGTTTCAATGTCCAGTAGCTCTATGCTGCCAGAGCTTGAGAACATCCAGATAGCAGTATGGATTGAAGCGTCTTTTCACCCTCATTCCAAGTGGGGAGAGAGCATGTCCAGATGGGAGGGGTGGGAGTACAGGTGTAGCTTTAAAGCAACCCCTCGCCCCCATCCATGGAAAGGGACTCAGATCAGCTGGGCTTCCTGCTCTAGGGAGGCTGCTAAAGGTTCATCAGGACTTATGCTTTGGAGAGTCGACGGAATGATGGGCCCGTTTGACTGTGCAGGTCTTGATTATCTGTCAGAGGAGCAAGGACTACAATCTGCCGAAATGGTTGAGGCACAGAATTTGCCAAGCCATATGTGTTAGACGGAAAGTCCTTATAGCTAGGCCTCCTGGTTCTAGAGAGTTAAATTCTCTAGCTGGCCTCACATAGCGGGCAGCTAGTGTGTGACCTAGGAGAGCACATCTTTCCTCTGGGAGCTGTTGTGGGGCAGAACAGCACCTGACTGGAGGGCCAGGCCTTGGGGTGCCCCAGGAGCTTGCTTTTCTTCCGGGCCTTGCATGCCAGAGGAAGAAGGTGAGGGCCCTCAGCTTAGGGTTAGTCAGTATTGACCCCACTTCCCACCTAGTTTGGCCTTCCAAACTCACTTCCTCCACACTTGACTTTGACTATTTCTCCAGCCAAGGAGCATGGCTGCTTTCGAGTGTTTCTGCACCATGTAAGCCTTGCCACATTGGAGGGTTTGTGAAAAGTTGAGGTACTTACAGGTCTAAAGATTGTGTATTTGGGGCCTAAGCAAATAGTCTCTACTGTCAGCCTGAAAATCTGATGGGCTTTTCTTTCTCGCGTTTTATTTTGAAGAGTGACTAGCAGCGCTCTGAGCCTGCAGGACTATGGAGGTTAACTAGGGTTATTAGTGTTGAGGTGAGTTCAGGCATTAATGGAGGGCGTTTGCTCTACTAATAAAAATCACGGCTCAGTATTAATCCTTGGGTCATTCTACTAACTCTGAGCTCAGCCAGCCTTCTCGTGACTCTTCCTTCTAGAGCACGCCCGTGACGATGCAGGTTGGAGAAGGCCAGCAGGTGCAGATTGTCCAGGCGCAGCCTCAAGGCCAAACCCAGCAGGCCCAGAGCAGCACTGGGCAGACCATGCAGGTGATGCAGCAGATCATCACGAACACAGGAGAGATCCAGCAGATCCCGGTAAGCCTGGCTCAGGGCCTGCACTGCCACTGCAAGGTTCTGTGTGCACAGAGGACTCTTTCCTTCCTCCCTCCTCCTAGTCTATTCCCGTGACTCCCCAGATGGCCAGCTTCACTCTGTTTACTCCCCGTTTTCTTTACTGAGCTCAGCGTGGTGGGGCAGCTCCTCTTGATCTCCTCTTGGCCTCTGCAGAGCAGCCGCTGTAACTTCTATCTCTTGCCAAGGCCCGAAGGTCCTGTGAGGCAGTCCCATCTTTGGCTTTGTGGAGACTAAGAGGGAGGTGTCTAGGGAACACCATAAATACACTTGTTGCATATTCATGAGTCAATTCCCAGTGGAGCCTGCAGTAAAGTGTATTTTTGGCTTTCCTTTAACTTATCCATTCCTTCACTGTGGACTGCTACTTCCTGTATGCCTGGAGGGATTTCATTTCTTAGGTTTGTTGGCTTTTCCACTTGTATTTGTTCTTTTGTAAAGAATGTCCTTGCCTTAACACTTGCAGTCTGTACATTGGTCACTTTGCCACCAAAAATGTGAAGAGAGAGACACTAGTGGTCCTGTTTCTCATTCCTTCCTCTTCCCACTAAATGAGATAGAGGCAAGTCTAGAAACTTACTTGGACTTGGCTTACCATTTTCCTGTTCCATAAAATCTCAGAAGGACCATCCTCAGCCCTGCTTGAGAGGCTGTTGTGTTCATTCCGTTAACACATGAAGTGGGCCAAGAGAAGACTTCTCGCTCCCACTCACACTCTTGTACGAGCCCCCCCCCCCAACTGCAGGTGACCAGACTGCTCTGCCTCATTGTTTGAGCCACCACCAAGCCCAAGGGCTCTCTCTGAACTCATTCTTACTTTTCCTTATGAAGGCCACAAATGAGTTCCCACAATGCAGTGACTTTAAATACACGTGTTTGAACCCTCTGGTGCACAGTTTCGCCCAGAGAATGTGTTGCAGGACTCATGCCCTGTCTCCTGGTAGAGAATGTGTTGCAGGACTCATGCCCTGTCTCCTGGTCTCCAACACCTTCTGCAGCAGTCTGCTCTCCAGACAGCTCTTAGAGCACTGCCCATGTTGTTGGTCAGCTTTGGAAGGACACTTGGCTTCCCTAGGAATGTGAGATACCTAACCAAAACCTAAAATAAGAGGATCTTGCATTTGCTAAGAATGGCTTGGCATCATTTGACTGTTTCTCATTCACGTGATAGTGGCTTTAGCAAAGAACTCAGAAAATGTAAAATCCTGCAGTTCTCAGGACACCACCTGGGATAAGGCTTCACTCTGTCATCTTGTGACCCTTGGCTAGATTTCTGGTGACTTTTAGGACCAGCCACTGTCACTGCTGGCAGATGAAATTTCCCATCCCTGTACCCAGCTACTTTCTTTCCCACCAGAAGCTCAGCATTGCTGGCTGTAAACGCTTTGTGGGATTTAGGTTGGGAATTTGGATTTGGTACCACAGCCTCTGTGTAGCTCCTTTTACTGTGGTCTCAGGAGTGAGCTGGCTGCTGGTCTCAGTGCTCTTACCCTCTGTCCTCTGAAGCAGATGCTTAACAGGCTCAGAAAACACACACACACACACACACACACACACATCTCCCACCCCCAAATCTTGCCTCAAATTGACAATTCTGGAAGGGTCTAGCACAAACTTCAGAGCTAGTTCCGATTGTCTCTGAGGTCTGACATTTCAGAGATGCAGCTTGCTTTCCCATGCAGAGGTGGAGCTTTATCTTGTCTTGAGTTTTCCGCTGCAAAGTATAACTTGCCTGGCTGCTGGGCGGCTTGTTCTTGAAGGAGGCAAGCAGTCCAGGCAGGCAGGTAGACCTCATCTGCTTGTGTTCCTGGAGCCTCTCTCCCCCCAGTCCTGGGTGTGGGTGCCTGCCACCCTCCTCTCACATAGTACTGCTTGGGCCCCTCTTCATCTCCAGGTTGGGAGCACCGATACTTTAATGGTACACTGAACCACGGCGAGCCTGCGCTAAGGCTTTTAGCACACAATTAAATGCAACATGTGGTATTATTGTATTATCTGAGACTTAATTGTAAGCTTGAGGGACTCTACAGGCATTTCTGTTGCTTTGGTTCCCCATGATGGGGTTTTCTGTGAAAGGCTTATTGATTCAGCCTTCCCCTGGGAGGCGTTTGGCCAGAACTCGTGCTGAACACCAAAGATCCTAAAAGTCCCACAGACCCCGCTGGCCCCGGCCCCTGGGGACAGCCAGCCAGAGTAAAGCTGAGCAGCTTTTTCTTCCATAAGCAGCCTGGGGGTGGAGTGGGGCATTGACCGCCTGCTTTGGGCCCCTGGCCCAAAGGTCTTCTCAGAACTGGATGGGTGACCTGTCAGCCCTAGAGCTGGGGTGAGGCAGGGCAGGGCAGGGGTGGAGATGAAAGGAAAGAACGCACACTTCAGGGGCAGGCACTGGACCGAGTGAGGAGGACGAGCCCTGCTGCTCTCGTGTCGATGAGAAGTCCTCTGGAGTCTGTTCAG
>NW_022111357.1:2665043-2671984 GCF_000313985.2 Echinops telfairi | reverse complement strand
TTATTCTAGATGACAGGTGTTTTTCTCCCAACAGTTTTATTGGCATATAATTCACATACTGTACAATAGAATAGTTCAATCATTCACTCATATCAAGGGGAATGGTACAATCACCACCACATCTAACCACACACCCGTCCTCCCCATGGTTAAATCGCCTTTAAAATGAGATGCGCAATTATCAGTTCTAGGCTTCCCCCCTTCCCTCGTTCATTATTCCCGAAATCCTCTTTCCGTCCCTTCCTATTACCACCCATTGCCCCTGCATTCCCTGTAACACCTTGTATCAGTTATTATCATTATGTATCCGCTTCTCCTGTGCTTCACAGCTGGAGGAAACAACAGAAAACAATGCAAAGCAAATTGCACTAAGGTGGTAAGGATAAGATCATATTAGTATGAAGACAAAAATACAAATAATGCATGAGAAGAAGACCCCCATCAACATTCAGAAACAGAGAAGGAATTCTGTCATGGAACAGCTAAGAGATATTTGCACCCAGGACAAATTCAGGTCATGTCTATAGCATGGTCAACTGGCCAAGTATGGAGTATGATCCAGCATAATCAAGATTACAGTGATCTGTGTTTGAGGCTCTTGCCTTTGACTGGAGCGGATCTGTCAGGGGCTTGTCTGACTATCTACTCTGCAGATGGGTTTTGGGTTCCCACTGTCCTCCATAGTCTTCTACATATTGGGTGTTCATTAAAATGACACTTTTTAGGGTGTATTTCTTTGGAGGGCTTGGCTAGTGGTGGGCAACCAGCCTGTGGCCATGTTTGTAGTGGCACTCAATCTCCTGTGGTCTCTCTCCCCTCCGCCCTCAGGTGCAGCTGAACGCTGGCCAGTTACAGTACATTCGCTTAGCCCAGCCTGTGTCAGGCACCCAGGTGGTACAAGGACAGATCCAGACACTTGCCACCAATGCCCAACAGGTAGGTGTCAGAGATGCAAGTTTATCGCTGCAAACCAGCAGGAGCTGGTTTCTCTCTGGAGAGAGGGGGACTGACCCCACAATGCTCTCACCACCACCGCCTTTAGCAAGGATGCCTTCATGTCTGCTGGGTGGGAAACCGGAGCATTGGGTTCAAAGTGCTGCTTTTTCTGTCTGCTCTCAGCGTAGACCTCGCAGATTCTGGAAGAAAGCCTGAGTGCGGGGTGGAGGATGCCTGCTTGACTGCAGCGGTTCTCAACCTGTGGGTCGCAACCCCTTTGGGGGTCTAACGACCCTTTCACAGGGGTGGCCCGATTCATAATAGTAGCAAAATTACAGTTATGAATTAGCAATGAAAATAATTTTATGGGTGGGGGGTCACCACAACATGAGGAACTGTATTAAAGGGTCGAAGCATTAAGAAGGTTGAGAACCACTTGACTAGGGGAAGCCTTTTGATACGCTACCTGATGATCACGTTGCGCGTCCATCTTTAAGCCGAATAGTTGTGTCCTTGCCCTTCTGTGAGCCCCTGGGAAGTGGAGAATTTCCCTTCCCCTCCCCTGTCCTGCAGCCGGGATCAGACTCCTTGCACTGCCATCTCTTGTGCTCTAAGCTATTCCAGGCTGTGAGTCACAGATGCTGAACGCTGCTCCCCTGGGATCAAGGGAGCAGGGGCCATGGGCCATGGGTGTGCTTTGCAGAGGGGGAACGCTGGTCAAGGGGAGACATTGTTAATGCAGTCATCTGCCTCAGACCCAGAAACGCAGCAATCGTTTAAGAGCTGGACCTGTCTGGCCCTGGCGCTTCTCTGGTGACGTATCTATTGACAGTGGTGACAGAGCTAAGTATGTAGAGCGGGTCTCCAAAGATCTCTTGGGAAAACGTGAGCGATGAGCCAAAGCAAGACTTCGGCGTTTCATACAGTCTCTGGGATCATTATAAAGGCCTTTTCCAAACCCACTTCCTGGCTTGTCTGACGACTGGGGCTTTTCCATAGTTAGTTTCCTTGGGGCTTACTGACCCAAATCGAGATCCCTGAGGGCACTCAGTTACAACCTTGTGATTCTTCCTGGGATCTTGAACCCTTGTGTGGCACAGTGGGGGCGGGGGTGGGGGGTGCGGAAGGAAGCAAAAGGGAAGGGTCCTGAGTTCTCCAGAGGTCAGTTTGGGGAGCAGAAGATAAAACCAAATTGGGGAGCATTGAGTGGACAGAGAGGAGAGGGAGAAGCAAAGAGGAGACACCAAGGGCAGTCAGTCTCCAACCACATGGCACATGCCAGGTGCTCAGTAAATGTTTGTTGAATCTGTTTTACAAAAGAATTCTCTGTAAAGAGAATTTTAAGGTAAATGAAAATGTCTTCCAGCTGATGTTAATGGTGATCTCGATGGCCACAGGGCAGTTCACTATCTTCTCTGTGGGAGTACTTTCCATTTGTCTCAGGCTCACTCATTTATCCTTCGGACGTTTCTTAGCGCTGACTTTCCACTAGCTCCTGCCTCTGCGTCTTGGCCCTATAGTGGAGGGAGACAGACTGGCAACCAGGAGCACTAGGAGAGAAGCAGAAGCAGCCGTTCACAGCCTGCCCTGCCTTGTTCCTCAGCCACGTGGGGAGGCCTCGCAGGGTATTTTGGCCATCCAGAGGACAGTCCTTGCCCTGTAGGTTGGCTGTGAGGATTCCAGGATATTAGATTTCTACATGTCAGTAAATTTGTTTTAAAATCCATTTAAATTAGACCGTGTGCAAAATGTTAAGTATATTGAGAGACGTCATGCTCACTTCACCCCTGTGCCCCTTCCCTTGTTCTGGGGCCTCTATCCTCCCCCTCTGTCCCTTGGCCCAGAGGTCGGCACCTGGTCTCGGAAAAAGTACTTCATGGTTTGCTGCCAGGATTAAGGCCACCTGCTCGCCAGGGTGTTTCATATTCCAGTCAGATAATCTGGGTGATAGGGGTTTGGTTTGGAGCCCACCTTCCAAGAATGAAAGGGACCGCTCACCACTTGGCTCAATATTTTGTGATCTGCTGTCACTGGCAGAAAGACGGGCCTTTGGGGTGCCAGCCTCTAAACCCTGTCAGATACGCACTAGGAGCTACCTGAGCCTTCAGCTTCAGGACAGCCTTGGGGTGCATGTGTGGATGGGTGGAGAAGTAGGCACACCTAGAAGAGATGGGGCTGGAAGTGGTGTGTTATGCCCTCTAGGGTCTGCTGCTTGTCTGTGGTGCTGGCTGTAGCCCCCGGGCAGTGATGGGAAGGGGCACGCTGGCTTCCCTGGTGCTCATCCAGCTCCTGCTGGGTGCCAGGTCTTATACTGGCACGCATGCGCGAGTGCGTGTATTGTCTCCTTTGACACTGTGTGACATACTTTGGGAGGTGGGCTGGTGGACCAGGCCCTGCAGCTGACTGCCTTTTCTTCCTTCTCGATTCCTGCAGATCACTCAGACAGAGGTCCAGCAAGGACAGCAGCAGTTCAGCCAGTTCACAGATGGACAGGTAAGGCACTCAGCCTGGGCAGGGTAGAGGGGGAGGCATTGAGGGAGGGGTGGGTGGTATCTGGATTTGGATGGTTTGAACAATTGCTCTATTCTTTAGTAGTAATGAATGGACAGAAATGGTTAAACACAAGTAGCCTTTTAATCATACATTTATAGACGTGTGGGAGCTGAAAATAGTCTTAGATATTACAGAGCCCAAATCTCCATTTTACAGATGAGTCACAGCCCTAGAGATGGGGGTGCCCTGCAGGCTCACTCATCTGCTCATCGCAGAGCCAAGACTAGAATGACGGTCTCCTGTTTCCCTCTAGGGCTATTTTTCCCTCTAAGCCTTGCTGCTGCTGCTGCTGCTGCTACTGCTTACTTAATAGCACGGATTAGTGGAAATGCAGGGAACATGTGACCTCTGGAACTCCCTCAGTGTCCGGAATTCATTAATTCTAAATCCACACCAGGAAGGAACCTTCCCTTTTCCTTACCCCTTTCTCCTCACACTAAGGCCCCAGAGTGACATATCCCAGCTCCTGCTTTCTGCTGCCCGAGGCAGAGAGGAGGGCCACCAGGGTCAGTCCTCAGGCTTCAGTACAGGCCCATGTGCCGGGGCTCCCGTGGAACTCAGGACTTCTGGTTTCTTCTTGAGAACCCCAAGAAACCAAGTGGCCATTTAGCCCTGAGCTGTCTTATGTCATTGGGTTAGCATCCTCTCCACCCCTCACATAGCCTTGGCTGTACTGAGAGTTTAGTCCTGGGCCACCTACCAAGCAGAGCCCTTGTTGGAAATGTAGGTTCAACCTAGCCTGACTGAGCTTGATACCCTGAGGGATGGGGGTATTCCCTTGCCCTGCCTGCCACTTCGGATTACCAAGAGTTTGGGAAGTGCTGACTTCCAAGCTGCTGGTACAGTGGTTTGAATCACTTGTGTTTGCCACAGAGAAACAGCGTGCAGCAAGCTCCCGGCTTTGAGCTAACGGGAGAGGTAGAGCCCAGAGAAGTGAAAGCCACAGGAAATTCACCTTCCTGCACCTCTTCCCTGCCCACCACACACACACCCGCACATGGGGCTGGTGCCTCCCGTGTCTGCTGCACCCAGTCCCAGCAGAGCTTCACACACCCTCCTTCCTCTGATGCCTGGCAGTGGGTGGTGGTGGTTGAGGTATCTGGGGCCCCCAACCAACTGGAGGCCCATAGGGAGCCGCATGCACCTCTCCCAGGGGTGACCTCACTCTCTCCTCTCCACCCCTCACAGCAGCTCTACCAGATCCAGCAAGTCACCATGCCTGCAGGCCAGGACCTCGCCCAACCTATGTTCATCCAGTCAGCCAACCAGCCCTCCGACGGGCAGGCCCCCCAGGTGACCGGCGACTGAGGGCCTGAGCTGACAAGACCCAAGGACACCCAACACAATTTTTGCCATACTGCCCCAGGCGATGGGGACAGCCTCTCTTCCCAGAGGACCCAGCCGACCTCAGCGCCTCTTGCAGGCTAGGACACTGGTGCACCTGCCCCATGCCTGGGGGTTGAGATTCTCCAACAGAAAGATGCAATATTTTTTATTTACGTTTTTCCCCCCTTTTCCTTCCCAAGGAATCAATATTTCAATACATGGAGCTGTGTGTCCAATGCGATGAAATGGGAAAATATTAAATAACATATTTATGGCATTTTCTTGAAGAGCGTCATTGAAGAACTATTTCTTCTTTGGGGTTTAGCCTTTTTGGTTTTCACGGCCACTTCCCCTTAGGAACAAATCTTCCTGGGGGCAGAAGGTCTTGTCTCCTGCCTCGTGTAGCAGCTGCTGCCCCATGCATTGTCACCTTGTTCTGCCCTTGGATGAAATTAGGTGAATATGTGTACTGTTGGTCCTCCCCCCAGCCCCTGCTCTTGTCCACCCCACCCAGAGGCCATGGAAGCATTCCTCTCACTGAAAGATGAACTCATTCCCCTTGGAGAGTGGCTGGATCAGTCCCAACCCATTCTCTCCCAGAGACCCAAGGAGACTAGAACGTTGTTCATTTGCCCATTTCTTCCACCACCACCACCCCCGTTTTCTATTTTATTTTTTAAATGCATTGAAAATTGTGCTAGTCTCCTGTGCTGCATGGACTACAAACTGCATGAAATGCAATAAATATCGTTTTAGATAAGTAGAGTCTGGGTCTCTGTGTCTGGGAGCATCCACCGGACCACTAGGCTTGGGGAAGGCTTATGGTTTGCTTGCCCTCAGGTTGAGTGGAGGGACAGGAGAGGGTCTCAGGGGAAGTTAAGCTGCATTTCTGATGCAAGCTGGGGACTTCAGCCAGTTGTGAAAATGAGCCTTGTCAGAATTCACTGCTGCTCAGCTATCTTCTTGTCGTTTTACTTAACCACACACGGGCCAGACTCAAACTGGTCCTGGATTGGGCAACAGAGGACAGGCAGGGATCATGAAGAAAGCTGGTCCTTGCCTAAAGATAAGACCCGGTAGCACCCTCCCTCGTCCCCTGCCACTCCTCCATTGGGCTGGTCCTTGAAGATGCCTGCTGTGCTTGTCCTCCTTGCCATGGCGTGTGCCCAGGAGGGTGGCCAGCCAGCAGAGAGAAGGGTTCTACAGCAGTGTCTGCTGGTGCTTCATTGAAGCAGGGAGAGGAGAAAGCCTGCTATTAGCTTGTTGATGCTAGAGACCAGTGAGCGCCCTCTTTCTTGTTTTGCCTTCGCGATGCCATCCTTGTGATTAGAATAAACTCAACAAAACCATTGCTGCCCAGAGTCAGTTGCGACTCGGACCCGGTAGGCCTGGGTAGAACTGTCCTGTTAGTTTCCAGAGCAGTGAATCTAGGGTAGCTGACTGCAGTGCACATCCTCCTCCTTTCCGGCTTCTCACAACGAGGGCAAGGCCTGTGATTACAGAAAGAATAGTGCGTCAGATCCAGATAAAGTGAATATTCCTTCTCTGATGATAACACCATAAAACTTGGGACAACCAACCCCCTTCTCTTTGGGACTTCTCAAGGATGAGGCTGGAGTGGGGAGGAGGCTTACTTTAGGATTTCTGGTCTGACCCTGATGTCCTCAAGTTTCCCTCACCAAACAGCTTCCCGAGCTGGAAAGATTCCGGGACACTACTCCCCTGATCTTTCTGAGTAGGAGATCCACAGGACTCTTGGGTTTGGTTGAACGTCTTGCCCAGCTTTGGGGTCTGGCTGGTTCTGCCCTCCTCTCCAGGTTTTCAGTGGGGTGGGGCTCCTATTGACCACTTCTCCAGGATGCTGGTAGCGTGTAAAATACTTTGACATTTATCTTGATTCATCAAGTATATGTGACGTTCATTACACTGAGGTGGTTTGCAATGAAAACATGTACAAGGAGATTGTGAAATGAATCTAGAATTAGGAACAACAGACTAGGAAAGCAGTATCCTAGAAAACAAGAACATAGGTATGTTGATGCAAAGACCTGGAGAATGAGAATTAAGTTTCCACATTTGACCCTGAGCTTCCTGGCAGCCAAAGCCAAAGCCAAAAAAAAAAAAAA
>NW_022111357.1:2654857-2664114 GCF_000313985.2 Echinops telfairi | reverse complement strand
GACAGGAGGAAGGAAGGGGGGAGGGGGTCAGTGAGCGAAAGAACAGGGCCTTCCTACATGTGAGTTGCCCTTTGCTCTGTCCTCAAGCTCCTGCCTTAGTCCTGGATGTATGTGAAGTAACTGGCAGTTGGATCTGTTCTGGGGACAGCTGGTGGTTGGGAAACTTTCCCCCGGGCTCTATAAGCGGCATGCTGTAGACCAGTGGCCCCAGGGATTAGGAGCCAACCACCTGGCTGGCCACCTTGCACTCAGTTCTGCTAACTGGCCGCAAGGGGGCAGCAGGCAGCACTCGCCCGACTGAGGTACCCAGTCCCAGGCTCATCCTAGCTTGAGACAATTTTAGTACCGAAGTTTAAAAGATCCCGGTGGCACAGTAGTTAAGCAACTCAGCTGCTACCTGAAAAGTTGGCTGTTCAAACCCACCAGCTTCTCTGCGGGATTGGGGAGATAAAGGTTACCCTCCTCTAAGGTCACTATGTGATGAGTCGGCTTAATGGCAACCAACAGTAAAAAATGGGGTGCGGCTGTTCCTTTTCATTAACCAGTAGAGCTTCCCCTTCCCTCAGCAGACACCAGATCCTAAGCCCCCTTCTTGGTAAGATTTGCCCTTCCTAAGGCAACAATGAGGGCTAGGAATGTTTCCCACTCCAGAGGTTTGCTTGCATCAGGCTGGGTCGTTAGATTTTAAGAAAGACTTTCTGACAGCCCTAGTGGCTAGTGGGTTATGCACTGGGCTACTAACTGCAAGGTCAGCAGTTCAAACCCACCAGCAGTTCCTCCTCCGGAGAAAGATGGGAGTTTTTTGCTCTTGCAAAGAGTTGCAAACTTGAAAACGCACAGGAACAGTTCTATTCGGTCCCGTTCGGGTCACTGAGTCAGAATCGACTGGATGCAGTGAGCGTGACTTTTCTGACAGCCCAAGTTCATTTAAGGCCTTCCTTATCTCCTCGGCTTCATTTCTTTCCACTCCCTTTCCCCCCTCCCCCCCTTAGTGCTCTTCTCCTTTCACATAGAATTATTGGACCCTTAACTCACTTCCATGTTTTCAGAATGTGCTGGCCCCTCTGCCTGAAATGCCCTTTCACTTTCCCACTTATCGATCTCCTATAGATCCATCAAGGCCCCATTTAAATGGCCCTCTCTGAGAAAGTTCTACTTTCTGGGGCAGAGTCAGCAAAGACCTCTTCATGGCTCTCACAGCAATGTGTACAACCTCTACTGTTGGTGTGTACAGGCACAGTCATTCAAGAAGTAGTTCTCTGGCCCTTCTTGGGGCATTGCAGTACAGCGGAAAGCAAGCCCTGCTACAGTGGGAGTTGGCATCGGGCCAGGAGCGGGGCTGGGAGTGGAAGGCAGGCAGGCAGTAAACACAACACTAAGTTTGGTACAGACATCCCAGCTCGCGCTGTTAGAATTTCCTGTTTCTGATCGAATTCTTCACAGACCACCTCCAGTTCAGAGGGGTTCTCTCTACCTCCAGGGCCCCCGAATTGATGAGTGAATGAATGAGTGACCATGAGCCCAGCCAAACCAAGGGCAGGACCTTCAGCATACCGCACGCACTCCCACCTCGATCACTTGCTTTCTCTGTCACTTTTCTCTTGTTAACAGTTTCTTACTGAGCACTGACGAAATGCTAGGCAGGGGTGTTAAAAACACAAGTCACTCTTCTAAGAAAATTCTGGGTAGGAAAATATATCCAGAACTAGAGATCTAAATCAGGAGAAAAGCAAGGCTTTCGTCTCCCGTAGAGTTACAGTCTCGGGGATTCATGGGAGTTCTACCCGGTCCTATTAGATTGCTGCGAATCGGCATCGGCTCAATAGCAGTGAGTTGGGTTTAAAAAACTTTTGTTGAGGCACCTAAATGGATGATCTCGTCTCGTTCTCATATCCTTACGAGGACCCTCCTTTTGTAAATGAGAAACTGAGGCTCACAGGTTAAGAAATGGCCCATGGGTTGACCCGTAGGTTGAGTAGCACCAGCTGTTCCAAAGAAGCCTCCAACTTTTCCCAGCGGCCCAGTTAGCTCAGTGCCATGATCTTGTCCCTCTGTCTTCCCACAGAGAGTGGGAACTAGCCGTTGTCCCACAGCCCCAGCCTTCTATAGCCCTCTCCAAGGTGGCACCTGACCACTTGGGGGTTAGTCACATGGGGAATGTGGGTGTGGCCTCCTCAAGGACCCCAGGTCCTGGCTGGCAGTGGCACCCCCAGCTGGGTGCGTGCTGACTTCCTCTTGCAGCCCAAGAAGAGGGGCTAGGAGGCCAGCAAGGAGGGTCGGAGGCTGGCGCTCATAAGGAAAGAACCGGAGCTGGCGGCCCAGCTCTGCCAGGCTGAGCGAGGTTCGTCTCTGGCTGCAGCTGAGGAGTGGTCTGAAGTCCAGCCCAGCCTGCCTCCCCAGCCCTGAACCTCCAGCCTCTCCTTAGAGCCCTTCGGGCTCCCACCCCACCCCCAAGCCCCTGAGCACAGGCCTGTGGGACGGAAGCTTTCTAAGATTTTTGTTTGTGTGAAAATATGTTTATTGTGCCCTTTCATTAAATGATGCTTTGGCAAGGTATAGAATTCTAGGTTTGAGATTATTTGCCCTCAGCACTTTACAGATACGATTCCATTGTCTTTTGGCATCTGCTATTGCTGATGAGAAGTTTACTGTCAGTTCAATTATTGGACCTTTGTAGATAAGCTACCCTCTCTCTGGTGGGTTTTAGAATTTCCTCATGGTTTTTGATATTCTACAATTTGCCTACAAGGTGTTTAGATGTAGGTTTTTTGTTTTGCTTTTTTTGTAAAAAAAAAAAGATACCTTACTAGGCAGTCTAAAGGGCCTTTTAAACTAGAAACTCGTGTCTTATTTCTGGAAAGCGCTTAGTCATGCTTTCCAGTAGCAGCTTCTGGAACAATAATACATATGCTGGAGTTTCTCATCCAGTCTTCTATGTCTTTTTCTTTATTAATGTTTAATCTCTTCCCTGTTCTGCGCTGAGACTTCCATCGTTTTAGCTTCTAATTCGCTAAGTTTCTCTTCAGCTGAATCTAGTCTGTTATTTCTAATGACTTCTGTTCATACCTGCATGTTCTCTTTTGGTGTTTTCCTGCTCTTTTTTCGTAAGTGCTCTCCTTCATGATGGTGACTATGTTCAACTTCCTTTCAGAGTACAGTGAACCCTCGTTTATCGCGGCTAATTGGTTCTAGACCCTACCGTGATAAATGAAATTCCGCGAAGTAGGATTCCTTATTTGTAAATCAAATATTTTCGTAGTTAGAGCATAGAGGACATGAAAAAACACCCTTTAGTCACATTACACTCCTATTACCCAATTTATTAAACAAAAAAGGGAAAATACAGTAAAACATTTTGGACGTTACAATTATCATTTATTATTTATTATATTATTTATGGCATCAAGCGTGTACAGTATGAGCCAATCAGTGGCAGTAATGACAGAGCATGCGCTGTTACACAAAAACCGCGATAGAGTGAAGCCACGGAAGTCGAAGCGCGAAGTGGCGAGGGTTCACTGTACTCCCTTATTTCTGGGTGCCTTCGTGTGTGGAAGTGATGTCTCTCAAGGCACTGTGTTTCAAAATTTAGCCGTGGTTGTGTCCTAGGATGTGGAGGCCATCCTCCCTTAGTTGATTTCTCAGTTCCTAGATTCCCAGGCTATTTGGACGCATACCCACTCCAAACCCGCTTTCAGATTAGTGTCGTGGCTTGGGATTTTTACAAGGCCTGGATATCAAATCCTGGCCCCACATCCCATGTGGACAGGCTTGAGGTGCCACACTCTCAAGGGTCCTCTTTCTACCTCAAGCTGGGGACAGGTGGCTAGCAGGCACAGATATTTAATCCTGTTCCTGGCAGGCAGTGCTTTCCCAGGCTGCAGGTGTAAGCAGGGAGCCTACTGTAGCCCCTGCTATTCATGGGGTCTGCAGTCTCCTGGGCCATCCTGCTGGAACCCCAGGCCCCTCAGAGGCGCAGCTCCAGTTTGTACTCACCACCAGGTGAGTACGCTCTCATTTCTGGCCCTTGGAGATTGCTGTTTCGTTTTTGAACTTGGGTATGTTTTTTTAATTTGGGGCTGGAGGGACCCCAGAATTTATCTTACACCTCTAATATTTCAAGACGTGACCAAGTTTGACCTGGAAGCCCCCATTGGCTCCCTGAGTCTCCGTCCCCATTTGTGAGCCCCCAGCTTCTCTTTTAAGTCCTTCTTTTCCTTCCAAACTTCCATCCCTGATACCAAGTCTCGTTTCTCTTCTGAGCCCCCTTCCCTGCCACTCAGTCTTGAGTCCCTCCTACTCCTACTTTCTCTTCTCCTGAGCTCCCATTCACGTTTCTCCTATAGGGGAGTGGGAACATGGAAGCTCTTTCCCACTACACACTCAACAACCCAAAGCGTTTGGCTTCCTTAATTCCCAACCAACCCCAGCCACCCAGCGGCTCTCGCCAAGATCACGGAGTCTACCAACAAGACCTCTGGCTTGGTCTTCCAGGAACTGGGGTTCAGGAGGAAGACGCCTGAAGATGGCGGAGCATCATGAGGAGGGGTTGCTTTGACCTTCATTCCCACAGCCCTTCCTCCTCCAACCCTTAGGATCAGTAGGGGTCCACTTTCACTGAGCTTAGCAATGCTGTTCCTTCCCCACTTCCTGTAGCTTTGAGCTGGCCCTAAGCTGGGGACAGCCCAGTGGCACACCCAGATCAGAGACACTCCCGAGTCCCTTCAGCACCTTTCACCTGCTTCATGGCCCAGGCTCATCCTTTCTGAGCTACATGGGAGGAAAGGAAGCAGGCCTTCTCTGGCTCCGATTTTGCCACCTCCTGTTTGTGGTGGAGGTGGGTTAACAGTGCGTGAGCACCCTTCACTCCAGCTCCCTCCTCGGAGCCTTCCCAGTTGGGGGGTGGGGGTGGGGGATGCTCGAGTGAGGCACTATTGCCACTGCTTCTCCCCTTCACCCTGCCACTTCTGACATGCACCCAAAGAACAGTATGATCACTGGTTCTTGTTCTCACAGCTGCTGGTACTGTTTCAAGCACTTTGCATTCAAGACAGTAACCAGGTAAAGGGGGAGATCTGGTGTGGCTTGCTTGACGAGGTCCCCAGGTGGTCTAGAGGTAGAACTGGGAGTTCAGCTGTGGCTTGGAGTTCAGTGATCTCTCTGCCCTTGGTGCTGTCACCCTCCCTGGGCACCGGGCCTCCTATGTGTCACCCCTCTGAGTGCTATCTTAGGGATCCTCTATAGCATGCCCAACTCCAGCCCCGGCCAGACTCCCTGCTTCCTGGCATGCCAAACGACCCTGCGGACTTGTTTACAATGACCCCTGTCTACCATCTTTGTTCTTCCTCCCCACATGCTAGCATCCTCCTCTTTGACACACACACACACACACACACACACACACACACACACACACACACACGGTATACACACAGAGATAGACACACACAGATATATATATATACACACAGACACTCATGCTAAAGTTTCCCAAAGTGTTTCCTAGGTGGGGGGCACCAGCCCACCCAGGAGCACAGCAAAAGCAGATACCTACACTTCATCCTGTGGTGTATCCTATTGTGGACTACAGTAAGCAAGGTTTTCATAGTCAGGAGGGCGCTGAATAACTTTCTTTCTGAAAAAGGGGTCATTCAAAAACCTCATTGCCATTGAGCCTACTCCTAACTCGTAGTGACCCCAGACAGTGTAGCACTCCCTCCGTGTGTTTCTGGGACTGGACTTCTCTCCGGGGGTAGATCGCCTCATCTTTCTCCCACAGTGCTTTCAAACAGCAGACTTTGTGGTTAGAAGCACAACACAGACCCACTATACTGCCAGGACTCCCGTAACAGGGGACCGTAGGCCAAATCAGTTTGGGAACCGATGGGCTATAACACAGGAGCTAAGGATGATGCTGGGCCCATTTCTTCTGAGCCCCGGCTTCTTGTCTATAAAATAGGGGCGTGAGCAGGACCAGCCCATAGGGCTGTTGTGATGCTGAAGGATACAATGCAAGAAAGTTTCCTGCACAGGACCTAGTATTGGCTGGTTTGAACTGCCGGCCTTTCAACTCACAGCCATGAGCTTCTCTGTCGAGTCACCAGCCTTCTTCCTTAATAAGAGCAGCAGGCATCGCTCACTGTTCTCCACTTTTCCAAGTCCTCCTCACCCTCCACAGCTCAGCTCAGGCCCCACCCTTGTCCCTAAGAAGATACCCTCTCTCATTGATTGTGCCAAGTTTGCCCTGATCTCCGACCTCTAGTAGCCCTTGCATCGGAGAAAACCACTAGAGAGTGAAGAGGGAGCAGACTTCTGGGATGCCGGGAGGGAAGAGGTCCAGGGCCCTGGCCTCTGCCCCAATGCTAGCCATGTGTCCCTGCTCCGGTGCTTTTTACACCTTGGGGTCCATACAAGGGATTCTGTCGCTAATGACGGAGGAAGATTGTGGATATCAGCCACCTCCTCCCATTCCAGAAAAGGAATCTGAGCCCTTGTTGACCCAAGGTCAGACTGAGAGTCGTTGACAGATGGAGCCTGGCCCCAGCCCGTTCCCCTTCCAGACCTTACTCCTGTTGGACCTTGGGATCCTCCCTTCCTGGCAGGAGTGGGCCCTAGTGATCAAGGACTGGACCATCTAGGGGTCCTCCTAGCCCATGGCAGTGGTGAGTGTCAGACAGAGGAGATAGTTCGGAGGTCGTGGACTGGCTGTGCACCCACCCTCTCAGCTCAGGGTTCTCACACAAGGAGGGTTGCTTTCTCTCCCGGAGGAGGCAGGGTTGGCACACAGTGGATACTTGGCAAATGGGAGTGCTCTCCCTGTCCCCTTCCTCTCAATCAATACTCTCTCCATTGATGGATGCGGGTGACAGAGATGAATTACAAGAAGTCCGGGAGCCCTGCCCTCTTCTCCATGGAGAGAGTGGGGCAGGGCCTCGCCCAGTCAGTGCTGTGGGGACATGGTGGTGCTAGCTAGCAGAGAGGGAGCCGTGGGTGGGAAGGAAGCCGCTGAGGGTGGGGTGGAGGGAACAGGTGGGGGAGAGAGGAAGAAGAGGGTGGGGAACCACAGTAAACACCCCCACACACACACACTCCAGTGGAAGAGCTGGACTGAAGACAGCTGTTTGCTTAGAAAAGTGTCTTAGTCACTAAAGGCTGCGGTGGGGAGAGTCCACCCTGCCAGTCATGTCCTGGGAATCCAGATGGGGCAGGGAGGCCGCTGAGTGACCCTTACATTGCCACCTGTCCTCTCTGAATTGCCCTTTCTCCTCTGTCTTCTTCGCTCTCCCACACACCAACTTAACCATCTCCATCCCTTGCCACTGGGGAAGAGCTCCTCTTCATTTTAAAAAGCAGTCGGTCTGCCCCTCCGTAACACACACCTGCAGGAGAAATGGCCACCGGGATCCAACTCTCATCCTTCTAGCTGCAACCACAGTCCCTTTCCTCGCTGTCCTTGAGGGAATGATCTGGAACTGGAGTTGGAAACGAGTACAGACCCTCATTCCTCAAGACCCTCACCCCTCCACGGGGTGGGATGGGGGCTCCCTGGAACAGTGACTCAGGGTCCAGGGCAGAAGCTATGCTAGAGGGTCAAATTTCCCAGAACAGACCCAATTTCAGGCATGCTGGGGGATGGGGCTGATAAGGGCAGCTTAGTTTCAGTTCTGTTCCACACAAGAGGGACCTCAGAAAGACCCCCAAGACATGACCACTTTGTAGGCGGGACTTTGGACATACCCTTGCACCAGACCTCTAATATGCCCCTCCAGACTCCTGATTGACAAGGCCCAGGCAGGCAGTCCCACAGTCTCAGAATAGGGGGTGGGGGCTGGGGGAGCGCCACACACCTGGGGGCTTCTGCCTCAGCTCAGGGAGATTCTGGGTTAATCCAGCACACAGAACCAGGCCCTGGGCTCCCAGCTGCCAGTCCAGAGGTGGGACATCACCTACCGAAGGCACCAGGCTCTGTCTCTGGGTGCACCCAGAGCCAAGAGCTGCTTTGGCCATCTGGGTCAGCCCCCAGAAGGCAGCCCTCGCCAGGCAGGCGGTTAAGGGTCACTGTGGGGGTAGGCGCCTGGTCCCATGCCACGCAGCCCCCTCCCTCCCTGCCAAACCCTGCCGCCCTCCTGCCCTCCCCCACTGGCACTCAGCAGATCAATGCTGCCTTTGCTGACAGCTGAGAATCGAGCTCTCCTTCCCGCCCCCTCTCCCCCTCTCCTGCTCGGCTGGTCCCCCGAGATACTCCGGGAGGAACAGGGAGAGTTTGCTGCGGAAGCGCTTCACCCAGGGGCAGGGCCTGCGGAGTGAACGCAGGTGGTGCGGCCCGCCAGGAGGTGCAAAGGGCCATCGGAAACTCCAATTGCCACCCAGTGCGGTGGGGAGGGGTGGGAACGGGACATGGGGTGGGGTGGGGTGCGGGGAGGGCTGAAGGGAAAGGACCGCCTCCTACGATGTGAGGGAGATGGAAGTTGGGCCAAAGAACTTTCCAGAGGACAGCAGGGTCTCCCCCTCTTCTGAGTGGAAATCTGTGGGTGTTTGGCATTTAGGGAGCAGGCTGTCAACGCTGGTTCACAGCTCACCTCCCAACACCCCATCTTCCTTGAACCTGGCTGTCAGGGCTGGCAGTGAGTTGAAGGAGCAGGTCCCCTCCTATCAGGGAGCCCCCTTTGGGGGAAAGGGCCTAACCAGGAGACTCCCCAAGGGTGGGGGTGGGAGGACAAGGCCACTTTGCCGCCCCTCCACAGCCCCAGGGCACCAGGCCTTTCAGGTACAGGCAGCCTACCCAAAGCCCCGCACACCTGCCACTCCCCGCACACCGAGCAAAGGGCTCGGCCCTACAGCTCACTGCCTGCACCACCGCACCGTGCCGCTCCGTCTCCGCACTTCCATCTTGAGGCCCTCCCCGGCGCCCCTCGCCACACACACTCCCCACCCCCTCGCAGCGCCGCAGCCTCGGCACGCACAACTAGACACCTCTCCGGCCCTTCACACCTCAACTCCACACCACGCCGCGTCCCTCCCTCCCTCTCTCCCTCCCTCGCCCCGCGGCCGCCACGCGACACTCCACGCCCCACTTTCCGCATCCACACACAGGGCATCCCACCCCGACCTGGCCCGCAGGTACATCACCCCACCCACAGCCGCACGCACCCGCGCACCCCGCTTGCACACGCCCAGCCTCTCCGCCCCGCGCGCCGCCGCCACGCGGGCCGGACCGGGCACCGACCCCGCCGCCCGTGCGCCCTGGCCGAAAGTTT
>NW_022111357.1:2648925-2654171 GCF_000313985.2 Echinops telfairi | reverse complement strand
GGGCCGGGCTCCGGCTCGGGCTCCGCCTGCGGCCAACGCTCCTCGGCCGCGCACAAGCGCTACCGCCGCCTGCAGAACTGGGTGTACAACGTGCTGGAGCGGCCCCGTGGCTGGGCCTTCGTCTACCACGTCTTCATGTGAGTTTGCGACCCCGCGCCCCTTCCGTCACCCCGCGCGCCCGCCCTGCGCAGCCCCAGCCGGAACCTGGGCTCTCTGTGGGGACGGCGCCCCGCCTGGGCTCCGCCTCCTGCCCTCTTTCCCCATCCAGGACCCCTGGTTTTCTCCTCTCTGATGTGAGCCGGGTTTCAGATCCCCTGGGTTTGACCCTAACCTCTGACCCCTGTTTGACCTGGCTTCTTACCCTCCACCCTGCACCCCTCAACACCTTCCCATCCAGGTCTTCAACTCCTGTCCCTCTGTCCCAGGTACCCCCCACATTCAGCCTCTTTCCCATGCTCTCCCTGAAGTCTGGAGCCTCTGAAGTGGGGCTCCCCTCTCTTCCTTCCCACTGCTGCTCCCAGTGTCCCAAACACAAAGAGGCCCCCACACACTTTCTGTCACCTCCTCCCCAGCACTGTCACTACCTGGGGATGAGCTCCCACCTGCCAGTCCCTTGGAGCTGGCCCCTGATAGTAGGTGTTTGGGGTCTTGGAGGCACCCCTGGGCCCTGACACTGTGTGCCCTGTCCGTCTTCCTCGGTCAATCCTCACTGCCTCCCCCTCCACCCACAACTTCCCCAGGCACAGCCAGCCTCAGCGCCTGCCCTGGCCGCTTGGGCCTGCTCGCCTGCCCAGTGTGCTGTGCTGGCCGCAGCACTAGGCCTGGCCCTGGGCACAGAGGAAAGAAAGAGGGGAGGGGTAGATTAGGAAACAATGACGCTCCCTGCTGGCCCCTCCTCTCCTCCTGGGCTCCTACAACTTTCAAAAACACTGAGCCCTCTTGGATGTAAAGAATGAATTTTGGCAGCTCAGAGCTCCATCTTGGGGGACGGCCTGACCCAGCCGGGAACTTGAGAGGCCCGCGGATATCAGTTGAAGGCCTGGGCCTGTCACTGGGACGCTCGGAGGTACCAGAGAGAGACCTCTGCTCCCTGGAAAATATGCTGCTACAAATCCTCCCCTGTTACCCCCCAGAAAGGGGCCTCTGATCTTAGGGTCTCTGGGGTGGTCCTCGGTCCTGCCAGGTCCACGGTCCTGCCTGGCTGGCTGTCCCTCTGCCCAGCTGAGTCTATCCATTTCTCACCTCCTTGCTTCTGCTTGTGGGTAACCATCCCTCTGGTACCCTGTCCCCGTACCTGTGCACCCGACTGTCCATCTGTGTATCCACATGACTGTCCTAACACCTCCCTTGGCTTCTTTCAATTTCCATCTGCCTTTTTGTCTGCCTGTCTGTCTGGCATCTGCTGGCCAGCCTCTGTCCCATCTGAACTGGTCCCAGGGACTTTACCAGTACAGGGGGCTAAGGTGCTGGTCCAGGAGGATACCCCCCCATCCCCGGCCACTGGGAGGGGTTGAGGAGGAGGACAAGCGCAGTCCTTCAGCACTGGTTGCAGCTGCCTGAACTTTGTGCAGAGACCCTGCTGGGGCTGGGAGTTGAGATTGCTCAGAACATGAGGCCAGGCATTGGGTCTCAGTTCAAGGAAAACTCGCTCACATGGCCAAAGAGTTGATTCCAACTCACGGCGAGCCTCAGAGTGGGACTGTGTGGTGGGGTTTCTGAGGCCATAAGCTGTTGCTGAAGTGGACAGCCTCATCTTTCCCCTGAGGAGCGGCTGGTGGGTTCAAACCACTGACCTTTTGATTAGTAGCCCAGTGCTTAACCCACAATGCCACAGAACTTCTGGTTCAAAGTTAGGAATAGCTTAACCCTGCTCCCATGCACACTGGGAGGGTGTGGGCTGGATACTTAGCATTACAGAAAGGGGGCGCTTGGAGTGGTGCGGTTGCAGTGCTGGGGGACAAGGGACTGTGGAATCAGGGGATGAGAAGCAGGGGCACTTGTTAATTATGAATGGATGTATTGGGGGTCCTTGTCCTCATAGTCCCTCAGCTGCCCATAGACTCCACCGGGAGCCAGGGCGCTTGCCATGGGAGATGACTTTTCTAAGGCATGGCTGGGCCTGAGGATGCCGATAGAAGGTAGGAATCCGTGGCCCCCAGGCCTGGCCGCTAAGCTCTCAGGAGAGTCACTGGAGGTGAAGGACCGCTGCTTGCCCCGTGGTCAGCCACTGTCGTCGCCTTCTCTGGAAAGGCCTTCTCTTCCTCTCCAGGAGCTAAATCCACTGGCACCTTTGCCCCACATCCTGCCCTTTCCGGATGCCAGGAATGCCCTGGCTAGGGGCAGCTTCTCCTGACCACTTGTCCCCAGGAGCCCAGGGCTAGGCACCTCTTAGAGGCTCTGGTGGAGGAAATTTGGTGTGAAAATGGACTGGGGTTAACACATCTCAAAGAATTGGCCATCCACCTTAGAAATCCAAAGGGATCAAGGGTCAATTGGCAGCCACATCCCTTGCATGCTGTGTGACCTGGGGCTGATTGCTGGGCCTCTCTGAGCTTGAGATGGCCAGGCTGTCACAGAGGTCAGAAGTGTCCAGTCTCTTGGAGGAGGAAGTGGGTGGGAAGGAGCTTGGTCCACGGCAAAGACCTGTCTGGGTGCGAGAGATAGTTATTCCTGGGGCTGGGAGAGGGGACCTAGGCAGAGCCCCCTCCTGTGCTTGAGGTACCCCGGATGTGGGGTTTCTCATCACGCATCCCTTGCTGCAGGGCTCCAGGAAGTGCTTCCCGCTGTTGGACCTCCATCCCTGTCCTGCACGTTTTGGTAACACCCTTCAGTGAGGAGGGAAGAGTGCAGTGAGCAGGACCCCATTCTTAGCCAGGCTGGGGAAGAGCTAGCAGAGAGGGGCCCCTGGAGGAGGGAGCTGAGGTGAACTGGGCCCCTCTGCTGTAGGAAGCCCCCCCCCTCACCAGGCCCCACCTGGAACCGGCCCCTTTTCTGGCACCCAGAGGTGGGCTAGCCCAGCCAAAGACCCCTGGCTCTGCCCCTCCTATCAGCATTTGGGGTCCTGAGAGGTGGGCGCTGTTGACTCCTAATTTCACTGAGCTGCAGAAAGAGGAGTCGACGGGCCCCTGCCTAGGTGCCCCCCCGCCCCCTTCTTTAAACCTTTGGTCCTTTCACCAAGTCCCTGTCCCCCACATTGCTCCCCACCCCTGTTTGAGCCTTCAACCCATTACCAAGCCCACTTGCTAGCGTTTCAGAGATACCCCATCACTGCCCTTTGGGGAGAGTGCGCCCCCTTACAGCATCCTCTGGAGGCCCAGGCCAGTCTTCTTCCATCTCTACCCATTCTCTGAGCTGCTGGGAGACCCAGCCGCCCAGCCCCCAGCTTTCCAGCAAACGTTTTCTGTGTGAAGGTTTACGGCTCTGTAAACATCCTCCGGGTGGCCTGTTTCCCCGGGTCAGAAACTGTGGGAATGAGGAGGGGAAGAGGTAGGGCAGCTCCCAGGACCTTCAGGCTTCTGATCCTGGGGCCCTCAAACCACCCACCCCAACTGTCCCCGGGGTTGGAAACAGGCCCAGTGAAGGCTCTCCGAATTCCCAGGTGAACGTCCCCCAGGTGAACGTCCTCATGTGTTAACAGTCCCACTTTCCTTATGAGAAAACAGGAGACTCCGGAGACCAAAGTCACCCACGGACAGTTAGTGGCCGATGCAGGGCCAGGCCCCAGCACTTCGGACTCCCAGTACCCTGGGGCTGCCTGGACTAGGCTTCTGGCATTTGAGGTGAAGCAGCGGGCACTCGGTGAACCGCTTGCCCTGCAGCCTTCAACCACTGCCCGGGGTGGGAGTTGGGATCCTCCTCACTGGACAGACGAGGAAACTGAGGCTCGACAAAGGTCACCAGTTAACGTGCAAGAGCCTTACCCAAGCTGTCTTCCTCCTGCTTGGCCCCCGGCCCCAGTGAGCCCCCTGCTACTCTGAAACGGCAGTCCTGCCACAGCCATCTCTGTCTCCAGCTGCCCGCATCCAGGCGGCCCCGGGGCAAGGGGGGCAGAGGTTGGATTTTGCGGGATTGAATGGAAACTGCCACCCCCACCGAATGCACCCCCACATGTATTGCACACAGTGTCATACAGCATCCCTCCTGTGTGCCTGTCTGATGCACACGCACACACACTGTGATGTAGACACAAGTGCCCATGCGTGTTAGGAAGCTACGTGTATGCATCCATGGAAAAGATGCCTAATCTCTAGCTGCCCTGTCCCCTATCCCCAACCCACCCCCAGACACACAAACAGACACACATCCGGGCCTTTGGCTCCTGCCCAGGCCCCTGGGGCAGGACAGAGCTGGCTTCATTCCTTGGGCGCTTTGCCTTCCCCCCCGAGGCTGAGAGGGCCATGTGTGCTTGAGTGTCCACCTGCCAGTGGCTGCTCTGGGGACATCTAGTGTGAGGCGCCTCAGGACCGTGTGGGCAGCGGTGTTGGGCTTTTCCAAACTTTGCTGCTCTTTCATCCTCCGGAAGCGCCCTCCGAGATCATTCTGGCCCACCCTGCAGTGCACTGCGAGCTATGCCAGGGCAGAAAGCGGCACCGTTGGCGAGGCCACCGAGAGAGTTGGTGGTAGAACTGCTGGGGACCCAGGGCCCTGGCTCCCAGAGAAGGACCTCGGAGTCTCGTCAGCCCAGCAGACAGGCCAGACTGCTGCTGCGGGAGCTCTGCCTCGGGTTTGGGGCGTGAGTGTGCCCAGTGAGTGTGCCCAGCGTCTGCGCTGCTGCTTTTCCGCCTTTTCCTGGTGTTTGGTCTTTATAAGGAGAGGGAGCTTCAGGGGCATCCCGTCACCTTCTGTTTCTAAGCTGCCCAGCTCTGCCCCTCTTCCACCCCTATACCGCTTTCTTCCCATGTCCTTCTTGGGGGGCCACCATGCTCCATTCATACCTTCCGTGGAGGAAGCCCTGCTGAAGGTCTAACCTCACTCCATGTTGCTGCAGCAACCCATCTCCTCAGAATGTCGGAGCCAAGACGAGTGTCTCAAGAGGTGATTCTTCTCGGGCTGATGGCAGCACTTTGAGGGGGTGATTAAGTTAAGGTTCTCTGAGCCAGTCGAGGAAGCTAAACCTGCCTGGGGAGCAGGGAGAGGAGGTTCTGCAGACAGGCCAAGGGCCTGCCTCTGCCCTGAAGGAGGTCATGCATGGGGACTGTCCCCTGCCCACCAGCTGGAGGTTTTCTCACCGCCCTCGCCAGCACCAC
>NW_022111357.1:2641489-2648682 GCF_000313985.2 Echinops telfairi | reverse complement strand
GGCTCCCAGTCTGGCCGATTTGGACCCAGTCATGATTCTTCCCTGGCCAGTCACAGGTCCTTGGGCACGTGCATAAGCCTCCCAAGCCTTGGTTTTCTCATGTGAACAAATGGAGATAATAATACCTGCTTCTCGGGGTGTCGGGCTCAGTGAGATCAAGCACCCGACACAGTGCTGGGCGCAGGAGTGCGCCATCGTTACAGGGATATATGACTGTCATCTCCTGGGGCGTGGCTTGGCCCGGTGTGTCCGCATGTGCCCGGCCGGGTGTCACAGTGTGCGGGAGCGGGTGCGCCCATCCTGAGCGCTGCACTCGCATTCTGTGTCTCACAGCCGATGTGTCGGGTGGGGCATGTTGACGAGACCCGTCAGCTAGGTGAGGGGAGTCACGATCCACAGGGTGGAACCTGGGGCCCTGTCTCTTTAGCTGACAAACGTAGTTAAAGGGTGCTTCTGTGCCAGGTGTGGCGAATCAAGGGCCACAGACCATGCCTGTCCTGGGGGAGGGTGCTGGGCACCCTGGTGGTGTCCTGGTTATGCATTGGACTGCTAATCTCGAGGTCTTCGAGGTCAGCAGTTTGAAACCACTAGCCACTCCATGGGAAAAGAGATGGGGCTTTCTACTCCCGGAAGAGTTACAGTCTCGGAACCCCCCAGGGGCAGTTCTACCCTGCCCCATAGGGTCGCTATAAGTTGGCATGGACTTGATGGTAGTGAGGTGCTATTTTTGTTTTTTTTGGAGGGTGAAGAAGTGGGCAAGGGAGGGGTGGAGGCTGGGGGTGGAGGCAGGGCCTTCCCTAAACCACTAGCCCCTACTGCCTGTTCTCAGGAGGACATGGAGAGTTGAGTTGGGGGTGCATGCGTGGCTGCAGTACAAGCCTCTTGTCGAATGCTGGCAGCTAGCCGGATCCCAGGGAGTTGGAATATAAGCCCTGGTGGGCAGGGGCACAGCCCAGGGACCCCCATGCTCTCCTGAGTCTACTTTTCTCATCTCAGGGGGAACACATCATCCCTGGGGGGTGGAGGCATGGAATCCACTACTCACCAGGAAGGTGCCCAACCCCTGCACCTGCCACTGCCAGCCTTAGTTTCCCCCTCTCGAGAACGGGCTGACCAGGAAAGTGGACCGCTCAGAGCTGCCTGCCACAGAGTCGCACTGGGATAGCGGGGAAACTGCTGTCTCAGGACCTTCTGTTTTTGCAGGCTCGGAAGTGGGTGAGCTCCTCTTCCACCACCCTCGTCCTTGGCCCCTCAGAGGACAGGGCAGCCCTCAGAAGGGCACCCAGGAGGCTGCCCACCTCCAGCAGAGGTTCTGAGGGGCTGAGGATTGGGTGCTGGTCAGACCGCAGGGCTCCCATAGAGCCCCTTAGGATACCAGGCACTCTGGGCAGCTCTGTCTCTAGGGCAGGATCAGTGTACCCTGGGGGTTGGCACCTGGTGGGGTGAGGAGGGGGGAGGGGGCAGCCCCAGGCAGCAGACTAATTGGGCTGGGAATCCGTTGGCAGTGCCTGAGGGAGGGAGGCAAAGGGAGCGCTAGGCCTGGCTGTTCCCTCCGCCTCCTTCCCTCCTGGAGCTTTGGGGACTGGGGAATGGGTAGAGTGGGGGTCTCTGGCCAAGAGGCTTTCCCTTATCCCTGCAGGGAAACCAGGGGACACTTCCTGCCACTCTATAGACATTTAGGCCAGACTGGTGGGATGAGAGGGAGCTAGCTGGAGGTGAGTGGAACACCGTTCCCACTGCAGCAGAAGGTATGGAGGTCAGACAACAGGGAGGACTGCCCAATAACCAAGAGGTGAGGGGTGACAGATTTTCTACAGTGCTGGTCCCCAAACTTGAGGGTTCTTTTTAACTGGGCTGCATAACATTTACTCTGCCCACTGTCCCTATCAAACCAAGGAGTGGCCCCTCTCCCCTCAGAGTTAATCTCGGGGTATGGATGGAGGTCAGATCAGGTACCCATTGGCTCTGGGGCAGGGACTTCACACTGGCTGTGTCTCCCCCACCTTTCCTTCCCATTTGCCCCTTCTTCTCTGGGAGCTGAAGGCCAGGTTAGTCCTGGGGTTTATTTTTTGCTGGGCTTGGCTGTGGCCCCCCTGGAGGGGAGGGGAGGGAAGGGGAGGGGGAGAGAAGGAGCTTTGTCAGCACAATCCCAGGCCTCTCTGCTCCTGCCCATCTGTACCCGGCTGCCACTCTTTGCTGGAGGGCCAGGCCCTGGGTGCACTGGGTCCCCACCCCTGCACGACCTCCTCTCTTGGGGGCAGATCATCCGAGGAGTCGGGGATAGACTTTTCTGCCCATCCTCTCTCTTCATACAGCTCCAGACCCAGAGCTCTAAGCTCCATGGCTTCACTTCACAGACGGGGAAACTGAGGCCAGGAGATGGTCTTTTCTGCCTCTCTGCCCTCAATAGATGGGCATGGCCCCCAGCAGCCGAGAGCAGAGGAAGGCTGCCTCCCAGCTCCGCACTCGATTCTCTGGCCTCTGGGGGTGGGTGACCTGGTGGTGGGAGAGCCAGGCCTGTACCCGTTAGATGAGGAGGTGAGTGTGGCCCGGACGGAAGGGGTCAGCTCAGCTGGGGCCCATAGTGAAGGATGAGTTGATTATCTTCCCCCAACCACGGATCCTGGATCCCTCTTTTAAATATAAGTTAATCATGTCTTAAGAGAGGGATTAAGGCATAGGAAATCAATTTACTTGCCCAAGGTCAGCTCAGCACATGAGTGGTATAGGCAGGATTCGAACCTAGCCTCCGGCTTCCTGCTAGCCCATGCATTTCTCCATTCTGCCATGCCACCCATCTGGCTCTGCCTTTCCCCACATCCGCCTACCTGGCTCATCCCTGTCCATTTCCTTAGCAGTTTCACCTCCTCTTTATGCCCCTAGGTTGGTGCAGTGGTTCCAAGCTGGCCTGCTAACTGTGAGGCTAATAGTTCTAAACCACCAGCTGCCCCACGGGTGAAAGGCGAGGCTTTCTACTCTCACAGAGTCACAGTCTCGGAAACCCACAGGGACAGTTCTACCTTGTCCTATAGGGCAGCTGTGAGTCAGCATCCACCCCACGGAAGTGAGTGTTTATGCCTTGGAGTATGGAGGCTTCTCAGGGATCTGTGTACAGTTTTTTTGGGACATCTTTCTCTCTGTGTTCAAATTTTGGGGGCTGTGTCTCAAGCACTCCTGGGACCAGCGGCCCCCTCTTGAACTATCATCTCTGAGCGTTCTGTCCAACCACCTGCAGGATGAGGAGCCACCTCCTCTGCCCTGGGTACTAGGAACTCATCTCCCTCCCCACCCTCTGCCCCCTCCCCAATGCCTGCCCCCAAGTCTAAAAGCCCCTCCTGCAAACATCCTGTGCTCCTTGCTTAAGAAAGGACTTTCAGTGCCCACCTCCCCTTCCTGCCAGACACCCGCCCCCCCATCCTCTAGCTAACTTTTCACCTGTCAAGCCCCTGTTGGCTTGAGCACTCTCTCTGGGCCGGACAGGGGGTCCCTTGGGCGTCCTTGCATGTTCTTTCTTGTTCCCATTGGGCTGCAAGATCTGGCCGGGTGTGAGTTAAACACGGTGCTTGGCGCAAGGGTGCTAGTGAGTCTTCGTAGAGAGACTGAATGAAGGTGGGATTCTGGATGCTTCGTAAGGATGAGGAAGGCTTTGTGGACTGGAGAGAAGTAGAGAAAGGGTCCCTGGGTGCCCTGTGGGATGTGTCTTGATGGTGAGAGGGCACGGCAGGAATGAATGCTTTCAGGGGAGACCCTCTTCTGCTACCCCCTTGCCCCAGGATCTACCGAGCCTGGAGTACTTAGGGCCCTGCACGTGGGCCCTTGACTGCCACGCTGCACCTGCGAGCTTTACCCTGGTGGCAGTGGGGATCCATACACCCTAAACCAAGCCAAACCCACGACGATCGAGTCAATTCTCACTGACAGTGACCCTGTAGGACAGACCAGCACAGGGTTCCCGAGTTTGTAAATCTTTACAGAAACAGACTGCCACATCTTCCTCCTGTCATGGCACAGCTGGTGGGTTTGAGCCTCAGCCCCTTTGGTTAACAGCCCCTGTTAACCCTTTGTGGAGAGGCCATAAGAGGCATGATAGAGTGGGGACCCTGGATGGGAACCAGGGCTTGACTGAGCTCTTCCCAGGAGTGGCACCCTGCAGACACAGACCCATTAACCCTCTCAGCCCCACCTATGTGGCCTGCGTGGTTACTGCTACGCTTTCCAGAGAGGAAATGAAGGCTCAGCTAGGCAGGGACCCTGGGCACAGTTACAGGCTTTGTCTGTGGGGCTGGGATTCAGACCCCTCTCTCAGTGACTCCAAGGCCCACCTCCAGATGCCTCTCAGGCCTGCCCTCAGACTCGGTGGTTTTCACTGGCCTAAGGCAAAAAGGAAGAAAATAAGACGATGTAGTGGCTTTTTCATAAAGCTAAATTTATTCCGTTTAAAGAACTGTCTTGTCGTCTAAGATGATGTCCTTTCTTTTGTGAAATGATGGCGCTAGGATTTTTTTTTTAATTTTAATGTCCTTACTTGGCAAAATAAAAAGTTGACAACCTTATGCAGTCCCCAGAGTGTTTTTGGAAATTGCACTGCTGTGTGAAATCCTGAGCCTTCGAGCCACCCACCTTTCTGCTTCCTGAGCGCTGGAGCCCAAATGGAGTGGAGTCTAGGGAGGAGAGGGAGGGGTAGGAAGAGCCAGGAGTTAGGGACCCTCGAGCCCTCAGAGGCTTGGCCCCCATCCCCTTGCTTGAGCTCTGAGAGGGCCACCCCAGGGCTCTTTCCTAAGCCCGGGGCTGTGGTAGCAGTCAGCCTAGACCAGGGCTCGCCTTCAGTGAAAGGTGCAGAGAATGCTGGACAGATGGATGGGGGAGCTGCCTCCCACGCCCCCCTCTGCCACTCTGAGGCTGAGTGACTTTAGTGGGAGACCCACCCTCTCTGAGACCCCAGCTTCCTTCCTGGTGTAATGACTAGCTCCACCTCAATGGGCATTTCCTAGATCAAGTGCCGTTGTCCTGGCTGCACATTGGGCTGCTAACTGTAAGTGGTTCAAAACCACCAGCCGCTCCACAGGAGAAAGTCGAGGGTTTCTACTCCCATAAAGCGTTACAGTCTCAAAACTGCAGGGTCATGACGAGTCAGTTAGCAGACCAACACGTATCCACTGTGCCACCAAGGCTCCCTTGGAATATAAGAGAGGGACACAAGTCTCTGGACTGTGTGTCTGTGTGCGGGGGTGGGGTGGTGGTGATGGGCGGCTCATAGTGCTCCCCTCCCACCTTCCCAGAGATACTTTCCTACTGGTCACCTCCCTCTCGGGGTCTCAGCCTCCGCCTCCTGCCCCAGCTGTCGATTATAGTCCAGATCATTCTGGAGCCACGCTGGCTGCTTGTGCGGAAGCCGGTCACTGGGCCTTGCTGTTGAGGTGTCTTTGGGTGGACTTGAAGCTCCCACCTTGGGGTCAGCAGCAGAGTGCATCGGCCATTGGCAACACCCAGGGACTCCAAGGTAATAAATAATACCTTGCTGCCAAATGGACTCCCAGGCACAGCGAGCCTTGTGGACAGGTGGACCTGCTCCGTAGGACAGGTTTCTGAGGCTGGCTGCCCTCTTTTACAAGACCAGAGACCACATCTTTCTCTTGGCGTGATGACTGGTGGGATTACAGCCGAGCCCCTTAAACCACTGCGCCCCCAGTGCTCCTGAAGATGGCAGTGCTGCTGCTGGGGACCCATTCATGGGCTGTGAGCGCAGCCACCCTGCCTACGACGGAGCAGAACCGCAGGCCCTGCGCTGCCGGCCGGCCATCACCGCAGTGTTGGAGCCACCAGGGCAGCCCCTGGACTGGCCTATCTCGGAGGGCCTTCCTTTCCCTGACCCAGTGCTAAAAGAACTTTCCATGCCTTTCCACTGTCTCCTCACCACAGCCCTGGGGTGGACACAGTGAAACCTGTGAGAGCCGGAACTGGACAGGACTCGCTCGCTTTCCCAGGTCTTCTTGCAAGCTTCCTGCCTTTGACAGGGTGGAGATATCTTCCGGGACTTCTTGCGGTACAGATAGTTAGTGGGGAATGGGCTGAGTTTTTCTTCTCCGACAGGTTTCCGTCTTATGCAGGTCCTCCTTTCCTGAGTTTTAGTGATGCGATCAGGAGCGACCAGTCCCTGGAGAAGGACAACATGCTTGTTGAAGTGACAAAGAGGCAGGCCCTCAAGGAGACGGATGGGCACAGTGGCTACAGCAAGAGGCCCAAGCACAGGAACAATTGTGAGGATTGCGCAGGACGGGCAGTGTTTGGTTCTGTGGTGCACAGGGGCGCTGTGACACGGGACTGATGCCCCGGCACCTAACAACAGCAACATTAGCATGCCCATTTTCCAGACGAGGAAGCTGAGGCCGAGAGAGGTTAGGTACCTTGTCAGGATGTAGATGAAAACTTCCCAGCTCGCAGCCATCGAGTCGATTCTGACTCATGACGATACTACAGGACAGGGTAGACCCTGCCCCTGTGGGTTTCTGAGACTGTCACTCTTCACGAGAGTAGAAAGCCTCATCTTTCTCCTGCCACGCTGCTGTGGCTTTGAACTGCTGACCTTGCAGTTCACAGCACTGCGTGACCACTCCACCACCAGGCCCCCTGGGATGTGGATAGCAGGCCAGAATGTCCTCCCCGAGAGTCCAGCTCTAGAGGCCGAGTTCTTTGCCAGCCTTGCTTCTAGACCACTGCAATAAGGCAGGCACCGCCATCCAGGGAGCCCCGTGAATAAGGGCCCCCATAGGTTTCCGAGACTGTTAATCCTTAAGACAGTAGAAAGCCTCGTCTTTCTCCATCAGAGCGGCTGGTGGTTTCAAACTGCTGACCCTGAAGTTCACAGCTCAACTCCTAACCACTATGCCACCGGGGCTTCTATTGGGTTTCCCACAGCATGTGTGAAAGTTATGTTTACACAGCGTACTACAGTCTGTAGTGTGTGCTATGAAAAAGTTTGAACTACTGTGAACCTTGTCAAAGTGCGGCACAGAGACACGAATGGAGCACCGGCTATTGAAAGAATAGCCCTGGTAGATGTGCATGGAAAAAATGTCGTGTCTGTGAGCCAAATGCAACGAGGTGCTCACGCAGTTCCCGGCTGGTCCTGGCAGCACCAGTTTGTTGGGAGGATGGGCATCGCCAGATTCAGATTCAGCTCCTAGACCTCTTCT
>NW_022111357.1:2637595-2641340 GCF_000313985.2 Echinops telfairi | reverse complement strand
CCCTCCCTCCCTCCCCCTCCTGTCCTGTGGAAAGCAGGGTCCCACAGGCCTAGGTGCTGGGGCCAGAGCAGTGACTCTGACCCCTCTTGGCTCTATGGTGACTATGGGTTGGGAGGTGCCATTGCTAGGCAGGGTGGTACGTGCCACTTTATGCAGTACAGGCATGGGAGAAGCCAGCTGGAGCCCAGGCTGGCCCCCCCCACCCCTGCCCCCGCTCCCGAGGAAGAGTTTTAAGCTGAGTCTTGGCAAACGGGACCGGGCAGGAGCTGGTCAGGTCAGCCACGCGGGGGAGTAGCCGGTAAAGCCAAGAGGTGAGGCTGACACGGTGTTTGCAGAGCACTGTGAGAAGTCAGAGAGGTGGGCTGCTGTGCAGGGTCCAGAGAAGAGGCTGCGGGGCAGGGAGGGGCCACACTGAGGAGGGGGCTTCCTTCACTAGGAGCTGGAGGAATGGAGTTGGACGGTGGGGAGAGTGCGGCAGATGGGGAATTGAGAAACACTCTCTGGGGCTGGACTCAAGGCAGGGAACCCCAGGGGTGCCTCCTAAGTGGTCGGGGACCTAAGCCCAGTGGGGCACACTTTTTACTCTGCCTCCCCTGCCCTCAAGGGGCCCAGCCCCCTGAGTGGGCCCTGGAAAGGTCAGGAGGAAGTCATAATTAAGAATTCACAGGGGGCTGTTGCCCCCTTCCAACAGCCACTGCTCTCTCTTATGTGGCCTTAGAGTGGCATTGGGTCATCCCGCCACGGTTGCCTCACCTTCTCCGAGGTCATGGTGGGTAGTCAGGCCTCTAGAAAACTCTGGGCTGGACGCTTCCCACCCAGAGGTCGGCCAACAAGGCCTTCCCAGCGCTGGTGGGCAGGGAGGGGGGCTTGTACCTGCCTTTGCTGGCCAGGGGCAGACTGCTGGAGGTTGACAGCCTGGGGGTAAGAGAATAGTCTGTGGGTGCGCCAGTATCCCATTATTGGGGGGCACCTGTGGTCGGCGTTAGGCCGGGGGCCCGTAGGGATCCATAAAACACTGCTGTCAAGACTCTTCCGACTCAGAGAGGCCGTATAGGAGGGAGTAGAATGGACCCTGTAGGTTTCCCAGAATTTTGAAAAAAATTCACCTTTATGGGAGTAGAAAGCCTCATTTTTCTCCTGCAGAGTCGCTGGTGGGTTTGAACTACAGACTTTATGGTTAGCAACCCAACACATAATCCACTACACTAACAGGAACCCCCTAAAGTGGTATGCCCTCCCAGAAATGATCTGGATGCGGGGCTAAGGGGACAAGAGGAGTGATTGACCCTGAAGACTCTGGTCCCTAAGGGCAGTTTTGAAGGTCTGGGGACTCCCAAGCTCCCTTCCTCCACAGGGACTCACCTCCTCCTGGGTCCCTAACCCTTCTCTCTGCGTTTCTTCCCTTCACTGAGCCCCATCCTCTCCCTGAGCCCCCCTCCACTCACTACTCTGTCTAGAGCCTGGCCTGACCTGGCTGCAGCCCAAGACTTTGCCTATAGGGAAAGCCCAGCTGTCTATGCAAACCGTGGCCTGTGGTGGCGGGGGTGGGGAGGGGGGTAAGAGTGGCTGAGCTGGGGGCTACCTGGGAAGCAGAGAGGGAGGGTGCAGGCCTGGAGGCTGAAAATAGGATCTGGGTTTGGGGATGGGTGTTTCTAGAATGATGGTCTTTGCATGGCTCCATGGGGACACGGGGTAGATAATGGAGTGCCTTGGAGAGAGGCAGAGTCCAGGTGGCCCCAGTTCCTTTCCCCTGCTCTTCTCCCTCTCCCTTTTTCTACCAATGTGGAAATGGAGTCTCAGACTAGGAGTCAAGCTTAGCCCAAGAGTCTTAGTTGTCCCCCGTAATGAAGCTGGTACAAGGCCCCTCTGGGTGACCTGAGACAAATCTGTTCATATCTTGAGCCTTGGTCTCTGGGCCCCAGTGCTGCTGGTCCTGGGGAGGAGGTCCCCTTGCTCCCACTTCATGGTCTACATGGCTTCAGGAATGCTTCTCAATGCAGCCTGCTGACCTCTCGTGACAATCCTGGGTGTATAGCATCACCATTTTACAGTGAGGCTCAGGAAGAGGAAGTGGCATGCCCAAGGATAGCCTGCCTGGAAGTGGAGGAGACTGGGCTGGCACCCAGATGTCCAGGCGCCCTGATGGACACATGAGCCTCAGCTCTCTGAAAGCCAGCTGTGACTCAAGCAAGACTCCTCTATCAGCTGGGCCGTGTGTGTGTGTGTGTGTGTGTGTGTGTGTGTGTGTGTGTGTGTGTATAGTGGCAGGCTGCGCAGGTCTGCAGGCTGGAACATGGTTCAGCTCACACCCCTGGCCCCTGTGCTCGGCCCGACCTCTCACTGGCACACCTGCACCAGGGGCTTTGGGCTTGGGCCGAGCTGCCTTGGGAGAAGAGCCGGCCATGGCATGGCAGAGAGAGCACCTGCCAACCTCTCCCACGATGGGGCCTGACCACCTAATACCCTTCACATGACAGGCACGGGGTGGGCGCTGGGCTGGGGAGAGGGATTTGCACTGCCCTAATCCGGGGGCTGCAGCCTTCCCTGTCTTGGCCAGGGCCGTGGGAGAGGTTTGTCCCATGCCCAGTGGCCCCAGCCCAGATCGCTGGCACCAACCCAGCTGCTCTGCTTGGGGCCTCCTCTGCCCTGCTTGGGCTCCAAATGTTTCCATTTTTTGAGCAGAGTAAGGACTTGGGGCAAGTGCTGGGCTACTTGAGGTTGGTGGTTGTGGTGGTGGTGGGGCAGCCCTCTGGACTGAAGGGCAAGGGCAGTGTCTCAAGGCTCAGGGCCCAAGTTGGGGCAGAACGAGGGAGGATGTATTGGAGACGCAGCATGAAAGTGTCCGGGGCTAATCCTGGGCCACCTCTTCCTAAAGAAATTTGGCTACAAGTCAGGGAGGCAAATGTGTAGGCCAGGCCCCTCCTTGCTGGGCGGTAAACACAGCCGTCGCCCCGGGAGACGGGCCCAAACATCCCGGTCCCCCACAGTTATTTATACCAGGACTCTCTCTCCTTCTCAGGCTTGGTCTGGCCTCTCCAGAGCTGAGCTACCCAAGGGGAGGGTCCAGCCCCTGTCAAGGCAGGGGCCCCAGCACAAGCCAGCATGCAGCCCACTGGGGACGGACAGACAGCGGAGGCCCGGGGTGTTGGACAGCTCACAGAGGCCAAGGCCTGGGTGGAGACAGGAGCCCTGAGGTTGAGCCTTGGGTTTGCTGCATGACTGTGGACTGCCCCCCCCCCCCACCTTACCCACAACCTCAGCTTTCCCTGTTCTGGGGGGAGAGAGGGGTGGACCAGTAAACCAGTTGTGAGAGTGTCACTTCTGACGATTTCAGGTATGCACCCCAGGGGGTCAAGTGGCTGATTCTTCAGGAGCAGATTGCTAGGCCTTGATCCTGAAGCATCTCTGGGTGAACTTGAACGTCTAACTTTTGGGTTAGCAGCCTGAGCTCCAGGGAAGAGTAAGGGTTTTTGTTTTTTTCATGCTGTTTTAAATGGTTGCTCCCTTTCTTTAAATGAAACTCTGCACAGCAGTGTAGCTGTAAAGCAGACGGAGGTGGGGTTGCTGGGGCCAGGCGGATGATGGGAGCTCAGGGCCCTGCCCACTTGGCCTGTGTGGTCCAGCATGCCGTCCTGGAACCTGCACCTGTCCCTTCCCTTCCTTCCAGAACCTCTGACCGAGCCTCCCCAGGGCTGGCAGAACTGCTGGCATGTGACAACCAGGATCCAGGGGAATCTGTTTGCAG
>NW_022111357.1:2627447-2637472 GCF_000313985.2 Echinops telfairi | reverse complement strand
CCCCCCCGCCCTGGCTCCTGCAGGAGTGTGTACAGACCCCTGTGGGTGAGGTGGGGGGCCGAGTGAGGGAAAAGAAGGAGGCACAACACAGGTGGGGGACTGGAGGCCAGCAGGGGCTGGCTGTGCCCTCCCTGCAGATTCCAGCCCAGGGCTCCAAGCTGGCCTTGCAGATCTGTAGGAAGGTATATATGTGTCAGGTGGGGAGGGTTGGACAGATCTTATGTAACAACTTGTTAGCTTGATCTAAACGTTTAAGTATTTAGACTTAGGGTACATGCGTCTCCATTTGTATGCTTGCCCCAGCCCTGCCCGTGATGGAGTGAATGTGGACCTGGTGCTCCCTCGACCCACTCCACTCTGCTCCTCCTGGGCAACAACCCCAAGACACCTCCCCCAGAACCCTCAAGCCTCATGGGACCGGATGAAAATCCCTAGCCTGGTTGATGCCCAAGGCTCTAGCAGGCTTGGGTCTTCCAGTTCATTCCCGAGATGAACATCTCACTGGGCTGGCCTGGGGGACATGGAAGAAGCAGACCTGGCCCTGCCCTGGAGACTTGCATCCCGGGAAGGGAGGAGCCCCCTGGTTAAGCACTTGGTTGCTCACCCAAAGGTCGACGCTTCAAACCCACCAGCAGCTCCATGGGAGAAAAATCCCAGTGTCCACTCCCATAGAGGTGACAGCCTAGGAAGCCCTATGAGCCAGTTCCGTTCTGCCCCCTGGGTTTGCTGTGGGTTGTTCCCAAACCTCTCAGAAGTGCACCCAGAATGCTCCTTAGCATCTAGGGTGGCGAGACTTCGTTGCACAACTTTGGACATGCTGTCAGGAGAGACCAGTCCCAGGAGAAGGACATGGTGCTTGGTAAAGTAGAGGGGCAGGGAATAAGAGGAGGAGCCTCAACGAGATGATGCAACACAGTGTCTGCAATAATGAACGCAAACTGAACAATTGTGAGGGTGGCGCAGGACCTGGCAGTGTTTTGTTTTGTTGTACGTAAGGTCGTTCTGAGTTAGAACCGGGCCAGCAGCACATAGCAACCCAACAACAGTGAGTCAAAATCGACTTCAGGGTACCCAACCACAGCGAGGGGGTGTGGTGCAGCAGTCAGGGTGCGGGGTGCGGGAGATGAACAGTGTCCACAGGGGCCTGGAATTCCAGCAGAGGAGCAAGCCCTTTGTAGCGAGCCAGCCAGGAGTGGAATGTGTACCTCAAGTGCTGGGCTAAGGAGCTTGGGGTTTAGGTGGTCAACAGTAAGGGCTATCTAAGTGGGGGAGAGGTACTCGCAGGCTGAAAGATGAACGGACCAGGACGGGAAAGGGGTGCTGGAGGCGCAGTGGTCAGGGAAAAGCCCGGTGGGAGAGGGACGGGTGGGACTGGGTCCTGGGCTGGCCAGGGGTAGGAAGGGGGCACTAGGAAGAAAGTGGTCTTTCACTCTGACTTCTCCCACCCTTCCTCTTTTTCTCTGCCTGCGCTCCTGGTTCCTCCTCCCACTATTCCCCAGCCGGGGCGGAAAGACCCCTCACCTTAAAGCCCTGGCCCGGCCCCTTCACACAGGTGGCCACAGATGGAGAGGAGGCATGCCCCAGCTCAGGGGCCTGCTTACTCACCCGTTCATTCAGTCACCCAACAAATATCGAGAATCTGTGCCCCTCCAAGCTCAGTCAGGCTGTCAAAGGAGACAAAGCCCCTGTGTTCCTGGGAGCTTAGGGAGGTGTGTGGGGTACATCTCAGAAAGTGTTTTGGAGCCCAAGGCCTGTCCGATATCTGGAAAGTTTCTGATAGCCACAGCTTTGTCCCCGCTGCCTGCATATCAACACCCACCTCTCAGACAGGGAGAGAGGAGAGGGATGCAGCCCACTGGGACCCTGACACCACCCCACCCCTCCTTTAGGGACCAGGCCGTGGGGTCAGTGGCCCTCACTGACTTGTGGGACCTTCCGGGCCTTCGTTGATCAGTCCAGTGGGGCTTTGGGGAGACAGCCCGTTGGTGGACAGCTCCTTGTGCTGTGGGGGGAGGTGGTGGTGTGCCCAAACCCCAAACCCCAAACTCTGCCCTGGAGGCCACCCTATGGGACAGGGTAGAACTGCTCCTGTGGGTTTCTGAGCCTGCTTCTCAGAGCAGCTGTTGGTTTTGAACCTGAACCCACGACCACCAGGGCCCACCAGGGGGGAAACTGAGGCCCCAGTGAATTGGTTGACAGCGTGCATGAAACTACCTGACTGGCACTCCTTGAGGACAGCGCTGTGTGGGCGATGCCTGGCACCTGCCCCGCCTGGGCACTTGGCTTCAAGAGTGGTAACCTAGTCCTACTGTTAACCCCCCTGCCCATTCCAGTCCCCTTGGGGGCTGGCACTGCCCCAAGCCTGTACACTGGGTCCTGCCAGCGCGGTAGCAGGACTGAATCAGGGGCAGAGCCCCACCTGGAGCCTTGGCATCTCTGGGTCCAGGGTTCCTGTGACCCCGCACAGCGAGTTAAAGGGTGGCTGAGCCCCAAGCAGTCGGGGTGTTGCGTCCCCTCTCTCCGCCCTCAGCCTCGAGGACGCGGCGGCACCTTCACACTTTCCGCTTGGCCCGCTGCTCGCCTTTCAGGCCGCCGCGTTTTCAATTGTTAATTTGGAAACGGAAAAAGAAGCCGGCCGGGCGGGGGAGGCGGCGGGGAGGTAACTGGACCCGCTGGGGGGGCCGCCCCGCCAGCGCCCGGAGCTAGCAGCCTGCGAAGCCCAGCCCCGCCCCGCCCCGCCCCCGGCGTGCCCCTCCCCCCGTGAAGCCCCTCCCCGCGGCGAAACTGCGGGCCTCCTGGGACCCCAGAGCTCTGAGCAGTGGCCTCAGCCAAAAAGGGAAGGGGGTCTGCAGGACTAGTGGGCGGAGGGCTGTCTCAGGGGTGGAGTTTCCAGGGGCCCTCCCGCCCCTGGAACCTTTCATTCCCTCCTGCCAGGGAGGAACCCCGCCTGGTGCCGTCGCTTTTGTGTCCCTAGGTGAACCTAGGGCTTTCTGCCACCCCTCCTCTCCCCCCTCCCCACCAGCACGGGAGTCCTCCCGCGGGCCAGCCGGTGCCTCCAGCCTGCCGGCCCTGGGATCATGGTCCCATTAAACCGACTAAGACACTGAGTTCCAGGGGAGGCTCGCTCACTCGCTGATGTCCCTGAGCCAGGCAGAACCAGAATGGAACGCCAGCGCTATGCCCGCGTCCCCTTGGCTCCGATTCTCGGCGCTTTCTCGGTCGGAAGAGAAAGGAGGGGAGGGCTGGAGTCGGGGAGGGGGCATCAGGATCCTTCCCGAACCTCCGCCCCTACTGCCCTCTGTTCACCGAGCCCTAGGGAAGTTCTGCTTGGTCCCAGACTCCTCGTTTTCCCCCTATGAGGATGGGGATTGGGCTAGGAGTTCCTCTGGGCCACCCCCAGAAGAGCACCATGTAAGTGTGATATTAAGACCCTCCTTGGACACCCCAGAACCTCGAAGTCCCTGAGGACTGGCAGCTCCCAGAGCTGCCCACAGCCGTCTTCCCGTTCCGGAAGCTGACGTCACCGGTGTCTGATCAGTGAATGAAAACTAGGCCTTTGGAGACCGTGGCCAACCCCCTTCCTCATGGCCAGGAGTAACTGGAGGCATGGAGACAGCCAAGCTCTGTTCCTGTTTGTGTGCCTTCCCCCTTCTGCCGCCCAACTCCCAACTCCTGTTCCTGTGCAAGCACATGCCTGCCTCTGAGCCTCTGTCCTAGGCTGGACAGCCACTTCTTTAAAGGCTGAGGAAATTGAAAAGAGCATCTGCTGAAGACCCTCGCATTCACCCTTTGGCATTAACTGTAGAACAGAGAAGCTGAGCCTCTGGTCCAAGGTCACACAGCAAAACCTTTCTCTGGTGTCCATTGGAATCAGTCTTGCTGGATCAGGATTCATTCTGTGCGGTCCTGGATTTGGGGTGCCCGGGGGGAGCAAGGCTCTCAGGGAAGCCCCAGGTGTGGCCTGTGGGTTTGCATACTGCTTTGCTTAGTAGTCAGGACGCATTGGAACCATACCCTCCCCACCCTCCTTCCCCAAACCTGAGGGTGGGGCCCTCAGTGGCTGAGTATGCAGAACTCTGGAGCTGGGCTCAGTCTTGGGGGGGGCCTGTGCTCCCCAGAGTGTCCTGCCCCTCCTTCCAGCTCCAGTTCCACTCTATCAGCTCTGTCTTTCTCGACGCCCTCCCTACGCTGGGAATACTGAAAACTAAGTCGTGAGGACTAATCTCTTTCCCTGGTTTTAGAACCTTCCTTCCCTCCCCCTTTACACGGCTCTGCTGATTCAGAAGACAGAAGGCTGCTTAGAGGTGACCCTGACCCCTGCCTGTCTCAAGGAGCTGGGGATCTGGGTAATGCTGGAGCCCAGTGCCATCATCACATGCGTCAGGAAGAGCAGGGGCAGGCCCCAGCAGGCAGGGCATTTTTTGAGGTAGGGGGTTGGGGGCAGGGGCTTGATTTCGATAAAAACTAAAAAATTCACTGCTATTTAGTTGATTCTGACTCTCAGTGACCCTATAGGACAGGATAGAACTGCCCCTGTAGGTTTCTGAGACTGTCCCTCTTTACGGGAGTAGAAAGCCCCATTTTTCATCCTTCGGAGCAGCTGGTAGGTTTGAACTGTGGTTAGCGGTACAACTTGAAGTCCACTCTGTCACCAGGGCTCCGCTCTTCTACACAAGGAGAAAGCAAAAGAACATTACCTCAGGGGTCAGCGAATCTGCGGGCCCAGCCCTGCCCTGATTGCAGCAGGCTGTGCCTCTTTCTGAAACTGTTTCCCCATCTGTGAACGGGACTCGTGTTTGCTCTCAGAAATCTTCCAACACCAAAGCCCAGCCAGGATCTGATGGCACCTCACTCCCTCCACGTCCCCTGGTACAATGACCCTCATCTCTTGCGTAGACTGTTATCATCAGCTTCCCAACTCCCATAGGGGCATTGTCCCCCAGCCCCCACCCACATGGCAATCTGTTCTCCACTCAGAAGCCAGTGCAATCTTTTCAAAGCATAAATCAGTTCTTGTTAGGTCCTGCTCAAAATTCCCGTCATACTTGGATTCAAAGCCAAAATGTTCATCGTGGCCAGTTGATGATTTGCGTCCCACCTCTACTGCTTCTCTGCCCCACTCCCTCTTGCTTACTCTTCTTAGCCACCCTCCTTTCTGAATCATGTCCTGTTTATTACCAGGCTCCCCTCACTGCAATGTGAGTGCCATCAAGGCAGGGACATTCATTGCGTGTCTTTGGATCGGCCCATGCGACTCCAAACCAAAGTCCATGCCATCGAGGTGAGGACGACTCTAGGAGCCCTAGAGGACAGGGTGGGACTGCCCCTGTGGGTTTTCAAGACTCTTAACTCTTTACAAGAATAGGAAGCCTCATCCTTCTCCCTCAGCTCGGCTGGTAGTTTTGAACAGCTCATCTTGAGGTTAGCAGCCCCATGTGTAACCACTACACCACCAGAGCTCCTGGCACATGCGAAGCGCTCTGTAAATATTTACTGACTGAATGAGTGAGTTTATACTCTTGGCTCTGGGCTGTGTGTCGGCAGATCTGGGTGGCACTGGTCAGAAGTCCAGTGGTGAGGTGGTTCTCCTTTAGGAAACTGTTGCCAAGCACCTGTTCTGAGTCAGGCACACAGGATTCTGGGTTAAAAAAAGTCAGCACCTCTACTGCAAACAGCCCTGTGGGAGAAAGCCAAGGTGGAAGTGACTAGAGTGGTTGGGAGTCGGGTAGTACAATTCGGGGGATTGGGGTGGGGTGGCTGAGCTGTGGGAGGGGGAAGGGCCAGACACAGCACTAATGAAAAGCCTTGTTTGCTCTGGGTCAGGGAACAGGGCTTGATGGTGGGGAATCTCATGCCACACTGGACAATCAGTGGTGAAGAGTGAGGAGCGAGGTGGCGGGCGGGTGAGGCCCTTCCTTGCGCACCATGTGAAGGAGCTAGGCCTACCCTGAGCTTGTAAGCCGGAGGATTTCACGCTTTCTAAAAAAGCATCAGTATTCGAATGTCATCTTGTGCCAAACCTAGCATGGAGAGTGGAGGCCCCCCAGACACATACTGCTGAGGGGGAGACCCCCTCGTTGGCCATCTTGGCAAAGATTCTAAAGTTCCAACCTCCTATTTCCCACCCCACTGTTCCCTTTCACCTCGGGAGGCTTGCTCGGGAGGGTCCAAGAATCCCTGCTTATTTGGACAGATGGGTCACCCCTGCGCACCCCCGGGGCTCAGCCTCCTTACCTGGTGCACCAGACAGTGTGGCTGGTGAGGCAGAGGGAACCAGTAGGAGGGTTGGGACTAGTCCAGGTGGGTGAGGATGAGGCTATAATTCATCACACACCTTGACCAGAAGATACCCCTTCCATATCTTAGTGGAAGCCTAGCCCAAGAAAAGTTGAGCGGTGTGTGTGTGGGGCACTTATTGTAGAGAAAGAGAAGACTTTTCTAGAGATGATGAGTCAAGATACACATCCGAGCAGCATGGCTGGAGAATACGGGTGCTGGTGAGCGTCTTGCGCATGGCTGTCTCCACTCCATGTCTCTCTGCCAACTTTCCTCCAGGCCTCGTAGCTCCATTTCAGAGAGAGGCTCAACCCAGCGTGTGGGTGGGTCCACCCTCTCTTTTGGGTCAACTTCTAGCCATAGAGGAATCAGCAGCTGTCAGGAGAAGGGCGTGGGGCCATGTGGCTCCTCATAGGCTTGTCCTATCTAGGGCTGAGGGGGCTGGCAGGGCCATGCTCAGGGGCGGGGGAGCATGGACCCTTGTGTAATCTGGGTCCTGGGTCCTGCAGAGGGACCGGGCCAAGGGTCTCACGTGGCACAGAAATCCAGCCTGTGTTCGGCTTTGGAGCCCTGGCAGGAATTGGGGTGGCCCACAGGAAGTCAGGCCTGTTTCCAATTGGACTATTGAGAGAGGTCAACTATCTGTAATTTGTCAGGACTAGAGAGGGGGGTCAGGAGGGGGTGGCTTTTTCTAATTGGCCTGCACGGAGGGGGTGGTGGGGACAGTGTTTATAGATAGCATGGTGTGTTCTGGCAACTTCCAGGGACATCTTCAGAGACTCTAGAACCGAGCTTCCTCCCCACTGCCCAAGAGCAATAAAGCTGAAGGGGCTTGGCCGCTTGTTGCATTGTTTCCCCACTCACGGTGCAGACAGGGAAACTGAGGCTCCCCTGAGCCCTCAGTCCCAGCCCCAGCCTAGGCCTCTGGCTCAGGGTGGGGGCGGCGGTGGTGGCAGCGGCGGCAGCACTGGTGTGGGGCCCTGGTCACGTGTTATGCTCCCTTGGCCATATTTAGAATCGCTGCATCAGGGGAAACTTCTCCCAGCCCCTGAGGATTCTTGGAAAGAGCCTCGCTCTGAGGCCTGGCTTCCTGCCCCTCTCTGCCCCCTGATAGGGAAAGGAAAGGGCCTGTTCTCTCACGAAGAGGCTGGGGCCTCTGACCACGCCGCCTGCGCCTGCCAGGAAGGGCCTCCCCACTCAGCTGAAGTCCCTTCTTCAGCACCAGCTCCACCCACCCCCTGGACGGCAGCAGCACCAGGGCCCCTGCCCTCAGGAGCCTTGCTGAAGGCACACAGAGAAGGGGTCCCTTAGGTCCCCTCACCCCCAGCCCCTGTGGGTAGAGACCCTTTCTTTGGGGCCTTGGGGTGGCGATGAAGCAGAGCGCAGACACTCTCAGGGCAAATGGAGAACCAGGGAGCTCGCTGGTCCCAGTCAGGGCCCGGACACAAGGCCACACAAGGCCGAGGGATGCTCAGCTGGGAGGAGGGCACAGGGGTAAGGGAGAAAGAAGTAGGGGTTGGGGGTGGAAAGGGCAGGGCCTGGATCTTCAATTCCTTTGGTCTGGGTGGCCTGCCCCCAAGTCCCACCCAGGCTGTTGCTGCTTCTCTTAGGATCACCGAGCCTTCGAAGCAAATCAAACCCAAACATGCACAGGCAGGGGGAAACGTTTTTTTGCGAAGGGGGCATCGAGCGGATGGTCAGTGTAGTGACGTGGTTTGGAGAGGGAGCGGGCGAAGCCAAGGCCCTGCAGTGCATCTCACTGAGCTGGGCTGTGGACAGGGTGGGACTGGCCAACGTTGTGTTGTGTGTGTTTTCACCCCAATCAAAACAACAACCCTAGATCCATGCGCCCGCTGAGCACCTGCGGCATCCCAGGCTCCCCTTCTCCCTGCCCTCAGTGGTGGGATGATGGTTCCCAAGCTCCCCTGGGACTCAGAAGAGGTCCTGATTCAGAGCCTGGGAAATTCCCTTTGCCCCGCCTCTGGGCTGCAAGGTGGTGGCTGGCTCAGAAACCCCCCTCCTGAGACCCCACCTTAGCCTGCTGTCGCCATGGGGGTGCAGGGTCCATCCTGCTTTTCGCCAGTCCACCCCTTGCTTCAGATCTCAGCCTCCCAGGGGGCCTTTATTTCATTGATTCCCCCCTCCCCGCTCCATCTCCAGCCTCCCCCGCTCTCTCTGTTCCTATTGGGGCCTCAGACACACTCACGTGTTTCCCACCTTTAAAAAGCACACCGTTCCCTGTGCTCCCTGTCCCTCTCCGACCTTGACCTCCAGCCCCTCTGCAGGCAAACATGTGTCCAATTGATCAATAGCATTGTCTTCCTCTACTTACCACCCCTTTCTTACCCCACCTGGGACTGCTCTACCCCACCTGCCCACCCAAACTGGCCTGGCCAAGGTACCCAGGGACCAGCTTGTCACCAAATCTAAGGGACATTTTTCAGACTTGCCCCCTGGGCCTCCACCAGGCCCTCCTCTCTGGGCCGTCGCAGCCATTGCCACAGCCTTCCTCGTCTCTTCCACCCAGTGCCTCCCAAGTCCATATTGCCAGCCAGGCTACTGAGTGTTTGCCTGCTAACCCTCAGGCCTCCTCATGTCGCCACGTCTCTCCCCAATGCCTGCTCCCCAAGTGGGGTCACCCATCTCAGTGCCCTCCTGGCACCTCCAGCCATCGGGTGCCCACTTGGGAAGTAGGAGCCATTCTCCCTTGCTGTCTCCGCCTCCAGTCAATTGCCTCGTCCTACTTCCTTACACTCCCCAATCTCCCCACCAGCCCCTACTCCCCCCACTGTCTGGTGAGGCCATTCTCATGATGCATCTGAGTTGTGGAGCCTTTGAACGGGTTCTCCTGATAAGGCACCACCTTTAATCTGCCCACAGTGATGATCCCGGTACAGCAGAGACCAGGTGGTTCCCTCTCTGAGAAGTTTCTTGGGTCTCCTTATTGCCTTTGAGATTAAACTCCTGAGGGGCCTGTGGCTCCCTCAGGTCCCTGGGACTTAGCATTCTCTGTTTTGTCCTTCAGCTCTCATGCCCCATCAATCAGAACTGCTGGCCATCCCAGCCACCTGGGGCTCCCATGCCTCTGTGGCTTATAGACCGTGCTTCCTCTGCTTGGGGCTCCCCACCTCAGCCTGGTCCACTCAGGTGTCACCGCCTCCGAAAGTCTTCCCTGGTCCTCCTGGCTATACTGAAGGCTAGTCCCCTGGGGCACACTGCTACCACTGCATCTCACACGTCACCACTGCACTGTGCTTGCCTGATTTCTTGGGGACCTCGATTCTTCATTTGGCTTTACGGTAAACCTGGCTGGATGTAGGTGCCAGTTAATGTTTTGCAACTGAATGTGGCTCAGAGAGGTTAGGTCCACCCATGGTCACATCCTCATCTCTCTAGCCTCCCAGCTCCTGACCTTTCAGAGCATCCTCAGGAAATCTGCGAGGAGGTTGATGGCTCCCACTGTCGGGGTGTCACAGAGCTGAAGAGGCCTTCACTATCATTGAGCTGTCCCCAACCTTCAGGCCAGATATAGGAACTGGGCCCCAGAGAGAGGTGGTATGGCCTGGTGGTCCCGGTGAACCTGGGTTCAGCTCCTGGCCCTGACACCTGCTAAGTAACTATGTGACTTTGCACCAATTAATATACCTTTCTTTCTGTCTTTTATTAGTGGTTAAGATAACAGCTGTAGTGAGATAGAAACCATTTATCAGAAGAGCTTCTCGTTCAAAGTGTCCCATTTAGTGGTGTTT
>NW_022111357.1:2624592-2626483 GCF_000313985.2 Echinops telfairi | reverse complement strand
CAGCAGCGGCGGCAGCACCTGGGAACTTTGGAGCAATGCAGAGTCGTGGGCTCCACTTCAAACCCACGGAATCAGATACTCTGGAGGTGGGGCCCAGAAATGAGTATTTTAACAAGATCTCCAGATGAATGAGATGAGCTTGTGGTCTCATCTTTTTCCTTTCCTCGTCCCCTGCTCCTAATCCCCTTACTGCTTCCTGAACGAGTGGCATATTGGCCATCAAACGGGGGTGAGGGTGGAGAAGAACTCTGTGAGAGGCCTCCTGATGAGCTCCAGCCAGCTAGCACCCACCTGTCCCCAAAGTCACCTGCTCTGCCTCCCATGCTGGGCAAAGGTGAACGTGGCTCCCCAAATGGCAGCCAAACACTGTGGGCAAAAATACTTAAGAAAGTGGCTGCCAGCCTCACCTCTCTGATGGGGAAATGAGAGGATGCTAAGGCCCTACGGCAAGGTTGGCAGTTCAAATCTACCCAGTGACTCCATGCTTAAAAAGACTTCGTGATCTGCTTTTCTCTATCTGTACACAGGCCTAGGGCGCTCCTGGCCCATGTGCCTGGGGGAAAAGGTCAACCAAAGTGAAGACGGAAAGGGGTGGATGCAGTGGAATCATGGCATTGGTGAAGAATGTCGACTACAGCATGGGCTGCCAGAAGGATAAACAAATCAATCGTAGAGGAAACGCAGTGAGAATGCCCCATAGAAGTGAGGGTGGCGAGGCTGATGTTCTCCCCTTGACCATGCTGTCAGGAAAGACCAGTCGTTAGGAAGGCACACCATGTTTGGTCAAGTAGAGGGTCATCAAAGACAACCCCCGATGAGGGATTGATCAAAATCCGCAATAGTGGATACACACACACACACACACACACACACACCCCCCTGATGACCACAAAGATGACTCAGAATGGGTCTACAATCTCCTGTTATCCATAAGGTTGCCGTGAGTTGGAACAAACCGACAGCAACTAACAAAAGCCTAGCTGCTCGGTGTACCATCCAGATTTGTGCAGGCGGAGAAAGCGAAGCCCCAGCGAGGGCCAGAGAAATTCTGTTGCTAGGGCCTGTTGAATCTGACTCCTGGCCACCTGCGTACAGCAGACTGAAGTGCTGCCCTGTCCTGCACCGCCCTCACAGTCCCCGCTGTAGCTGAGCCCATTGCTCAGCTACTGTGTCAATCCATCTCAAAAACATCTTCTGCTTTTTGGCTGGCCCTCTACTTTGCCAAATAGATGTCCTTCTCCAGGGATTGGCTCTTGCTGAGAGTGTGTCCGACGTTGGTAAGGCTAAGTCTTGCCTTCTTCACTCCCGCAGAGCATTCAGGCTGTACTTCTTTCTACACGAGAAAGTTCCTTCTTCGAGCGCTCTGTGGTTTGTTCGATGTTCTTCAACACCATCGTAATTCAAAGGCATCCATTTTTCTTTAGTCTTCCTTCTTCATTGTCCGGCTTCCCAGACAGCACAGGGGATTGATCTCCCTTCTGCTGTCCCAGGATTGGGTCTTTGAGTGAAGACCCTCAGGAAGATGAGTGCAGCCTCCCTGGAAGACCACGGCAGTGTATCCGGCCGGGCTGACTAGAGCAACAAATCCAGTGACACTCATATATGTATGAGAGAGCATTATATCAAGAACAAATTATGTATCAAGAAAACCGCCCAGCCCAGTCCAATTCATGTGTGTCAGTCTGGTACTAGTCCATAAGTCCCTCTTCAGACTCACACAGTCACAAGCAATGATGCAGAATGCAGGAAGATCAAAGACCATGGCTGTAATGTCGTGTGGATCCAATGGTGCTGAACACATCCCAGGACTCTGGCAGCAACCAGGGTCCACCAGCAGGAAGGTGAAGGCAGAGAAAGCGGTAGAGGTTCCCAAGATACTCCTTATGAGAAA
>NW_022111357.1:2621994-2623551 GCF_000313985.2 Echinops telfairi | reverse complement strand
GGTGGCCCTGCCAGGGCCGGGAGATGGGGTCTGCTCAGAGATAGAGCCTGCAGGCAGAGCCAAAAGATTTGTGAAAGCAGAGGACACGGGAAATGGCAAAGGGGGCATGAAGGGCAGTTCAGACACGTGTCGGGGGCCCCGTGGGAGCGCTAGCGCTATCCCTGAGAGGGGAAGATGTTTGAGGAGCGGGCTCTGAGGTCTCGTCGAGAGCTGGGTTTTGTACGCATTTAGTTGGAGAGGCCACTAGATGTCCAAGAGAAGTTGTTGGACACGTGAACTGAACTCAGGAAAGAGGCCGCCTCGCACCTGCTCGATGGCAGTGGTGGCAAAAGCTATCAGCTAGGCTATCAGCTGAGAGTTGGAGGTTCAAGTCCACTTGAGGTGCCCCCAAAGGTCTGGAGAGCTACATCTGAACCAAGAGCCATTGAAAGCCCTATGGGAGCAGAGTTCTACTCTGACATGCAGGGGTCACCGCATGCCAGAATTGTAGTCAAGTGTACGGGGAGGGGAGGCGATGAAAAGATTTTTTTTTTCCTGCTTGTATTTTAAAATCGTTGTTGTTGTTGTTGTTAGATGTCACTGAGTCAGTTATAACCCATAATAACCCTTTACAGACCACAGTCCGGTGCCCTCCTCCCAGTCGCTATGCCTGAGCCTATTGTAGCTAGCGGTCAGTGCAGCGCGTTGAGGCCCCTCCTCTTTTTTGCCGCCTTTCCACTTTAGCAAGCATGCTGTCCCTCTGGAAGGACTGGATCCTCCAAGTCCATGAGATGACGTCTCACCACTCTTGCTTCTAAGGAGCATTTTGGTGGGGCCTCTTCCAAGACAGATTTATACAGTCTTCGGGCAGCCTCTGTTAGAGTAAATAGTCTCCACCAACACCCTCGTTCTTTCTGGTCTTCCGTGGTCACTGTCCAGTGGGCCCGCAACATAGGGGGCACACTCATGAAGATACGGCTTGGGTCAGCTGCGCCTTAGTCTTCAAAGTGACATCCTTGCACCGCAACCTCTTTAAAGGTTTTTTAGGGGTGGGGGTGGGGTGTCAGATTTGCCTAAGGCAATCTGTCCTTTGATTTGCTGACTACTGTTGCCACGGGCTTCGATGGTGGAGCCGAGGAAAATGAAATCCTTGCCGGCTTCGGTCTTTCTGTAATCATCATGATGTTGCTTGTTGATCGAGTTCCGAAGCTTGGCTGTTCTTTCGTGAAGGGGGAATCCAGGCTGCAGGCTGATCGTCTTTGATCCTTATCAATAAGGACTTGAGACCCTTTCACTTTCAACAAGTTGGCAGGCCTTTGGAATAACCCGGGCAACACATGTTTGGAAAATCTTGCTGTCGAGCATGTCGGGCTAGAACTGTGCCGCGGGGCTCCCTCAGCTGCAGTCCTCACAGGAGCAGATCGCCGGGTGTCTCCTCCCGCAGAGCTGCTGGGGGCTTCAAATGGCCAGCAACCTTCGGGTTAACCATAGAGCACTTAGCCATTGCGTCACCAGCCACAAACCAAACCGATTGCCACCGGGTGGCTGATTGCTGGTCTGAGCGACCTTGTAGGATAA
>NW_022111357.1:2618870-2621214 GCF_000313985.2 Echinops telfairi | reverse complement strand
TCCTATCTGTACCAGTGTACATCCTCTGGTCTAGCCAGACCTGCAGGGCCTTCCTTTTTGTGTGTGCTGCCCCTCCACTTTACCAAGCATGATGTCCTTCTCCAGGGACTGGTCTCTCCTGACAAGATGTCCAAAGTATTTGAGACAAAAATCTTGCCATCTTTGCTTTTAAAGCACATTTTGGGTGTATTTCTCCCAAGACAGATTTACTTGTTCTTTTGGCAGTCCATGGTATTTTCAATATTCTTCACCAGCACTGTAATTCAAATGTATCTTTTCTTTCTCAGTCTTATTTAGTGTCCAACTTTCACATGCATATAAGGCCATCGAACATACCATGGCTTGGGCTATGCTCACCTCAGTCCTCAAAGTAAAATCCCTGCTTTTTGACACTTTAAAGAGCTCTTGTGCAGCAGATTTACCCCCAAGCCATTCATCGTGTGATCATCTTGTGATCTTTTGATGGTTGCTTCCATGAGCGTTGACTCTGGATCCAAGTGAGAAGAAATCTTTGACAACGTGATTCCTTTCTCTGTTTATCATGTTACTCACTGATCTAGTTGTGAGGATTCTGGTCTTCTTTAGATTGAGTTGTAATTTATACTGAAGGCTGCAATCTTTGTGCTTCATCAGCCAGTGCTTCAAGTCCTCTTTGCTTTCAACAAGCAAGGTTGTGTCAAAGCACAGCACAGGTTGCTAATGAGCCTTGCTCCAATCCTGATACCGAATTCTTCTTCATGGAATGCAGCTTCTCTGATGATTGGCCCAGCATACACATTGAACAAGTATGGTGAGAACAAGCAACCCTGAGGCCCCCCTCTCCTGATTTCGAACCAGGTGGCATTCACTTGTTCTGTTTACACAACTGCCTCTTGTGCCGCATACGGGTTTTGCATGGACACAATGAAGTGTTCTGGAATTCCCATTCTTCTCAAGGCTATCCATAGTTGATTATGGTCTACACAGTCACATGCCTTTGCATAGGAAATAAAACGCAAATTAGGTAATACAAATCAGCCTGAAGCAAAGCATAAGCCACACCGCTCTTTATTTCATCACTCAGAGATAAGCCTCGGTAGAACACATTTAGTTTTAAAAAACTGGGATCACGTTGTCCTGAAGGTGTGGTAATCTGCTTTCATCAGTTCACCTGTGCAGCTATTGCCACGGAAAGAGGATTGAGAATAGAAAATTCATAAAAGCCTGGATCGGATACCCGGAGGGTGGCCCACATCTACGGGAGGTCGCTCTGCAGACTGAGAAAGGGGCAGAAGGACTTCTGCCCAGAGTTGCAGGGAGGAGGCCCATGAAGATTAGGCTGTAGTCATCTGCAGAGGAAGGGTGGGAGGAGAGGACCCAGGCAGGCCCTCTTGTCAGCGCTGCCTCTCGGCTCCCCGCTCCCCTGCCTCTGCTGACTCAGCTCCAGGCTGGGGCTGGCCTCCTCACTCACTCACCCACAGTCACCATCATCGTTTCTGAGGGCCTCTGTCGCAGAAAGACCACAAACGGGTGGCCTTGAAGAACCGAGTTTTAGCTTCTCTGAACTTGGGAGGCCAGAAGCCTGGCGCTTGGGAGAGGTTCTCTTTTGTCCGTTCCAGCAGGAGTTCCCAGGCTTGTGGACTCCCTGGCCTCTGTCATCTTCAGATGGCGTTTGTCTTGCCCGTGGTGGCTCGCTTCTTGCCCAGTCTGCTCTTTTTATCTCTAAAAAGGGATCAAAGAAGTGAGGATGGCGCAGAACCGGGCCGTGGCTATGAGCTGGAATCGACTGGAGGGCACCTAGCAACAACGACATCTCATGGATGGAGCCCTGGTCGTGGCTAAGCACTCAGCTTAATGTTGGCTGTTTGAGCCCATCGGTCACTCCCAGGGAGAAAGATGTGGCGATCTGCTTGTGTGAAAATTTGAAGCCTTAGGAACCTCACGGGGCAGTTCTACTCTGTCCCATGGGGTTGCTGTGACTCTCGCTACGAGTGGGAGTCAACTTGATGACAATGGGTCCAATGGATCCATTCTCATTAGCATCAGGTGACCAGACATCCCACTCTTGGCGAGACAGTCCCGATTTTTGGCGTTTAAAAAAAGTCCCAATTGTTGGAAAGAATGCACGACAAGCTAGGGAATGGTCTATTTGGTCCATATAGACCAAATTTTTAATCAAGAGTCCCCCCCTCCACCACCACCACCACCCCTGGTCAATGGTGTCCCGCTTTAAATCTGGTCACCTTACATTAGCATACCAACTCAAAAACCAGGCTCAGGCCGGCAAGTGGATTTGGACCCATGGTGACCGTATAGGACGGGGTAGCATTACCCCTGTGCATTTCTGAGACCGTAACTCTTTACC
>NW_022111357.1:2614640-2617593 GCF_000313985.2 Echinops telfairi | reverse complement strand
CACAGATAGTCCAGTCATTGTTAGAGGGGGAGGATATGTGTGTACTTTATTTTCTATTTGGAAGAAGGTTGTTTGCTATTTATTGAAACCATTTTTTTTTTCAGGATGGGGGTCAACATGTCTCTTGTTGAAACTTTTAAGAACTGTCATGTTCTAAAGATCCCTTGGACATTTTATGTCTTCCTTGTAAGGCACAATGCCTTGTTTTATATTAAGTGTGCAATATTTTTCTGTATCATAAATATTTATTAATGGTTATACAAATAATGTGAAAATAAAGTTTCCAAATAAACAATGTCTGGTTCATTTTTTTAAGAGGGATAAAAAGACCGCCCCCCCCCCCCACTTTACCAAGGACTAAATCCTTCGGACACAGCCAAAATACGTGAGGCAAGAGCTTGCCATCTTGCTTCTAAGGAGGATTCTAGCTGTACTTCTTCCAAGACAGATTCATTCCTTCGCTGGCACGCAGTCCACGGTAGGCGCAATATTCTTCGCCAGCACCGCAATTCAAAGGCATCAATTCTAAATTTATCCCATATTGTTCTGTGATTAAAATGGATAATAATCATTCCTAAAGACTCTGTGGTTTGGTACTGGAGGAGGTCCAGCGGGGAGGGGGCGGAAACACCAGTCTAGTGAGTCTGTGCCCTCCTCTCCCGCCCGCCTTCACACACTGACACACTCACGTCCCCTCCTCCTTCCCGTTCCCGTCCCCTCTCCCACCAGAAAGCTGGTGGGAATCCTTGGGTGACTCCCTGTCTCTCCTGGGCCTTCTTCATGTGTGCAGTCGGGGAGGAGGGAGGTGTCGGACTAGTGGGGTGCTAAAGTTTCTTCTGTTTCTAAACATCTGGTTCTGGCCCAGTAGTTTCCCACCACCCTCAAGGGAGTTCCAGGTCTCGGTAGCCCATGTCTTCTCTCCACACCCTTTCCCCCATCTGTCCCCTCCCCTCCCTACCAAACCTCTCTCCTCGCCTCTAGGTCAGGAAGGCAGGGGCTGCAGAGGAGCCCAGCTGACCCAAGTCCACTTTTGAGTTCATGGGGGAAGGGAAGCCCATTCTCTAGCCCAGTGTTTCTCAACCTTCCTCATGCTGCGACCCTTTCATACAGTTCCTCATGTGGTGGTGACCCCCCAACCATAAAATAGTTTTTGTGGCAACTTCATCACTGTCATTTTGTTACTGTTGTGAATCGGGCGACCCCTGTGAAAGGGTCGTTCGACCCTCAAAGGGGTCGTGACTCACAGGTTGAGAACTGCTGCTCTAGCCACTGCTCCTCCCCCGCCAGTGCTGGCTTCTGGGGCACTTCTTTGTGGACAAAGGGAGCCTGAGGAATTCCCTGGCTGGGAGACCCTGAGCTGGTCTGTGCCCCTTGCCAGCTCACCCAGAGTGAATGGAGGCCTCTCTTAGAGCAGCCCATGTCAAGGGGCGAGGGAGGAGCTTGTAAGGCATATGTGAAGACCCCTGGGGGCTCCCTGGTGAAGTGCTGAGCTGCTCCACCGGCACTCTGTGAGAGGTGGATGTGCCAGCCTGCAGGTCGACACCCTATGGGACAGTCGTCCTCTGTCCTCTAGGATCCATATGGGCTGGAGTGACTCACCGGCAGCCGGGGGGCTTGGCGTTGGAAGGTGTTTATGAGCTTACCAGCCTGGGGCTGGAGGCTGTTGCCCTGGGCTTCCAGATTCTGGGGAACTCTGGGTGGAGTCTGCTTTGCAAACAGTTTCCCTTCCAGGTATAGCTTCCGCAGCCAGGTGGAGCGCCTCTCTTCCGCCTCCCCTCCTCTCTGCAGGCCCCTGCCAGAAATTCCTCAGCTGTCCTGTTCATCCAGCAATCTAACCCTCTCCTTCATGCTGCAATTACAGATTTTTGCTGGTCTTCAGCTGCCTGGTGCTGTCCGTGCTGTCCACTATCCAGGAGCACCAGGAACTTGCCAATGAATGTCTCCTCATCCTGGTGAGTGTCAGGAGCCCAGGGCGGAGGCCGCACCTCTGGGCTGAGGAAGGCGAGGGAGGTTTCTGATAGCGGAACCTCTTAGACTGCCTGTGCTGGGCATTGTGACTTAGGCTGTTGGTGGCTGTCCCACTCTGGGCTTCATCCCAGCCTTCGAGGAGGTGTGCTGGGACTTCCTGCCTCTAGGTGAGGGCTTATGATGGGCCAGAGGCAGCCCTGTCCTCCCCCAGGACACAAACCGATAGCTTCGCTCCTGGTGGGACAGTCAGGGTTGGAGTCTGGGCTGGCTTGGAGGCGGTGAGGGGGAACAATCCAGATGGCTCATGGGAACTCTGGAGGGAGGGCGTCTTGGGCCATCAGCATCCTTGGAGGCCCTGGAAAGGGCCACCTGACCTCGGGAGCCCTCCCCAGCATCATCCAGGTGGTCTGAAGTGGTATTGGGCCTCCGGGTTGGGTTGGTGCTGTGTCCTGAGGACCAGGACTCAGGCCCCTGGTCCCACAGGAGTTTGTGATGATCGTGGTGTTTGGCCTCGAGTACATCATCCGCGTCTGGTCCGCTGGATGCTGCTGCCGGTACCGAGGATGGCAGGGCCGCTTCCGCTTTGCCAGAAAACCCTTCTGTGTCATCGGTAATAAGGGCCGCCCACCCGCGCCTGACCCCTGACCCCAAGCCCTAGGGTCGACACGGACCCCCTTCCTGAGCCCAGCCCTGGGTGCTGACTCAACTTAACGGATCCTATCACTACCCCCTAAGGCTCCAGGAGCCCCAGACCCCGGGTCCGGACGCAGGGTGGGCTGGCTCCCTGGCGCCAGCCGTGACCTTGCCGCCCTCGCCTTTGCAGACTTCATCGTGTTCGTGGCCTCGGTGGCTGTCATCGCCGCGGGCACCCAGGGCAACATCTTTGCCACGTCGGCGTTGCGCAGCATGCGCTTCCTGCAGATCCTGCGCATGGTGCGCATGGACCGCCGCGGCGGCACCTGGAAGCTGCTCGGCTCGGTGGTCT
>NW_022111357.1:2599219-2614255 GCF_000313985.2 Echinops telfairi | reverse complement strand
CTCCAGGGTCTCTGTCCTGCCAAGCAGGACCTGGGGCCAGGCCAGAGGTGTGTTTGGGCTAGGGCGGGACTAGATCTGAAAGCGGGGTGGGGGTGGGGGGGTTTGGGAGGCGGGGTTAGGTACGGCCTTAGCGTTTGATGCTGAGGTACGGCCTAGGTTTGATCCCAGTACCGTCCTGGGATTTTGCAGGGACCTTGGCCTTTTTTGGGATGAACCCCGGTGTCATAGTGGTTATGTGCTGGGCTGCTAACTGCAAAGTCAGCTGAGTTCGAACTCGCTAGCCAGTGGGAGAATGCTGTGGCACCGCTTCCTTAAGGATAAACTTAGCCTTAGGAAACCATGGACCAGCTCGAGCAGCCAGTGGTTTCAAACTGCTGACCTTGCAGTTAGCAGCTCAACACATAATCCACTATGCCATCAGGGTTCCTGTGCTCTGTCTGTCTTATTGGGTTGCAATGAGCAGAACCCACTTGAAAGCAATGGGTTCTGGGTCGGTGTTTTGGGGAGGCCAGAGCAGTGCAGGGGCGGTCCTGGGGAGGCCCTCACCGGTACTCCGGTGGTGGTGTGGTTAGTCGTTGGGGGGCTAACTGCAAGATCAGCAGTTTCGAAACCACCAGCTACTCTGCAGGAGAAAGGCGCGGCTTTCTTCTCCCGTGAGGAGTTACGGTAAAGACGTGGCAGTCTGCTTCTGTAAGGACTTACAGCCTTGGGAAACCTTATAGGGGTAGTTCTACCCTGTCCTATAGACTTGGTACGTGTGGGCATTGGCAACACACCCAGTGGCTGCTGTGGCACCTCTCACTTTTTGGTGGCTTGGGACTCGTTCTTGCCTCCTCCAGGTGGGCACAGCGCCCCTGCCCTGGTCAGCCACTCTGCTCAGCCCCACTGTGGTCTCACCCTTTGTCGCCTGCAGGAGCTGATCACCGCCTGGTACATCGGGTTCCTGGTGCTCATCTTCGCCTCCTTCCTGGTCTATCTGGCCGAGAAGGATGCCAACTCCGACTTCTCTTCTTACGCCGACTCGCTCTGGTGGGGCACGGTGCGTGAGCGCCCTGTGCACGGATGTCCTGCTTCTGGGAATCTGCTCTCGGGAACTTCCTGAAGACTTCCGGTCATGACCGCCTCCCCCTCACCCCCAACTCCGGTTGAGCAGGAATGCCCCTGCTCCCTGTGGAGGGTCCTCTGTGACTGGCCCCTGTGCTAGCCACTCCGCCCCCCACCCCTCCAGCACTTCTGCTTCTGCCCCCATCTAATGCACAGGTCAAGTTCATGAGACCTGTGCCGGTTCCTCTACCCAGCCCCAGGAATCTGCCTATGTGACAAGTATTTGTGACCAACCCTTGTGGGTGACCTCCACCCCTTTGCCCGCACTCCTAACAGGATCTTGTGGGTGGGTGCCATGAGCAGCCTTGTGAGTAACCCATTTGTGCCCCCCAGATTACCCTGACGACCATTGGCTATGGTGACAAGACGCCGCACACGTGGCTGGGCAGGGTCCTGGCTGCCGGCTTTGCCTTACTGGGCATCTCCTTCTTCGCCCTGCCCGCCGTGAGTTCCCCTCCTTTGTGGCCCCCCACCCTCTGGGAAGAGGGCTTGGAGTCAGGCTTGCAGGGCTCCTGAACGATAGAGGCAGGGCCATATCTGATGCCTCAGACGGGCAGGGATAGGGCTGCCCAGGAAAGGCCCTGCCTTTCCCAACCACGTCCTGACCCCTCTAGGGTATCCTAGGCTCCGGATTCGCCCTGAAGGTCCAGGAACAGCACCGGCAGAAACACTTTGAGAAGCGCAGGATGCCAGCGGCCAACCTCATCCAGGTATGACACCCGGGGGGCCCTGTGGAGTCCCCTCTGTGTGCCTGGTCCTGGGCACTGGCCTGGGCATCGCATCTTCCCACCTGTGCCTCAGAGAAGAGGTGTCATTTTCTAGGGTCACCCACCAAGCTGTGGGCAGAGCTGGGATGCTGACAGATTGTCAGAAACTCTCCCTTACCAAAGGTCCAGTTTGGGGCCGGCTAGGACCGTCTCATTTCTCACTTCCAGCTCCAACTCCACAGGGTCTGGCGTGGTGTGGGTCCAGGTCCAGGTCCGGGTAGAGGGAACAGCATGTTCAAAGGCCCTGGGGTCCATGGCATGTTTGCCGAATGTTAAGGAAGTCACGATGCTCTTGGGGAATATAGCAGAAAGGGCTAAAACATCGTAACAATTGTGACGAAGGCGCAGGACTGGGCGCCTTCTGTCTGTTGTGCATAAGGCCCCTGAGTCGGACTGGCTCACTGTGTCCAATAGCAACAGCAGCGTTCGTTGTTCGGTGGCTGAGCCTGTGAGACTGACTTTATGTAGGGGAACAAGAGGGCGCAGTCGGTGGCTGCGGTGGTCCAACAGGGCATGGGCTGCTCTTTTAGGACTCTGTGACTCTTGCACTCCCGTAGAGTTTCAGTCTCTGAAACCCACAGGGGAAGTTCTATCCTGTCCTACAGAGTCGCTATGGGTCAGTATGGGCGCAATGGCATCCTCTTTAGTTTGCTGGTGACTCAGCTTTGGCCCGGTCAGTTGTATGAAAGAGAAATCCCTGCAGGAAACGGTTCAGGGAACACTGTCACAACCAACCTCTGTCTCACCCTCCGACTCCCTCGGCCAGGCGGGCTCAACCCCTCTTTATCTCCCTTCCCCAGGCTGGGAACTACCCGCACGCCCCGCTCCCCCTTGGTCCTGCTATCTCCAGCCACCAGCGCAGCTTCCCTTCTTGGCATCTCCTGGGACACAATGGCACTCTCCCCTGGGAGCTGGCCTTCCAAGGGGCATTGTAGGGGCAGGCGGCTGGCACCGTACATGCCGAGAGACAGCTGGTATTGTGGTGCCCATAATTAATGAGACAGCTTTGGCAGCTGCTCCCCAGCCCAAGCCAGGGCCTAAGCAAGCAGGAGGTAAAAATATTCCTGTCCTGGGAGGGCCCCTGGTCAGAGAGGCGGTGGGTAGAGGCACCCAGAGAAGTGGCGCACCCAAGGCCCAGTTCAACTTTGTTCTGGTAGCTTTCACAGCTCTTTAGCTTTGCTGCACTCTATGCACCCCCCACATTCTTACCACAGTGGGAGGGAGCGGGATGGGTCTTCCTGCGGTCTAACCCTCACCCGTCAAGCTGCAGAGGAAGCCCGAATGCCCATGGGTGCGGAGGGGTTGCTGGGTGATGCTCATCTCTCCCCTCAGCCCCAGTGCTTCCTGGGACAGTATGCGGTAAAGTGGAAGAGGTGGCAGGAACGTTGATTCGTAGTAACACTATTCTCAGCTAACATTCATTTGCCAAACATTTGCTAACGCCCACCGTGTGCCCAAAGCCATACTTGGTGCTCAGGACACAGCAGCGACCAAGACAGTGCGTACAGTCTAGAGCAGTGGTTCTCAACCTTCCTCATGCCGCCACCTTTCATACAGTTCCTCATGTGGTGGTGACCCCCAACCATAAAATGAGTTTCGTTGCTACTTCATCACTGTCATTTTGCTACTGGTATGAATTGGGCAACCCCTGGGAAAGGGTCGTTCAAACCCCAAAAGGGGTTGCGACCCACAGGTTGAGATCCACTGGTCTACAGGGAGAGGCCATGAATTGGATACACTAATGAAAGGTGCTAAGGGTATAGCTGGAAACCTGGCGTTCATCCCTATGTGCTGGACCCTGAGCGCCACCCCAAATCAAGCCCACTGACTTCCAGTTGATTCCAACTCCCCAGGAGCCTGTACAGCCTTCTGACAGCGTACGTCTTTATGGGGAGCAGACAGCCTCACCTTTCTTTTGAGAAGTGGCTGGTGAGTTTGAATAGCTGACCTTGTAGTTAGTAGCCCAGTGCCTAACCTGCGGCACCACCCTGAACTCAGCATTGGCCGATTGTTCACTGGCCTCTTTAATCTTCAGGAGCCCTGGTGACATAGTGGCAATGTGTTGGGCTGCAACCTGCTAGGTCAGTGGTTAGCAACCACCAGCCACTCGGAGGGAGAAAGATGAGGCTTTCTACTCCTGTGAAGAGTTACACTCACAAGGCAGTTCGACTCTGTCCTATAGGGTTGCTATGAGTCGGCAGGGACATGGGGGCAGTGACGTTATTTTTTATCCTAACATCCTGAGAAGTAAGTCGTTTTCCCTTCATTGTACAGGTGTGGCAACTGAGCCCCACGCTTTCCTTAATTTGCTCACCCTAGTAAGGCACAGAAGGAGCCCTGGTGGCACAGGGGTTAAGGTGCCTGGCTGCTAAGCCCACTCTGGCGGAAAGGTGTGGCCGTCTGCTCCCATAAAGCTTCCCAGCCTTGGAAAGCCCAGGGCACAGCCCTAGTCTGTCGTATAGGGGACTCTGTCGTATAGGGGACTCTGTCGTATAGGGGACTCTGTCGTATAGGGGACTCTGTCGTATAGGGCCACTGTGAGCCGGGATGACTCAAGAGCGATGGGTTTGGTTTGGGAGCTTCTGGTCGACCGCAGAACGCCAGCTCTGGGGCCTCCGGCTCTCTGCTGACCTTCAGGAAGTCACTGTTTCTAGGCTGGCCCTGCTGGTGGCTAAGGAACTGTGAATGGTTTCTTGACTCTGAGTAGCTCTTGGGGTCTTTCAGGGGCAGCGGGTTGCGAGGCCTCGCTGATGCCATCTTCCCTCACTCCCCCTTTTCCCCACTCCACCAGGCTGCATGGCGCCTGTACTCCACCGACACAAGCCGGGCCTACCTGACGGCCACCTGGTACTACTATGACAGTATCCTCCCATCCTTCAGGTAGAGCCTGCTGGGGCTTGGAGTGGGAGGGGCTGGAAGTCATGACTCTGGGGGACAAGTGCCTGGGACTCAGCCCTGGGGGGAGGGAAGGGTGACTGTTCCCATGGGAGCCTTTGGGTCTGGTTCTGGCCACCCAGAGTCACGCGGAGCTGGAATGCCCTCTATCCGGCTCTCCAGCACCCAGGGAAGAGGGAGACACAAGACAGGGGGTGTGAGACCCACCCCATGTACCCACCCCTAGGTGATGCCACGCAGGACAGGAGAACAGCCAGCCTTGGGTGGGGGCCATGTGACCTGTACCAGCCTGGCATATAGTGCTGGACAGAGAAGGTGTGGTCTGGGAAAGAACACACATGCCAGAGTTGGGTGCAAGGGTCCACCCAGCCTCTCCGTGTACCCAATTCCACTGTGCCAGGCAGCAGGCCTTAGGGCCCAGTAGCGGGTTCACTCCGCTGGCCCAGGCTGGGATAGGGGTGGGGTGGGGCACACAGAAGATTATTAATAGTATCACCAAGATGCGTGTGGCCAGGTGCCTGGCTAGGCCCTCAGGCAGGACTGAAGACCACAGAGCTTGGCTCCGTCCGGTGGGCAGGCGGACACCCCATGGCTGGTCCAGGCTGCTGCGCTCAGCACTTCTGTGGGTGCTTTTTTGCCTCATTCGTTCTCTGGGAGCAGCTGTTGCGTGAATGCACTCGCTCCTGCTCCTGCACCTGGTTCTCCCCTCCTCCCGGGCCCAGGGGCTGCCTGGGAGAGGGACAGGAGAAGGGGGGCTGCTCCCAGCATCACACTGCACCCCTGTCTCTGTCCACTTGGTAGAGGCAAGCTCCCACCTCTGAACAGGATGTAGTTAGACAGGAAGCAGCCTCCTGTCCCCTGTGTAGCCCCTAAGGACTCAAGGCCGGACCTTGGCCAGCTCAGGGCAGGGGCTGCCTCACTGGAAAGACCAGGGAAGGTTTAGGATTGGGCACAAGCATGGCCTAGGGCCTTTAGTCAGATGTCAGAGCCTGCTCTGGAGAGTGTGCCCATGGGACCTCCTGCTGCCCGGGCGTGGGTGACCTCATCCAGGTAGGCAGGGGCCCTGGGACTTCGGGAACAAAACGGGCCTGGTGAATTTGGAAGGAGCTACCGTTCCAGATCTAGTCTCCAATAGCCTCGTGGTTGGGCTGAATGCCACAGGGAAAAGAAGCCAGTCTAGCAGACTCCTCAAGCAGACTCCTGGCTCAGCCTCAGTTTCCCCTAGGACCCAAAGTCTGAGGCTAAGGATATTAGGGCTGCCTCTGGCCCCTGAGTGGACACAGTTCCACGTGTAGGCACTCACTCAACCGGATGAGCAGAGGGTCAACAGGGCTTGGGGCCCCACTCACTGCTTTGAGCTGTGCCCAACCGGCACAGCTGTACTTGGTAGCCCTGAGGAGTTCTCTGGAGCCGAGTATTCAAAAGGAAGGAGGAAGACCAGGCTTTCCGACCCTCCCCGCTCACTTTTTCTGGCCTGGGTGTTTTCTGAGCCCCTCTAGAGAGGCAGAGCCAGGCAGAAACAGGTCAGGAGCTCAGCACCCACAGGAGAAGGTGGGTGGGGGGTATACCAGGGCCCTGCCTACCGCTGACGGCGCCCTCTCCTGCAGAGAGCTGGCCCTCTTGTTTGAGCACGTGCAACGGGCCCGCAATGGGGGCCTGCGGCCCCTGGAGGTGCGGCGGGCGCCGGTACCCGATGGAGCACCCTCCCGCTACCCGCCCGTTGCCACCTGCCACCGGCCGGGCAGCACCTCCTTCTGCCCTGGGGAAAGGTAGGGGCCCCCAGGGCCGCCACCTCCTCTCGCTTCTCCTCTTCCTCTTCCATTCTCTGTTTCTCACTTTTTCTCAGACCTGTCTACGGCCACTGCGGGGGTGTCTGGGCCTGCTCTGGGCAGTGCCAGGCCTCGTCATGAGGCCTGGGTGGTTGGCAGCGGATGGCCAGACAGGTACAGACTGAGGGCCTCTCCGGAGGGACCAGGCTGGCCTCACCTTCTTGCCACGTGGGGCTCCAAGGGTCTGAGTGGGAGAGAATCCGCACCACCCCTACCCGTCACCCCTCCATTCATGCCAGTGTCCTCTTTCTTTGTCTGTTTCCACACCCCCTCACTCTTCCATCCCTGCACCCCATCCCTCCCGGGAAGCTGGAGAGAGGAGGAGGCCACTGGCCACAGGTGCTTACGGCTCAGGTAATCGTGGGCACCATCTTGGGTGTGATGGCAGGGAACCCCCTCCCCCAGCATGTGCCGCCAGAAGGGGCTTCCACCCCTAGAACTTGCCTCTTGGGAACAAGGTGCTGGCTGGAAAGCCAGCTCTGTGACTAAGGCCCCCTGCAGGACTTACATAAACGCGGCCAATGACTAATGCTCTTGTCTTGTGCAACCCTTGTGCACAGCTTTGCTCATCCCAGAGGGCCCCCTTGGGATTCTCCCAAAATGCCTTTCTCCCTCACTGATCTACACTCTGCCCCTCCAAAGAGTCTCTTTCCTCTTGACCAGTCTCTCTTGGCGCGTTTGCATCGTGAAAGAAGAACAGAGGAAGAGCCCTGCTTACCCCACACGGGCGTTCATGAACAGTGGAAGTCCCGACCCGGGTGGACAAAGGCAGCACATTAACTCATGGTGTGGGGACGCGGCTGTCTCAGAGAGGGTTAGCTTTGAGGTCAAGGGTTCGAGCCTACCTGACCCCCATCTCTCCCTTCTCCCTTCCTCATCTCTTTGCTTTAATTTCATTTTTCCATATCATCTCAAACCAGCCAGGGGAGCAGCTGGGCCTTGAGCCTTGGGTGTTATTCTAGGCCTGGGACACGCGATGAGAGAAGAGTCACGTCACTCAGTGATGAGAAGGAGGTAGCTCAGTGAGCGCTCACGTCTGCTGTCTGTTGCCGTGTGTCCTTGAGACACATCAAGCTGCTCTGAAGTTTGTCCTGGACTGCTCATGGATGCTCGGGCAGCTCAGGGCCTCTCGGTTCTCTGACTTTCTAGGTGGAAAAGCCTTGGAGGATGGCGAAGAGAGGGTTTCAGTAAAGTGGGGTCTGGGAGCAGCTTCTCCTTCTTGGCCTCAACGAGGCACTCCGGAAGGGGGTCGGGGAAGGAAAGTGTCACTGGTCAGGTCAGGCTGAGAGTAGACTGTGGTGTGTCCACTCTGATCTCTGTCACTACCTGAAGTCCCAATCACACCCAGGTTGAAAGGCAGAGCTCCGGAAGTCATCCAGCCCTGCCCAGAGCCTCTGGGTCGCTCTGGCCTGGCCTCCACAGGAAGGCACCGGCACCACCACTCACAGCTGCTCCGGGCCCCCGGCCCCCTAAGCACAGGAGTGGATTATGCCTATGGTTCAGTCACCACTAACTCGCAACCTTCTGTCCGCCTGTGTGTCCTGGGCCCATGGGTGGTGGTGCTGGTGGGGAAGGTCCCCAGGGGGACTGAGCTGTGACTTCTAGGAAGGAGGCCAGTAATCACCAGGTTCAGGCCAAATGGCAACATCCTTCATCTTGGCTGTCTCCACCCGATGGGGTGGGTGCCCCAGCCAAGAACACACCCCTCCCCCCATGCACATGCTTGGTTGGCCAGGCCTCTGGTGGTACGTGGGGATGGATCCGGCTGGGCACAATCTCAGGAAGCAGAGCTCCGTGGGACAGGACTTCCTAGGGGATGGCCTTTGGGGTTTTGAGAGGAGACACCAAGGCCGTGCTTCTCCAAGCATGGTCCACCAGCTCCCGCATCAGTATCACAAGGGGCGTTTGTTCAAAATGCAGATGCTTGGCCCTCTCCCCAAGCATCCTTGGAGAAGAGGCATAGATTTCTGCAGATTTAACACGCTCCCCAGGAGATCCTTATGCAATATTCCAGAACCTCTGCATCCCGGGGATGGGAGCTGGGGGGGGGGTGTCCTTTCCCCCCCCCCCAACCACAGGAGGCCGGCCCCATCCCGGCAGCTCCCCACGCTCTGTCCACTTGCCCTTTTCCCACTAACCTCTGTTCGTGTCTTGTTCTCAACTTTCCAGCCAGATGTTTAGTAATAAACGGAGTTTCTTTCGGATCCACGCCAGCTGGAGACCGAGGTACCCCCTCACCTCCTCCTCCTGTCCCCACTCCTCCTTGCCCCACCCAATTCCGGGGCTGGAGATGGGGACAGGATGGGCCAAGGACAAGGTGCATGTGCCTGCCGCCTGCTGTCTGCTTGGGGTCTGATGAGCCCTCCGCCTTTCCGGGGGTGGGGTGGAGTGTCTTTGCCGAGCCTGGGGTTCTGGGCCTGCCTGGCACCCTGTCTGCTAGGAGGCACATTTACAGGAGACTTGGGCAGGAGTCTTGGCTCTGCTGCCGCCCACCTCTGCGATTGTGGCTAAGAGAGCCTGGCCCTCGGTTCCCCATCTGTGGAATGGGCAGACTGAACTAGAAGCACTCTGACGGGCCTTTTCCACTCTGACTTTTGCTGGGCGTTGAGTTTAGCCTCCCGTCTCCCCACTGCCCACCCTCCAGGAACCCGGTGAATAGGTGAAGGTGCTCAGCCTAGCCTACTGAACCGCATCTCCGCCACGTGCTCTGGCACCTGCCCTGTGCCAGGCCCTACTCTGTGCACCAGGAACTCGGTGATGAACAAAACATGACCCCTGGGGAGATGCAAACAGTAATTGCAATTCGGTACGAGGAGAGCAATGTAACAGGGAAGCCGAGGGGCCGAGGAGCCCCAGGCAGGCCCTTCGCTCCGAAGAGACCCTCATAGCAGAAATAGGCATTAGGGAGGCGTTCCAGGCTGATGGGAAGCACACGTTTCAGGGTGGCAGAGGGAAGGGGGATTTGGTCAGACTTGGGAGTGAGGGGTCAGGACCTGAGGATGGGGATGTCAGCAGAGCCCGGTCCGTTGGGCCTGGCAGACTGGGCTCATGGGAGCCTGGGATTCTCGAAGGTGCTTCTAGAGCCTTGTGGGCCGGATATGTGAGTGGGAGACACACCCACCCTCCACCCCTGCTTCAACTGAGAGACAGTGCTTCTCAGGAACATGGGCTCTGGGTCAGAACCTGAATTCGGGTTTCAGTCTCCACCACTGACTAGCTCTGTGACCTTGGGCAAGTCACAGCCTTCCTCTGTGCCTCTGTTTCCTCAGCTGTAAGGTTGTTCTTGGGATCTGTTTCTGCTGAAATGGCGCCTGGCTCACCGGAAGTGCTATGGAAATACCAGCTTTGTTCCACTTGGTATGTCGGGCAGTTAAGGTCTTACCTCATTAGACAAAACGCACATGTTGAAAATCCCGGCTGTAGGGAAGGGGAATAAATACACTGGCAGGTTAGGCTGAGGCTAAGGGACTCAGCCTATGGTGGGCCTGATGAACAGAAAGGGCAAGGCCAAGAGGTCATGGTCAAGGCGGTGTCTGTGGTCCTGAACCGTGTGCGCACAATACCAGCAGAGTGGGCTGCCTTGGTTCCCCTGAGAGAAGCCTTTAGCAGGCAGAGGTGAGTCCCTGAGGCAGTGAGAGCAGGGGTGAGTCCAGCAGAGATGGCTGAGGGGCAGCCTGCCAGGCACCAGCGCATAACCCTGGACTCCCCAGCCTCAGCGCCCGTGACCAGGATAGTTCTTAGTTGTGTATGTGTGTGTGTGTGGGGGGCTGTTCAGTGTTCATATACAGAACCCTAGGGGGAGTTTTGTTGGGTAAGCATTGGACTGTGGACCACAAAGCTGGCGGTTCACACCCTCCCACCACTCTGGGGAGGAAAAGGAGGCCGTCTGCTCCCGTCAAGATCGGCTTCCTCAGAAACCCTGTATAGCGTCTCTGTGAGCCAGGAAGCCAGTTTGTTTGGTCCTGTGTGTTGAAGGGTATGTAGCAGCATCCTCGGCCTCTGCCCAATAGATGCCAGGAGCGCCCCCAACTGTGAACATCCCCCACGCCCCCTCGGCAGGGTCAGATGATCCTCGGTTGAGAGCCCCTGTCCCAGACCCCACCCTGATCATTGTCCCTGAGAGAGACGTGGCTCTCAAGTTCAAGGACCTGGGTCTCGGTCCTTGCTGCTTTGCGCCAACCCCCGCTTTCATCACCTCCAAACCCAGGGTGATAAATGTGGCCCCCAGCCCACATGCAGCGTTCAGTGGACAAGACTGATGTGTGCAGGCTGTTAGCACGGGGCTTGGCATGTCCTGAGGAACCCGGGGCGGGAAGGCGCTTTTGCAGTGCCCACTGAGTGCCAGGTTTCATTCCATTTTCTGTGCGCTTTTCAGCTCCAGAGAGGCTGACGTGAGCCATTTTTTCTGGGCTCTGCCTGAGGAGCTGGAATCCAGGGCCCCTCCTGGGAAAAAGAGTGCCTTCTTGCATTAGGGGAGCCCAGGGCTGCTGGCTGGCTGGAAAGTTACAGAACCCCACAAACCAGGCTGGAAGCACCCCTCAGCCATCACAGAATCAGAGCTGGAAAGGAACCTTTTAAGGCCTCTAGTTAGTGTGAATCCCCTGGCTCCTTCCCCCTCAAGCCCCACAGAGAGCAAGCCCAGCCTCCTCTGCTCTCAGTGCCTGACCCACCGGGAGGTCACCCTTCCCCCAGAATGCCTCTGGGGCCTGATGAGCTGGTTGTGGACAGAGTTCCAGGCCTTCTCCAGCCCTCCTCCTTCCTCTCCCGCTTGAGGAGTGGGGGACTAGGGGGAGGGGTGCACGAGCTGGGAGGGTTGGGGTGCTTGCCAGCATGAGGAGCCTGCAGGAATGGCTCTGCAGAGGGATGTTTGGGAGAGCCAGCCTCAAACTTGGATTGGAATCTTTGGGATGTGTCAGGGGGATTCTGGGCCAGCTAGGAGCATGTTAGACTGTGGGAGGGGCCCTCTGTTCTTCCCTTCTGATCCCTGCAGGGCTGAAACCCTTGACCTATAACCTCTCCCCTCCGGGTGGAGGTCCCCACCCTTCAGGATGGCCCGCCATCTGGGCTACCTTCCTGAAGGTGCCCCTGGTTTCGAGATCTCTCTCACCTCTCTCACCTTGGCTCTAAACATCTACCCCATGCTCTGGGCATGGGAGGGGCCTGGCTCCCATCCAGTCCCGAAACCAGCATCTGTGCCCGGCTCAACCCTTGATCTGAATGACCGGAAGTATAGGTGATACAGGCTCCTTCGCCATCCCCTGGCCCACCTCGACCTTCTTTGCAACTGGCTGGTTCTCTCCTGCGCCAGGGCCCTGAAGCTGTCTGAGGGGGGTGGGGGGCGGGGGGCGGGGCAGGCCTCAGCAAGGGAGACCTGGGTGCAGCCGCAGGGCTTGGGGTGGTGGTGCTGTTTGCATGGGCCTTCTCCAATAGGGATACCTGAACATCTCGGGCACAGTTACTGTAGGAGGAATTAGTGAACCAAGGCCCGCCTCAGGGCTCCAGAGGCCCTCCGCACCCTTTTCCTCCAAGTTTGGGGGGCCATGATGAGGAGCTGAGGTGTGGAAGGGAAGTCAGCGCATGGACATGCACACAGCTCAGTGTCGGCACTGCTGACCTGGAGCTCAGTAGGCAGTGCAGGGGAGCAGACCTGGAAGGGGCCAGAGAGGACCTCAGAGGCACGGAGGCCACCTTGGGGCTGAGCCCCTTTGGAAGGCCACAAGACCCCATAGCCCCAGGACTACCATTTGTACTGAAGTCTGTGAGATGTGAGCCCTGGCATTTTTCAGGCCCTGCCGTCTCCGGTCCTAAGCCTCCACCCACCCAATGTGGGATCAGAGCGCTCCAGCTCTGCGAGGGGAGGAAATGGACACATGTTCATACATGCCCGCATAGGTGCATGCACGGGGACCCACACACCCTAACACCCACAGACACCCCGCAGCTCCACACAGCCCATCCCTGTGTACTCGGACTGGGGCCTATTCTCGCATGCACAGCCAGGCCGCCTTCTCCACTCTGCAGCAGCCTGTCTGTGCCCAAGGGTTGCTGTCTCCACCCTCTCCCCACCCACCTGGGCCAGGCCCAGCTCCCCCGCCCTCCTGTCTGTCTCTCTGGCTGCCTTCTTGGGTTTCTCTCACCTTTTTCACTCTGACATCTGTCCTGTGCACCCCTTATCTGTCTGGGTAATGAGGGGGTGGGAGGTGGGGGTGGGGAGGGAATCTGCCATTTGTTGGAGTCAGGGCCCCCCCCCACACCCTTGCCCATCCCAGGATGCTGTCCCTTTGATGGGTGTCTTAGCGCTGCTAGAACAGAAACTCCACAGGTAGGTGTCTGTGACACACAGAATGTTTATTTTCTTGCACTTCAGGTGTTTACGAGTCTAAATTCAGAGCGCCTGCTCCAGGAGAAGATTCTGGCTCTCAGTCCGTTCTGAAGAAAGGTCCTTGTCTTCTCGGCTTCTGCGTCCCAGTTCCTTGGAGGGCTTCATCTCTCTTGGCATCTCTCTTACCTCATTGTCTCTCTCTGCTCGCTTGTTAAATCTCTTCTTATATATCTAAAGAGACTGACTTGAGACACCCTGCACTAATGCTGCCTCATTCACATAGCAATGACAGCCCATTCACAAATGGAATTAGACTCAGAGAGGTGAGGATTTAGAACACACATATTTTTTGGAGGACATAATTCAATTCAACACATTCTGCCCTTTGCCCCCACCGCCCCCCAAATGCAAACCACATTCCCCCCGTAACATCATCTCAAAGGTCCTAAATCAAAGCCAAGTCCAAATTCTCATCCCCCCAAATGCAAAACACATTCTCCCCATAGCATCATCTCAAAAGTCTTAAATCAAAGCCAAGTCCAAATTCTCATCTTCTGAATCATCCGAGTCAACTACTGGGGAAACTTTAGGCATCTTTTATCCTAGGGCAATATTCCTTTTCATCTGTGAACCTGTGAAATCTAGAAGTTATTTGTTTCCAAAATACAATGGTGGGGCAGGCAAGTGGTAGACTTCTCCGTTAAAAGTGGGAGACATTAGAGAAAAGGCAGGGCTAATGGGCACCAAGCTAGTCCAAGACCCAGAACAGTTGACATTAGCTCTCAAGGCTCGAAAATCATCCTCTGTTCTCTGAGCCCATCTGAGCAAGGGCTCTGCCCTTCAGAATCTGGATTTGGGGCGTGCTTTCTGGATTCTGAGTGGAGGCCCCTCTGCCTTGGGCTTCCATTCTGCCGTCTACTGGGAGAGCCACTCTGCTCCCTTGGCTTGAGCAGCCCGCCTGCTCCTCAGCCATCTGAGTAGTGACTCGGGTCCCCCCGCCCCCTCCCGCCCTGGCAGGCCTCTCCCGGCCCTCTCCCTCCTCTTTGGACTGAGGTTTCAACCCCCAGCATATTTGAGCAGCATCACCGCATCATTGAACCAAATTGTTGAAGATTGGATTCTCGGAAATGAGGAGGTTGTGGCTCCATCCTTGGAGATCCAGGAGCCCATGGCCCCACCCTTTGAAGACCAGCAGACTCTGCTCCTTTGAACAGTTGTGCTCATCTCTGAGATGGCTCTTTTCCTTACTTGGGGGAAGCAGATGCTGCTCCTCTGGCCTGTTTCCTGCCCATAGACTTTTAAGAAGCAGGCAGCATTCTTTCCCTGTCCCCTTCAGTCTGAGCCAAAGGGTTTTCTGCTGTGGTTGTTGGTTAGCTTCATCCGTCACGGACTTCAACTCGTTAACAAAAGACCGTGTCGCCACATCCTTAATGGCCATGCTGGGACACGTGTCCTTAGTTTGTACAACAGCATTTTCCAGATCTTTAAATTCTGTTTTCGTTTTGTGCAGGTCATTTTTTCAGTCCATCTCCTCCATTTTGCGTTTTCCTGTAAGGCAGTAAGGAGGAGCCATGTGGCCCCTTCAAGATCTTGCTTAGCATTCTCAACAGCCAGTCATCCAAGTTCACCAGTTCACCACTTACAAGGTCTGTCTTCCACCAAACATTTGAACACAGTTCAGACAAGTGCTTCGCTGTTGCATAAAAAGCATCACCCTTCAAGGGGCCCTGGTGGCATCATGGCTATGCATTGGGTTGCTAACAAGGTCAGCAGTTTGAGACCACCAGCGGCTCCCCATCACTGCAACGGTGAGCAGTTCCAGTCTCAGAAAACTCAGAGGGGCCGCTGGACCGTCCTGCGTCGACCAGGTGGCAGTGAGTTTGGTTTGGTTTTCTCTGGCACCTCCCTCCCTTGTTAGCCTCACCAGGGCCCCCTGTGCTGTCCGCCATCCTACCAACAGTCTCTTCAAGGCAGTCAGGCCTTCATTGTCAGGAACCTTAAAACTCATCCAACCGCTACCCATTGCCCCCCTCCCACCCTGCTTCCGCAGCGTAGAGCGGCGCCCCACTCTTCCGGAGCCCACTTTTGTCCTTGTCACCCAGTGCTGCTCTAACGGAAC
>NW_022111357.1:2594157-2598799 GCF_000313985.2 Echinops telfairi | reverse complement strand
GCCCCCTGACCCTCTCCCCCAGCTCCAGCTAACTTGGCTCTCTCCTCCTCCCGACCTGCCTTGCCAGCAGCCGGATGGGCATCAAAGACCGCATCCGAATGAGCAGCTCCCAGCGGCGGACAGGCCCATCCAAGCAGCACCTGGCACCGCCCCCACTGTCCACCTCCCCGAGCAGTGAGCAGGTGGGCGAGGCTTCCAGCCCGACCAAGGTGCAGAAGAGTTGGAGCTTCAATGACCGCACCCGCTTCCGGGCCTCCCTGAGACTCAAACCTCGGGCCTCTGCTGAGGGTGAGCCCCTGGGAACCTGAGGGGACCGAGTCTATGCTGGGGGTAACAAGACTTGATTCTAGTACCAGTTAGCTAAGCAACTGATTGATTGGCCGTTTGTGGGCCTCGGCCTTCTGGCCTGTGAAGTGGGCATACCTGCACGCCTGGGCTGCAGACTGTTAGAACCCAGTGAGACTGTGGAGGGAGTGGCTGAGAGTACCAGCTGTGGGGGAAAGATGAGGTTTTGCCCTCCTGTGAAAAGTTACCTGCGTGGAAACCCACAGCGGCAGTTCTACCCTGTCTGCGAGGGTCGCTGCGGGTCCGAGAGGACTCCAGAGCAGTGAGTTTGGGTTTGGAAGAGCACCAGGTTGGAGCCAGGCTGCCTGGCTCTGCCACTGACACCTCCTCTCTCTGGGCCTCGTTTCCTCGTCTGTAAAAGGAAGACAGTAATAGAATCTACTTCCTGGGGTTGTTGTGAGGATCGAGTGAGGTCATCCCTGGAATGGGAGCGGAGTGCTTTGGGAATATAGTAAGTGCTCCATGTACCAGCAATGTCGATCGGTACTGCACCTTGGGAAGAATGAGAATGAGTCCCTGTCCAGCCCACGCAGGGCTCCTCATCTCTCTCTCTCCCAACAGCCCTGGGGAGTAGGTTCTGTTTTTATCCCCACATTACAGATGTGGAAACCGAGTGTCCACTAGTCAGTGGCCTCGCCGGGAACCTCAACCCGGTCTGCCCCTGCTTTCTGCCCTGCCCAACTCTACCTCTTCCCCAGCTAGCCTGGGAGCCGAGTGGGGTCAATCCTGGGCCATGCTGGACTGCTTGCTGGAAGGTTGGCAGTTCTAACCTCCCCAGGGGTACCTCGGGTAGTCCAAACGGTTCCAGCCTCGAAAACCTTAGAGTGGTTCTGTCCCGCGCACAGGATCACCAGGAGCCCCCGTGAGTTGGAATGGACTCAGTGGTAACTGAGCATGAGGGTCCTCTCTCCGCCCCTGCCTGGCACTGTGCTTTTGTACAAGGGCTGCCTCTTTCTGTGCCTCATGTCCCCTCCTGGAAGGAAGACTCTCCTCCCAGCTTGCCTGAGTCAGGCCTCTGGGTGGGGAGAAGCGGGGGTGGATGGACCAGGATGGACATGGGAACTGGAAGCCCCACTGGTCTTGGCAGGAGGGGACCCAGCCACGTCACCTCTGCCTGTGCTGTGTTTGCTCTTGTCATGCCATTCACTGATGGGGACTCAGAGGGCCCTTTGTGGAAAGTGACAGACCCCACATGCCAGTCTGAGGGATGTACTTACCCATGGAGCCTGCACAGAGCCCTGCCCAGGATGCTGGAGGAAGCAGGGGCCAGGGATTGTTTTAAGCACCACCCCCCACCCTCCAGGTTGGGGCTGGGCATGGGAGCTATGGGGTATTCCCCCATGGGCCTCAGGATAAGACTGAGGAGCCTGACCTTACTATCCTGCTGAAGGGGACCCTTAAGGGTTTCCTCCAGGCCTAGGATGTACCTCAGCCCAGTCCATAGCGGTTACTCCTGGGGTTATTAACGGCAAGGTTGGAATTTCAAAACCACCAGCCGATTTGCAGTAGAAAAATGGGGCTGTCTACTTTGGTCAAGAGTGACAGTCTTGGAAACCCTCAGGGGCAGTTCTACCCGGTCACATAGGGTCACTGTGAGTCGGCACCACTTGGTGGCGGTGTGTTTGTAGTTTGGGTGCCAGATTGGTACACTCCCACCCAGGCCTACCTCATTTGTTTCTTGCTGCTCTTCCTCATGGGCCCCCAGGGAGGTGCTGGCCCTGAGTGGCCACAGTGGCAGCTGGGCAGGCAGTACCCTGGGGTCTCCAGCCTCCCCATTGGTCCCCCTAAAAGTGGCTCAGGAAGTGGTGGTGGGGTTGGGAGTGTCCCTTTCTGCTGCCACTGCCTGGGCCCATGTGTCTTCTCAGAGGGCCCCTCAGAGGACGTGGCAGAGGAGAAGAGCTACCAGTGTGAGCTGACCGTGGACGACGTCATGCCCGCTGTGAAGACAGTCATCCGCTCCGTCAGGTGAGACTGAGAACAAAGGCGACACCTCCCCCCATCCCCCGACAAGGCTGCCATCATTGCTGCTTCCCATCTGGGGCCTGCCCTCCTGGCCAGGGCTGGCCTAGCTCCCGGGCACGCCAGCTGTGGCCTGCCTGGCACCCTTGGCGGGGTTGGGCTGGCAGAGACCCTGGAGTATAGGTAGCATATGGCTGCTATTCACGGTGTCTGGGGCAGCAGGCCTGGGTGGGGCACCCATCACTGGTCCTTTACAGAGTGTCCCCATCACTGCTCCATCTCTCCTCTGTGCCACCAGCAGTGGACGAGTGGTGCCCGTCCCTTCGCCGGCATCTCTATGTCTCTGTTTCCTTGTCTCGAACATTCCCTCTCTCTTCTTGGGTGTTGTGGCCTCAGACCGCTGGTTTTCCCCAGGATTTCCAGAGCAGCACTTTTCAAACCACAGGTCACAACAGTTGGGAACTGACTTAGTGAAATCAATGAAAATAAAGGACTAGGCCTGAATAGAAGCGATCAGAACCCATCTCTCATGTTGTTGTGGTTCAGTGCGGTCGACTTGGCTCTGACCCTCAGCGACCTTGTGCACAACAGAAGGAAACAGAGCCCGCTCCTGCGCCAGCCTCACAGTGGTCCCTGGGCCTGAGCCCATCGATGCAGCCACTGTGTCAGTCCATCTCATTGGGGGCCTTCCTCTGTTTCGCTGCCCCTCCACTTTGCCAAGCATGATGTCCTTCTCCGGGTACTGGCCTCTCCTGACAGCACGCTCACAGTTGGTAAGATGAAATCTGGCCATCCTGGTCTCTAAGGAGCATTCTGGCTGTACTTCTTCCAAGACAGAATCGTTCGTTCTTTCGGCAGTCAGCGATACTTTCAATATTCTTCACTAGCCAGCACCACAATGCATCGATTCTTCTTCCTCGTCCAACTCTCATATGCATATGAGGCGTCTGAAAACACCACCGCCGGGCTCAGGCGCACCTTAGTTCCCAAACAAGCTCTTTGCTTTCTCAACATTTTAACAAGGTCTTAGGGAGATTTACCTAATGCAGTGCCTTGGTGATCGCTTGACTGTTGCTTCCAGGAGCATTGATTGTGGATCCAGGTCAGACGAAACGCTTACAGCTTCAGTCTTCTCTCCATCTACCGGGACGTCACCTGTGGGGTCAATTGTGAGGCCGGTGGTCTTCTGTACACTGAGTTGTCGTCGATATGGCAGGCTTCGATCCTGGACAAGTTGATAGACGAGTGGTGGTCCCAACCCCTAGCGACCCTGTACGGTTAGCCTCCCAACCCTGACTCCACAGTGCCCTCCATCAAGGCTCCTCATAAAGATGGTGACCTAGGAAACCCTGTGGAGGCAGTTCTACTCTGCCGCACGGCGTTGGGCATTCTGAGTTGAAAATGTTCGCGACAGCGATGTGTGCATTTTGTACACAATCGTTTGTCTTGTAGAGTTTATTCTTCCATTGAGTGCATCTGGGGCAAAAACAACAACAAGGAAAGCCATTGCTCTTTTGGCTGCTCCCTCATCGACACTTAAGGGGGACCGGCATCTGCCGAGGCCTTCAGCCACGGTCCAGTCCGAAGTTCTGCAATGTGGAGCCCTGTCTCCGGCCTGCAGCTCCAACCCGAGACCTCAGGCCTGCCGGTCTTGCCTCCCTCGTTCTTGGGGAGTCTCCTGCCTACCACTTGCTTCCTTTGGTGCTCCTGTCAAAGCCGGAGTCGGCTCCCACCGCCCTCCTTACATGCCCCCTGTCTTTGCCCATTGTGTGAGCACAGAGCAGTGCTGAGCTGCCAGGTCAGTTCTTCATGAACATCCCACAGCCCCTAGCACCCCCAGGGTGCCCCCAACCTGCTTCTCCTCCACGGTCCTCAATCCAGATTCCTGGGAATCATCTTGCGCCTGGAAGCTTGTCAGTCCCCTCTCCTGCCTGCCTGTGTTGTATCTCCATCCCCACAGCCTTCAGTCAGCTCAGCCCTCCCGGAAGCTTTACCGCCTCTGCCGCTCCAGGGCAGTCTCCCTAGGCCAGTGGTTCTCCACATTCCTAGAATCGTGACCCTTTAATACAGTTTCTCATGTGGTGGTGACCCCCAACCATCAAATTGTTTTTCTTTAAAAAAAAATCGTTTTACTGGGGGATCATACAACTCTTATCACAATCCATACACACATCAATTGGGTAAAGCACATTTGCACATTCGTTGCCCTCATCATTCTCAAAACATTTGCTCTCCACTTAAGCCCTTGGCATCAGCTCCTCATTTTCCCCCTCCCTCCCCGCTCCCCCTTCCCTCTTGAACCTTTGATAATTTATAAATTATTATTTTGTCATATCTT
>NW_022111357.1:2572346-2592026 GCF_000313985.2 Echinops telfairi | reverse complement strand
GACCCTGACACACATTGAGTCCCATGGGCCTGAATGGACCTGAGGACCGCTTTCTACGCCCATAAAGAGTGACAGCCCTGAAACCCACAGGGACAGTTCCACCCTGCCCTATAGGGTCACCATGAATTGGTATCAACTGATGGGAGTGGGTATGGTTTGGAGTTTGAGGGACAAACCAGACCCAGTCTCTGTCATCCCAGCCTAGGGGGATACAATAGATACATTAAAAACAAAACAAAAATGTCCAGGGGACAGGGGTCCATGGGGAGGCGGATGGTCCCAGCATAGGGCTGTGGTCCCAGCAAGGGTGTGCTGGTGCTGGACTGAGAGGAGGCTGGGGGAGCAGATCCTTTCCTCTGAGACCCCTCTCCCAACAGGATCCTGAAGTTCCTCGTGGCCAAAAGGAAATTCAAGGAGACACTGCGCCCCTACGACGTGAAGGACGTCATTGAGCAGTACTCAGCAGGGCACCTGGACATGCTGGGCCGGATCAAGAGCCTGCAGACTCGGTGGGTGCACGCCTCCCTCCCCCGACGCCTGGTAGGAAAGAGAGGCAGGAAGACAGTAGCAGCGGGAGTGTTGTCCCAAGTTTCTCTGCTGGCCCCCACTGGAATTGGAACCCTGAGCTCCCCCTGGGGGCCACTGCAGCTGCTGGTGGTCTGGCCCTGGCAAGGCCTCTCATTTGCGGCATGTGGGTTAGGCCACCGCATTCGCACTTGTCCGGTCTTCAGAAGCACTCAGCTCAACTGCAGGACCTCAGGGGAAACCTGTGGACCTGCAGGTTTCTGGGACGTCTTTAGAATGACTGTTGCCTGTTCCTACTAGAAACCACCAGGCCCATGGCCATGATGTCCACCCCAAACTCATAGCGACCCTATAAAACAGAGTAGAATTGCCCCACAGCGTTTCCAAGACTGTAAAGCTTTCCCGATGCAGACTACCACATCTTCCTCCCAGCCTGCTGCTGGGTTCAAACCTCTGACCATTCGATGATATCTTTCTGTTAGAAGCCAAGTGCCTGACCACTGAGCCATCAAAGCTCCTTCCTGAATGTAGTAGGCCTAAAATAACGACTAACTGCCCATTTCCCGAGAGGCTAGGCAGTTTGTCTTCCATGCTGCCTAACTTTCTGCTCAGCTCCCAGGTTACGGAAGAAGGCTCACACCAAGACCCGGTTCTCCTCTGTTCCTCCTTCTCTTTTGTTGGCCGCGCACTCAGTAGTCACTGCTCGCTGACTCGGTGCTCTGCAGTGGAGGATATTGGAATGCAATCGAGAGCTTTCATTCCAGTGGAAAAGCTGATGGAAAATGAGCCCAGCCAAAAAGACTAGGACGTCAGATGCTAATCCATGCTAAGGAGAACCATAAGGATTGGGGCGATGGGGCCAGGGATCTTCAATAGGAGATAAGGCGACCAATGCAGGAAGCAAGGCCACAAGCCCTGCAGGCCTGTGGGTGACAAGTTTCTAGATAGAAGGAGCAGCAAGTGCAAAGGCTTGGATGTGTTCGCTACAGCCTGGCGGTCAGTGCGTGTGAGTGGGCAAAGGTAGGCGATGACATCAGAGGCCAAGAGCACAGTGCTCTGCCGGCCCCTGCAACCAGGCTCCTGCAGGTGGCATGTGTTGAGTGAGCGTTAGTAGAAGCGGTCCTGCCATGCTGACGGGTTATGGAGACAGAGGAGGAGCCTGTCCACGAGGTGGGAGCAGAACTAGCAGAGGGTGCTCTTGGGAATCCAAGGGAACAGAGCGTTGGCAGGAGGAAAGCCCAGGAGCTGCTAGCAGGTCAAGTAAAATGAGGGCTGAGAATTGATCCCTGGATTTAGCAGTGTGGAGGTCAGTTGGGATTTGACCAGGGGAGTTTCAGTGAAATAATGGGGGCCAAAGCCTGACTGGAGTAGGTTTAATAAGAACAGGAGGAGAGGACTTGGAGAGAGGAGAGAGAACTCTTTCAAGAACCCTTTCTTTCTTCCTCCTTTTGGCTGCGTTTTGGGTACAGAAGAGACTCCAATCTCAAATATACTTTGGGGAGAAGATTTATTAAGTCTTGAAAGCGACAGAGACAACGCAAAGGCACAAACACGTCATCCATCTGGATGAGGGAGGCCATTAGGAGGAGGTTAAAATGGTGGCCAAGGCTTCAGAGGCGGGAAGCCAGCTAAATAAGGCACATCACAGAATTCCTGATTGGTGGCAGATCAATACATCACAGTTACAGGGGGACCACAGAAGCAGGAACAGGGCCTCGATTGGGACACCCATTGTGAGAAAGGCTTACAAAATTGGTCCAGAGCCTTCCGGCCAAGGCATTCAGAGTGAAACGGACAGGCAGGACTCATGATGATGTCCACCCCCGGTACGGTGCCCAGGCAGATGACCTCCACCATGGGCACACCTAGGCAAGCTCCTAAAAGGGACTGCCCCTCCCTGGTAGTCTGGAGAGGGGTGGAGGATGAGCTACATCCTTGGTTAATGATCAGAAAGTATTCAATGAGGCTTACTTTGTCTGTCCGTGTGTGGGCTTAGCAAATGGTTTGGGGGCTGTCTCTACCCTCCATAGCCTTTTGCAAACCGGGTGCTCAGATGTAATAATACAGAGACAAGGTGGGCCACCTCTGATCTCGCTCTGTCTCTCATTTCCATTTTCCTTGCCCCCCCCACCCCCGCCCCGCATCGGCTTCCAGAAGATGATGGTGGCCTCTCCCACTCTTGGTGCAGGGCGTCTCCCCTTTCCGCAGACTCCTTCCGGGAGGGGAGGGATGGTGTGTGCCTGGCCCCTTTCCTCCGACAGTTCCCTTTCCCGACAGCGTGGACCAGATTGTGGGTCGGGGGCCTGGGGACCGAAAAACCCGGGAGAAGGGCGACAAGGGGCCCTCCGATATAGAAGCGGTGGATGAAATCAGCATGATGGGACGCGTGGTCAAGGTGGAGAAGCAGGTGAGTGTGGGATGCACTTCTCGGAGCCTCCGCCCGGGTTCTGGTCCGCTAGGCCAGAGCCAGTCCCGGGCGCCTCCCACCTTGTGAGCCTGCCCACAGATACGCCCCGCCTCCCGGAAAGCCCACCCTCTCCGGCTTAACGACCCGCCCGCCCACCTAAGCCCCGACCTAGGTTGCACTTTTCGCTGGCAGCGCTACCAAAGGAGCCTTGGCCCAACTTAGCCCCGCCCACTCCACAACCGCGCTTCCTAGTCTCTCCCGCCTTCCCAGCTGGCCACACTAATTTCACCCTCCGAAGAATCCTTCACCGCCCAGTTCTCCTCTTCTGCCCCGCCCCGCACGGCCAAAGCCCCGCCCCGCGCTCAAGCCCCGCCCTCCCGCCCCGCCCCCAGGTGCAGTCCATCGAGCACAAGCTGGACCTGTTGCTGGGCTTCTATTCGCGCTGCCTGCGCTCGGGCACCTCGGCCAGCTTGGGCACCGTGCAAGTGCCGCTCTTCGACCCTGACATCACCTCCGACTACCACAGCCCAGTGGACCACGAGGACATCTCCGTCTCCGCACAGACGCTCAGCATCTCCCGCTCGGTCAGCACCAACATGGACTGAGGGGCTTCTCAGGGACGGGACAGCACATGGCCAGCCCCTTGGCCTCGCGCTCGGACCCCCCTCCGAGGCCTCAGGACTCCTCTTACTTGAACTCGAATCACTTGCGGGGAGCGAGGCCACACGCAGTATTGAGCTAGCTGTGAGGGCTGGGAGGGGAGGGTGGCGCCAGATACCCGCTGTGGGGGCCGGCGACCCGCCCCCACCTCAGCAGGAGATGCCAGGCCGCAGGGAGGGCAACAGCAGCGGCTGCGCGTGGCCTCTGGGTCCCCCAGTGCTCTGCCCACTCCATCAGGTGTGATCTGGCACTCCTGGCAAGGGCACTGCCCCAGGAGTGGGGGCAGGGCGCTGCGGCCCTGGGCCCAGAGCCAGCTTCCAGCTATGCAAGGTGAGGTCTCTGGCCCACCCTTCGGACGACAGAGCAGGGAAGCCCTCCTGCCAAGGCCCTGCCCCACTTGTGGGTGGGCCCCAGGTGCCCCTAGAGGTACCCACAAGACACAGGACCCTGCCGTATGGCAGGTGGGCACCATATATGCAAACTGTGTTAAATATGCAACTTCAGGGACCCCCATGGGGTCCTTTTGTCCCTCTCCCCTCAGGAGAAGGGCCCCCAGCAGTAGCTGGTCTCAGGCTGCTTGGCCACAGCCCCTACCCCCATCCTTCAGCTTGTCACCCATCTCTCCCCAGCACGGGGCCAGTTTCTCCTCTGCCCTTCCGCAAGGGCAGTGCTTGGGTCTCTTCCCAGTTGCAGGCGTCACCTCCCAGGGACTCCTTCTTCTGCAGACGGTCCAGACACTTTAGAGACAGCTGAGGTTTCTGTATTCTCCCCAAACCTCTTATGGACTGTATCCTCCCACCACACTGACACACAGAAAGGCTCATACAGTCACACACATTTGAAGAGGTGAACACAGAGCCACACACATGTCCTTGGCCTGCTACAGACGAACCCAGGGGACTGGCCCTGCAGGCAGGGGCAGCTCTCCACTCTGTGCATCTGGCCAGGACAGGGAGCTCATAATGGACCCCGATCTCTGCAGGCTCACCCCAGAGTGTGGTCAGCTCCTCTTCTCCCCACAGGTCCAGGAGCCCTAACCGCTGCCTCTGCCTGCCCCCAAGGGTTACCCTTGACACTCCCACAGCACAATTCAGTCTAGGCACCCAGCAGAAAGATCCCAAGCCCTTCCCCAAGGGGATTACCAGGCCCAGTTTTATCCAGGCTCCACCCCTTCCAAGTCACTCAAACTCCCAGAGAGAATAATAATGCAAATAGCAGCTACTATTCCGTCAGGCACCAACTGTGCACTTGGCATTCACATGCACTGTCTCCCCTCCTTCCATTACCCATGCCTCACTTCAGTTGGCAGCCCCCTCCCCCTCCCCCCATATTGGCATAAACCACGCTAGGTCCCTAGCACCTCTCTGGTATCCAAATCCTTCTTCCCTCTTCAGCAAAACCAATGCTGGTGGCAGGAGGGCGATGGGTAGTGGATTGATGGCAAGTTACTGCGGGGTGCCAGGGAACAAGGGGCTCAGGCCAAGCTGCCTGCATCTCATGACTGGGGACCTGCATGCACCAGCGCCAGGGCTGGGGTTGGATCTTGCTCAGCCTCATGGTGCCCAGCCTCTGCCCAACATGCCCTCTGCATGTGACCATCATGCCCTGGATGGAGCCTATCCTGGCTCACCTCAGCCACACTGCACTAGCCACAGAGAGCCATTTTCCACTTCCTCTGAGACAGAGCTGTGGAGAGGGCCAGGAGAATGGGAAGATTCTACCACCATAGGAGGCTTGGGAAGAAGATCCCCCCCCACCCCTTTCTTCCACAATCGAGGTTCCTACACCAACCCGGTTCTCGGATATGCAAGTACCTCACTTTGTTAACTTATTAACTTATTGGTTTCATTAAAGTTTTCAGTAGGAGGTGTTTGGACTTGCTCTCTTCCGTGGAGGTGGGGGCAGGGGCTCTGGGCTGGGACTGGGGCCAGAGAAATGTGGATTAGGCAGGCATTTTGGGCCGTGGACAATAACCTTCACCACAATCGAGTGGGTCTTTACTGTCTAGTGCGTCTCTCACGGAAGTATCACAAGCGGGTAGCTGTAGCACACATCAATTTAGTTTTTCAGTTTAGGAGACCAGAAGTCTGAATTCAGAGCACAGGTGCAAGGGAAAAGTTTTTCTCTTGGTTGGCTCTGGAGGCAAGCCCTTGTCTTTTCTGCTTCCTGGTTCCTTGGAAATCATGTTCTTGGCATCTGTCTCACCCCATTTCTCCTGTTTACCTGCTAGTTTCATCTCTAATGTCTCAGAAGACTGGGTTCCACACACACCTTATGCTAATCTTGGTTCATTAGCATAACAAAGACATCGCCTTCCCAAATGGGATTATAACCACACATATTTTTTACAACATATATTTTTGGGGGCCACAATTTAATCCAAACATTCCACCTTTTGACCGCAACCCTGCACAAATTAATGTCCTTGCTACATGCAAAGACCAAACCATCCTACAGAAGTCTTAAATCAACTCCACGTCCCAAACCTCATTTCTGATTTATCTAAATCTGATATGGATGATTTAAACATGGATGGCCTGACCGTAGGTGTATCCCACCCTGGGGCAAAAAAATTCTCTCCATCTGTGAAATCTGGGGTATAAATGATCTATTGCCAGAATGCAGCGATGGAATAGACACAAGACGGGCATTTCCATTACAAAGGGGAGAAATTTTAGGAAAAGAAGGGATAATGGGCACCAAACAATTGATATTAGCTCTCAAGGCTAGAAAATCCTCCTCTGTTCTCTGAGACCATCTGAGGAGGGGCCCTACCCTCCCTGCTCTGAGTGTTGGCTGTGCTTTCTGGATTCCAGGCCCACTGGGATAGCAACCTTGGTTTTGGGCAGGCCATTTTCCTAGTCCATCTGACTCCTTCCTACAACCTTGTCCCTACCAGGCCCCATTTTTTACCCTTTGGGCATGGCAATTCTGCCCCTTCTGCCTTGGGCGGTGCCCTCATCTCCCTGGCATACTCTGGAACAGAGAGCTGACTCTGGAACCTAGGAGACTGTGGCCCCACCTTTGAAACTAAGAAGGTCCTGCTTCTGACACTCCTTCCAATGGTTCTGCTGATCTCTGAGCTGCTTCAGGACTGGTCCTTTTCTTGGTGGAAAACAAATGTAGCTCCTTTGACCGGTTTCCTGTGTATAGATTTCCAAGAGGAAGACAACTTTCCATCCTCTGCCCTTTTTCTCTGTCCCTGTCCGTCTGAGCAGATGGATACCTTGCTCTGGTAGTTGGTTCGGTCCATCCACCACAGAGTTAAACTCTACCAGAAGACTGCATGGCCACATCTTTGATGACCATTCTAGGATATGTGTCCTTCGTTTGGACAACAGAATTTTCCAAATCATTAAGTTCTGTTTTCATTTGACACAGTCCATTTTTAAGTTCTTCTCATTCCTCTTGAATTTTACTATAAGCAACAAGGAGAAACCACTCAGCCCCCATTCACACATCACTTAGAACTCTCATCCGCTAGATATCTAAGTTCATCACTTATAGGTTTTACCTTCCACTTAACATTTGAACATACTTTAGAGAAGGTTGGATTTTTTTTTTGCCACTGCATAAAAAGCATCACCCTAAAAAAAAAAAGTGTCGCCCTTCCTCCCTTGTCCAATCGTTTTCTTTTAAAGGCTCACCAGAAGCACAGTTAGCATCCACGTTTCTAGCAGCATTCCGTTGCTGAGTCGTGTATTCTCTCAGGTAACAGGGACTTTCCCTATAACGCTCCTCCCTTCTTTCTGAGCCCTCACCAGAATTGCCTTTGACATTTGTAATGCTACTAAAAGACTCTTCCAGGCAATCTAGACTGACTGTTAGGTACTTTAAAAATTCCTCCAACCTCTAACCATTACCCAATTCCCAAACTGCTACCATATTTTAGATATCTGCTAAGCAGCACCCTGTGGGGGGAGCCAGCTCCCCACAACTAATCACGGGTTCGGTAGGCGCAATTGTACGGTTAAGACATATAAAGATTATAGTAAAGTCATAGAGAAAAGGGAGAGATGGGAGAGAGTACAATAAAGAAGTCAGACACATTTCATGGTCCCATGCTCACCTCAGCTCCTCTTGGTGGTACACATGGAGGTGGGAGACGAGAGGGCAGCAGCGAGCTCTCGCAAGGTTTTATTTCTAACCAAAGCTTATATTTCTTTGGGGGCATGCAAGCCCTCTGATTACAGATAGCAATCTACGTCATAGGAAGGGGTTGTAACATAGGCAATACAAGCAATAGGTGGGGGATGACCTAGGGGTATACACACAATAGTAAAGGGAGGGAATAGGGGTACTTATGTGGCAAGATGGGTGGACCCTAGATCAATATAGTAGCCTAACCTTAGTCATCCTTGAGTGGTCCCCAGGCTTGCCTTTGGGCACTCCTTCAAGGGAACAGTATCAGAAGGGAGTGGGGCCTGTTTAGGGTTAGTCAGACTACAGTCTGGTTGCTCTAGATGGCTGATAACCCTTGAGGTGAATAACCTCTGACCTACTTTCGTTGACCTCCTAGTGTACAGTCATTTACCATGTGTAGCAAGCAGCGTCTTGGGTTTGGCATAGATTTGGGGGAGACAATTTGGGAGACATCTTTCTGTTTCCCACAGCACCCCACTCTTCTAGTACCAACATTTGTCGTACTTATCCAGTGGCACAGTGGTTAAGCACTCAATGATTCAAACCCACTCGCCTGGCAAACGATGTGACACTCTACTTCCATAACGATTACAGTCTTGGAAACCCTGTGGGACAGTTCTAGGCTGCCGTGAGCCAGAATCCCCTTGATGACAATGGCTGTGGGGTTTTGTGTGTGTTTTATCTAGTGCTAACACAGAAATATCACACGTGGGCGGCTTTAAGAAACAGATTTATTTTCTCCAGTTTGCCCACTGCCATTGAGTCAATTCATAGGGTTTCTGAGGCTCAGGTAGCCTCAACTTTCTTCCCTAGAGCTGCTGATGGGCTTGAACCACCAACCTTGAGGTTAGCAGTCCAACATTTCTTACGTTTAGGAGGCTGGAAATCAGAATTCAGAGCCCTTGCTCTAGGGAGAAAACCCTTCTCTTTCGGCTGGCTCTGAAGAAAGGCCCTCCTTGCCTCTTTAGCTTCTGCTTCCTAGTTCCTTGGAGATATCCATGTATCGTGACACCTATTTTATCCTTTTTATCCTCTGCTCAATTGCTGATTTTATCTCTTTATTCACTAAAAAGAGGTGGACGCAAGACATGCACCACCCGAATCCTACCTGTGTAGGCAGTCCTACCCTTCTAGGCAGTCTCGTATGTGTGTAGAGAGAGATTTATGTCAAGAAATGGTTTGCACCGTTTAGGAAGCCAGTAAGTCCATCTAGTTCAAGTCAGATGGTACGGTGGAGGCTTCTCCTGAGTCCTGGAGCCATGGGGGTGGGGGGTGGAGGGTGGGGATGGGGGTTGACTAACCAGGAAGCAGGAAGATTGTGGGGGGAGGTCAGATGCGCAGGCATTCCCTCCCCTGAAGGCAATCAGTTATCAGACTGCTGTCTCATCCCACCACAGGGGTGGGCCTGCTCCCTGCCTCTGGGGACAATGGACAGGCTCCTGTAGGAGGAGTTTTCACCCTACTGAATAATGTTTCCTATGGAGACCCAGAGACTACCCCCTAGACCACCCTCTCTGCTGTGTAACCTATAGTGCAGCTCCTCCCTGTGATGTATGTCTCTACCTGTAATTAGTAGGCTGGCTTGCCCCCAAAGGTATATAGGTGAGTCAGCAATATAGATCACTCTCTCTGACTCTGAGCTCCTTGCTGCTCACTCCCCTCTCACTCCCCTCTCCCTTGTTCCCTTGCCCTCCTTCCCTTCCCCCTCTCTCCACATGGACCACCAAGCTGGGCTGAGGTGAGCAATGCTATCATGTAACGTGTCTGACTGCATTATTGTAATATCTCTCATGCTCACGATGACTTTAATATAATACTTATATATCTCAACCGTACAATTGTGCATTACTGAACCCAGAAGTAGTATTACTGAATTACAGTATCCGAGTAGTGGTAATAGTAGTAGCAGCGGGTGGGGGCTGGCCCCCCACTCCCCCAAGTCAACTTTTAATTTAATACTACAGAAGATGAAGCAGGAATGTCATAGGTTGGTAGATGCAAAGTCAAATGAATCTAGAGTCAGCAAGCTGCTGATGGCTCCCAGGATCGGCAGGCTATATGGCAAGAGGTCTGTCTACAAACTATGCGCAGGATCCAGACCCAGCAGAAGTGCAAGCTTTCCCACAGTCTGCTTAGCGAGGAGCAGGCCGTACCCCCAGGAGTCTTTTTTCCAGTTGCATCAAGGCTATGATCTAATCAAGGAGGCTGCACCCCACCACAACTGCTGGATGCTCACAGGCTTGATCACATGATGCTAGAGCCTATGCTGGAGTTGATTACATTGTGCTCAATCACATTGTGGGGGACTATTGTCAAATTACTGAGGATCCTGGCCCAGGCAAGTTGACGCAAAACCTAACGGTCCTACTGCTTCATTAACGTAACAAAGTCAACTCATTCCTAAATTGGATCGAGTTCATAGGGATCGAGTTGGGATGTACAACACATCATCTTCGGGGGACACAGTCTGAGCTATAACATAGCTGAAGCAAAAATGAAACCCATTGGCCCAGATAACAAAACTGTCCCGGGGATGGATTTGGCTTCATGCCCAGTTAGATCTAGGCGCTTAAGCACGCAGCTGTCTGTTTCCTCTCAAGCAGGCTGATCCCTTATTATGACCCCCTCGCGCTTCCAAATTTGCCTTTTCTTGGTTTAGCACCCCAGTGAAGAGTGAATGCCACTTTCCTAATGGTTTTTGTTATTCAAGTCAAGACAACAGAAATTACATGAGGTTTTTCAACCCACCGAATTGACCACAGGGGCTGAGTGACACCGCAGCAGAAGGACTGGGAGAGCCGAGAGGGACCCCTGAGGTTGATAATCTAGAGAAGACAACTGCTAGAAGCGTGCTTATACCTAAGGTTGTAGGAATAAAAGGAAAAGGATGGAGTTAGCAGAACTCAAAAGCTGGAGGGGAGCCCCATGTGCCAGAGTAAAACTGCTCTGTAGGGTTTTCAATGGCTGAGCTTTGGGCAGTAGATCACCAGGCCTTTCCTCGGGGTGGACTCAAACCACGAATCTTTCAGTTAACCATTCATACCACGCAGAGAGAGATTCCAGCGTCCCCTTCCAAATCAAACTCTCCACTCTGGAGTTAATGCCAACTCATAGCCACCCTATCGGACAGGGTAGAATTGCCCCTGTGGGTTTCTGAGGCTGTACTTTTTATAGGAGTCTTCCTCCTAGGAAGCACCTGCCAGTTAGCAGCCCAACACACAAGCACTCCGCCACTAGGGGTCCTAATGTCCGCCTAGGTGGGATCATGAAAAATCAGGTAGCGAGGGACCCACAGGGCTTTCAGAATCCAAGACACACATCCCACGGAGCAGAGTATAAAGGGGTGGATTTGGAATGAAGGTCATGGCTGGCACAGTCCCCCCTTTGTGTGCTCAGCGTCCCTACACCGCAATCGATCCATACCTATTCCGACCGTTATATAACAGCAGTGTCTTCCACTGAATAAGATGCCATCACACCAGCTAAGGAAGGACTAAGTAACTGACTGAAAAGTTGGTGGTTCGAAGCCCCCTCCCCCCAGCCCCTCTGTGGGAGAAGTTGGTCATCATCTGGTCCTGGAGGGATCGCAGTTCTACTCTGTCACCTGGTGTCGGAAATCAGCTCAGCAGCAGCAGCTAACAACAACAACAACAGCCCATGGTACAAATAAAGACATTCTCACTCCCCCTAAAGGAAACACGGAGTCTCTCAGTTCCAACAGATGGCTCTCAGAGTTCGTCATAGCAACCTGTAGCTGAGTGATGCTCATTACCCCTCGACGTCAGCAACAATCCCACCTGCAACAAAGCACTAAACTGAAAGGATAACTACACAACAACGAGGGGGAATGAATTCACTTCACGTGGACAACACACACACTGCTGCGCAAGGAAGGAAAATACACGTGGCTGCAACAGAGCCCCTGCCGCTCACTGAGCACTCTCTCCCCAGGGATGCATATCACTTCCTATTCCATTGCCCTCTGTGCTCCCTTTGCCCTCATCTAGGACTTAATAGGGGTCTTTACATGGGGGTGGGGGGACTCAAATGATCCTTCTTGAAGGGTCTGAATCCCCAGTGGCCCTACATGGTTTGAGGAGCTGCTCATTAAAATATGCATAAAAGATAGCTGTTCATGAGCTTTTATACTGTGCATGGAAGTACTAAAAGGAACCCCAGAGAATTGCTCAAGTTCCACCCCGTCTTCCCTGTCCTCGGTAGCAGCCATCCAATTTCCAGTCAGTGATAGGATCAGTCTTGCAGCCAGCACACGAACGCTTTCTCTGTCTCTCGGTTCGGGGGCTGGTTGCTTAAATGCCATCCAGTTGGCTCCGGCTCTGAGTGACCCCGCAGACAACAGGACGAAGCGCCGCCCGGCCCTGCGCCATCCTTATGATTGTTCTTCTGTTGGAGCCCCTTGTTGGAGCCATTGTCCACCCACCTTTATGGGTCTTTCTGTGATGCCGGAAGCTATGTCACTGGTATTTAAAAAGCCAGCAGGGGCCCCCAAAATGAACAGATTTCAGCAGAGCTTCCGGACTAAGAAGAGACAAGGAGGATTAGGCTGTCCAAGGCTGAGCCAGCAGCCGCAGAACACTTTACGACTAGAAGCAGAGCATTGTTAGTGGCGCGAGGTTCCCCAAACGCCAAGGGGAAGTCTGATTTCCAATTCAATGAAAACGTTATGCCCTCATCCTCCCTTGGGAACTGAGATCTGCAAGCCAGCAGAGCCCGAAGTCACAAGGCCAGGAAGCCATCCTGTGAGCGGGATAGAGTGGGCTGACTAACGGCCATGCCAGGGAGCCCTGGAGGCGTAGAGGTTCCGAGCTGGGCTGCTCACCACAGGTCAGCAAGTTGAACCCACCAGCCCCTCTTGTGGGAGAACGATGCGGCTTCCCACTTCCATAAAGATTTACAGTCTCAGAACCCCACAGGGGCCAGTGCTACCCTGCCCTTTGGGTCGCCATGAGCTGTCATCAACTCCACGGCAGTGAGTGTAGTTTTGTTTAAAGATGTCAGGTCCTGATCACTGGAGCCTGTAAATGTGACCTTTTAAGGAGAAAAAGATCTGTATAGTTGTAAAAGATGAAGATATAAAGTCTTAGCATGGGCAGATTCTCCTAGATCTGTGGTTCTCAACCTGTGGGTCATGACCCCTTTGGGGGCCGACCGACCCTTTCACAGGGGTCGCTTAAGACCATCGGAAAACACATATTTCCAATGGGCTTAGGCACTGAGACACCATTCCTCTATCTGTCTCCAGGCGGGTCCGCCCACTTGTAGATACGCCCACATGCGAGTACACGGCACGAAGGCTGTTACCATGCTTCAAGACAAAATGTCATTGATTTGTAATTAGAAATAAATATTTCACAATATGTAATTATATATTGTTTTGTGATTAATCACCATGCCTTAATTATGTTCGATGTGTAACAATGAAAATACATCCTGCATATCAGATCTTTACATGACGATTCATAACAGCAGCAAACTTACAGTTATGAAGTAGCAACGAAAAGAATTCTATGATTGCGGGTCACCACAACATGAGGAACTGTATTAAAGGGTCGTGGCATTAGGAAGGTTGAGAATCACTGTCCTAGATTATCTGGTGGGCCGTATAGCCAATCACAAGGGTCCATATAAGAGTGAGGCAGAAGGAGACAACTCGTCCCGAAGAAGAGACTGTGACAGGAAGATGGAGACAGAGCTTGAAGTGCTGCAGCCACAAGCGAAGGAATGCTGGCAGTCGCCGGAGCCAGAAGAGGTAAGGAGTGAGTTCTCCTCTAGAGCCTTTGGAGGAGCTCAACCTAACACCTTGAATTTGGGCCAATAGAGCTGATGTTGAACGTCTAGCCTCCCGAACTGCTACTTAATACAAGTGTTGTTGTAAGTCACCAAGTTTGGAATAACTTGTTAGAGCAGTGACAGGAAATGGATAAAACGGGCTAGTCACATAATGAGAGAAGCTACTCTCACTACCCACCTTTGAACATGAGAGCTCCTCTGGCTGTAAATCGCTGCCCACTCCATGCAGGCCCACTGGCATCAACCTGGCGCCAGGTGGTTGGATGAACCCACAGGACCTGTCAGTAGTCTCTTTTCTTGCCACCCTGACCACTTTGTACATGAGCATGTAGACTTAAGCAGTGGATGGGTGGGAGAAAGGGATTGATTGACATCCTAGAATATGCCCTTATGGAGAATCTCCTTTGTAATGGATGACCTTTTGGAAACTTTGATGTGGGACAGAAATATGTTTCACACTGTATGCCTATTTCTGAAAGTCCACCCAAATACTCACCCAGGTCTTCTTCGTCACCTCTCCACTGTCACCGCTCCACCAAATCTATGCTTTTGGACTCCGTGATCATCCAGCCGAGCCATTAGGCACTGTCCTGAAGTAAGTGTAAAGCCACACTTCTCTCCATTTCCTAATCTAAAGACAATGGCCCCTGGGACATACTAAAAGAGAGTAGGGTGTATCTGGGCACAGCGGCGAGAGGCAGGCGATGGACAGTCCGGTGGCAGGCATGGCGTGTGTAAAGGTCCGAAGGGACCACAGCGTTGACCATGAAGGAGAGGAACGAAAGGACATGCTTTGGCTGTCTGGAGAGCAAAGGAGAGCGTTCCGAAGAGAAGACTTCAGCCTTAGAGGGCCAAGAGTGCAAGTTTCCTAAGTCAGCCCCAAAAGACAGATCCTCACTGAGAGGGCAGCGGGGAGCCACTGAAAGATTTCAACCAGGGGGCCAACCAGGACAGATGTACAGTTCAGAGTGTAATGCAATGGAATCACATTTCAGAATGTAGTGTTTTCTCCCCAGAATGAAAAATGGGCTTGAGGGAGCAAGTGGGGGAATTAGAGAGACTCCTGCAGCCCTCCAAGCAGGGGATTGTTGGTAATCTGGGCAAGTCCCACGGGGGCTCCCTAATTGTATAAATGTCAACTGAGCACCTGCTATATGCCAGACCCTGGCTCAGCACAACACCCAGCATGTGCAGGCTCACGAGATTCATTCTGGCCCTGAGGTCATCCAGCCCCTTAGGGAGACAGATGCACAATTAACCAATGCACAAGCCGCGATTTAGCTTCTGTGGAAGTCTCGCTCAGCAAAAGAGGCTTTGCAGGTGGCTCTGGGAGTCTCCAAACTGCCATCAAACATGACTTTGCGAGTAGATACTATCTTTGCTTGGTGTCTCATTTATCTTGGCGATGCAACCAATCACCCCCAAACTTAATAACGTAAAACCGCCACTCTTTTATTTGCTGACGATTTTGTGGCTCAGCAATTAGAGCGGTCCTGCTGGTCTCACCTGGGACCACTACGTGGTTGCACTCACTGGGGTCAGGCCTGGGGCCCTGGGGTGTGGGGGTCTAAGGGGACTCTACTCACAACTCTGGGGTTTGGTGTCACCTGCCAGCTCCCTGGCTGGTCTCCCTCCACAGAGTGACTTGTGTCTGTTTCGTGTGGCCGCTTATCCTTCAGTGGCCTCCTCGACTTGACTTCCTCACATCCCACGCTTAGGGCTGCATTCCCAGAGGGTGACGCCAGAAGTTGCGAGGGCTCTTGAGCTGGAGGCCGCGAGGCTGCGCGGACAGCAGCCCTGGTCTATGGTGCTGCCGGCTTGGCTCACTTGGAGGTGGGCGGCTCTGAACAGGTTAGACGCTTGCAGATCAAAGAAAATACTGCCTGGTATTTCTCAAGTGAGAGGCATTGTTTCCTGAGCTTTTGACAGGTCTAGTGCTTAAAGTGACATGTTCAGTTTCCCTCTGAGGACTTGAGAAGTACTTGGTTATGTGTTGGGCTGCTAGCCACAAGGTCAGCAGTTCAAAACCACAAGCTGCTCTCTGGGGGAAAGACGAGACTTTCTACTCCCGTAAGGAGTTAGTCAGGGAACCCCACAGGCACGGTCTCATGCTGTTCCATAAGGGCGCTCTGAGTCGGAATTGACTCGATTGCAGGGAATTTGGTTTTTCAGTTTCTCCCTCTTCCAAGGAGTCCGCGGGAGCACAATGGGGTAAGATATGATAAAATAATACTAATTTATAAATGATCAAGGCTTCAGGGGGAGCGGGGAGGGAGAGAGGGGAAAAATGAGGAGCTGACACCACGGGCTCAAGTGGAAAGCGGGTGTTGTGAGAATGATGAAGTCAATATATGTACTAATGTGCTGGACACAAATGACATATGTACGGATTGTGATGAGTTGTATGAGCCCCTAATAAAATGATTATTTTTTTAAAAAGTATCCAACTGTGAAGGAAAAGGTCAGAGGTTCTAACCCACCACTGCTCCTCAGACGAAAGGGGTGGCAATCCGCTTATGGAAAAATTACAGCCTTGAAAGACCATGAGGCGATTCTACTCTGTCCTACGGAGCCACCGGGAGTCGGAGTCAACTCCACAGCAGCCAGCTTGGCTTTGGTTGGGCCTTCCCCTCGACCTTCCCCTTCAGTGCCACAGGATTCTGGGGGAGTTGATCCCACAGCCTGCGGCCTGTGAAAGCATGCGGCCCCAGAGGCCACTGGCCAGAGCTGGGTACACCTCTGCACATCATGGAGCCCAAGGGTCTGCAAGCCGCTCTTTTTCGGCCCCAGAACCTTTGCGACAATATAACCTGTTTGGAATTTCAATATATAAAATCAATATAACCCCAAGGGAGGGCCACCCAATGGTGACCCCCAGCCCCACCTGTGTCCCCATTGAGAATGTGCCCAGCACCTTGTTGCTGTCCGAAGAAATCTGATCCAGCGGCAGGATGCATTCTTTATTTAATGATTGCAGTAAACTGCTCGATTTGTCCCCAAGTGATCCTTCCTCCTCTCCCCCTCTTGCCTTGGCCACCTTTGGGTGGAATATACTTCCCTGCCTGCCTTCCAGTGGGTCCCTGGAAACAAGCCCCAAGATGGACAGTGATGTGCGGGAGGTTGGTGGGGAGTGCTCGCAGGTGATGCATTCGGAAGGCAGGCAGGATTGGGAAGAGGGAGAAGTTGACGGGCCATGAGATTTCAGTGGAGGCGGCCACCGATCTTCTGCAGCTCAGACTTGTCCCAACGGAAGGCCCTTGCTTCCTCACACTAACCGGTCACTCGCTGTGGGGTTCCCCCTGGGAGGGGACATGACTTTGGGTGAGGTAGGACTGTGTGGCCAACACAGCTCCCAATGAATGGCATAGCTGAGAGCCAGCAGTGAGGGGCCGTCGGCTAGGGGATGGGCATGTAGCTGTGAAAGGGAACACGGGGCGGAGTCCCACAGCATCCCTCCACCGTCCCATGGCCCATGGGCTTCATCTGCGGCCTTTAGTTTGGTCAATGGAAAGTGACTTAGAGGGCGGTGTACTGGTTTCAGCTAAGGCTCGAGAGGCATGGCAGGTTCTGCCAGACCCATGCTACTTCCTGTATCTTGAGAAGCCCCAGGGAGCTGTCATTTCTTCATCCTGGGTCTGGCACACAGACTGAAACCAGCGTCTAAGTTGAGAGTCCAGCCAGCATCGCTGAGCTGCAGCTGACCAAACGTTCGCCAGGCGGCCATAGTTTGGGGTTTTGTGTCCCACTGAGATGTGGGGCTCGTTTCACTGCACGCTCACAGCGCACTCTGACGAGTACAGCCAGTGAGGTGGATGCTACTGGAGGGAAGGAAGTGCATCTCACAAAGCAGAGCATTCTCGAAGTCCTCCTCAAATCTCTCTGGTTTTGTCTGTAATGGCTACTCTGGGCACCAGAAGCCTCCTCGTCTTCTTTCTTTGGTTTACACGGCCTCCCAGATGGATGGAAGACGCGGCAAGGTTTCCAGGAAGAGACAGGGTAGATATCACAGATCTACTCTGAGGTTGCTGGGAAATAGAAACCTTGGCAGGAAAATTCTGATGCCGAAGCCGCACGCTGCCCTGCCTGCTCAGAACACGTGTGGGACCTGCCCTGACTGCCCACTCGCCTGCAGCTTCTTTCCCGGGCCATGACCCCTTTCCTGTGCCCCCCACGCCCCAGGCATCATTGCTGTGCCTGGAGCACAAAAAACACACGTGGTTCTTGCTTGTGGTGGTCATCCACCTCAGAACAGGGGTTGGTGCAAAGGTTAACGTTCTCAGCTGCTAATCGAAAGGTTGGCAGTTTGAGACCACCGAGAGTTGCCTGCAAGAAAGGTCTGGTAACCTACTTTCTCAGCATCAGCCAGGGAACGATAGAGCACAGAGCTACTCTGAGACACTGAAAGGGTGACGATGAGTCGGCACCCACTCAACAGCAACTGGCTCCGTTTAGTTGGGTGGGGACCAAGGGAAAGCAGGGCCACCTGGGATTGTTCGTTTCCTACCTGGGGAATCTTCTAGTCTCTGTTATGTGTCCCCACTGCCACAGGGCGTCAGTAAAGACATTGGCTTGTTGGTCCAGAGCCAGCCTGGAGCCAAGAAACAAGGTTGGACTTTGGGGGCCAGGACACCCCACTCTGAAAGCCCCTCAAGTCAGGCCCAGAGTCTTGGGGAGAGAAAGCTTGGCGGCAGAGCCGAAGTTCACAGGCCAGTGGGACTTGCCTCTGAAGAGGAAGGGGCTGTACCCTCTGCCTTGCTTCTGCTGGGTCAACCCATTTTTGTTCATCGCTATGATGTGCCAAGCACCACCTTGGGGCCAAGGTCATAGCGTCCCTCACACTCACAAGGTCCCTGCTCCTGTGGCGTAGACCGTAGATTACGGTCTAGACAGAAAATAAACAAAAAACAAGATAATTTCAGAGAGTGGGAAGTGCCGTGAAGAAAATAAAACAGGGACACGGGCTCATGATGGGGGCTGGGGGAGGCAACTCTCTAGAAGATGCTCGGGGGAGGGTGCAAACCAAGAACCAAACCAAGCAGCCGGGGAGTCCACTCCGACTCCTGGGGACCCCATGTGTGGCAGGCAGAGCAGGACTGAGCTCCATTGGGGGTGCTTGTCCGGTCGACCAGAGTAGCAAATCCAGAGACACTTGTGTAGGTGTAAGAGAGAGCTTTCTATCAAAGAGCAATTGTAAATTGAGAAAACATACCAGCCCAGTCCAGATCTAGTCTCTATGTCTGATATTAGTCCATAAGTCCAATACTAGTCCATAAGTTCCTCTTTAGACTCACAGAGCCACTCACAATGATGCCGAATGCAGGAAGATCACAGGTCAGTGGATGAAAAGTCATGTGGATCCAGTGGTGGTGGATGCATCTCCAGGTCTCTGGCTGCCATCAGCGTGGCTCCCTGTGGCTTGTCAACTGGAATGTGTAGGTGGGGGGAGGAGAGAGAAAGAGAGAGAGAGAGGCCTGCCTCTTCTGATGACAGAATCAAGAGAGAGACAAAGTTCCCAGGGGCCTCATGAGAAGACCACGCCACAAGGAGGGATCATCAGGCTGTGACCTGATTGACAGGCTAGACTCCACCCCTTCATTCTTTTATCAAGGTGACATGAAATTGTGCAATAGCTCTGCAAGGCAGCAAGCTGTCAGAAGTAGCTCATACCAGTCCTTTCTTCCACGGCACTTCCAACTGGATTTGGACCAGCTTGTAGCTGCGTGCTTACTCCTTTAAGGCAGCCAGGGATTTCTCAGGGAGGCCTGAGAGAAGCAACAACTTTCACCGAAAGAGTTGCAAGGCTCTCAGGGACAGGAGGCCCAGCAAGCGGGGGCAGAGCCCAAGCACCTGGGCCCTCAGGCCTGTTCCCGGCTGTTCTGCTTGCCCTCTGGGGGAAGGACCAAGTTGCTCTTTGATGCTGGTGTGAAACAGAGACCAATGGAGAGGACCCCCACTCCCCCACCCCCTGCACTGAGAGCTGAGACCCCACACAGCAATCATGGTAAAGAAAGGAGGCCTGGTGGGGGAATGGGCAAGCAATACGAACTAAAAGGTCAGCGGTTTGAACCCACCAAGCGCTCCCTGGGAGAAAGACAAGGCAGGCTGCTCCCACGAAGATGATGGCTTTCAGCCCC
>NW_022111357.1:2568096-2572148 GCF_000313985.2 Echinops telfairi | reverse complement strand
GAAGTCCCACAACATCCTGCTTTCCCCCAGGATGCTAACTCTCCGGCTCACCGCTCCCACAATATCAGACATCAACTTATTGTTCACATTTGATTTTGGTGACTCTGCTCTGTCCGTGTGAGCGGTGTGGCCTCGGGAAAGTAATGGCTCCTCTGCGACCTCCGTTCCTTCATCTGCAACCATGGACCCAGCTCTGCTCACTCCCAAAGCCTCTCTTAGAAAGAAGGCAGGCACCCTCTGTTGGGTGGGACTGCATCCCTTCCCCCAGACCCCGCCTCAGACACAAGCCCCTTGTTTGGAGGATGCTGCTGGTCAGCGCTGTTGGTTTGTGTTTGTCACGGTCTGGCCAACCAGGAAGCACAAAGTGCGGCTGGGAGGGCTTGCTGGAAGGCGTGCAGCCCCAGTCGGGGGCAGAGCGGGTGGAGGGGGGTGAGGGGAGTGGGAGGTGGGCAGGGTCTAGGTTCCTTCAGTGTCTTCTGCTTAAGGCGTCCACCACCCAGGCTTTGGTGATTGGGGACGAACATCACGTCCCTGAAAATACTCTTGCTGTCCGTGTTGGGCCGGATCAAGGGTGTCACTTGGTGTGGTGCCGCCACCTGCTGAGCAAAAGGGGGTGCTGCACTTCATCGCAAGCAGCCTCCATGTAGCTCAAGCGGAGAGGTTGTTTTATGAGTGAAAAAGAGGACACAGGGGCTGCATCAATGGGCTTCAACATCACAACGCTTGTGAGGACGCCTTTGTTGTATCCAGTACGGAGTCCGCGCCCACTCGAGGGCACCGCACAGCGGCCACAGTGAAAAACCCACCAGGAAGCACAGACACGGATCACTTGAGAATCCGGAGGTTGGGAAAGACCAGCCACCACTGCGTTGGCCTTTCCATTCCCTTCTGACCTGCCTCCTGGCTCCTGCCGCCCCCCCCACTCGCCTGAAACTGCTCTGGCAAAGGTCACTCTGAGCTTCCGGCTTGCTGGTTACACAGCCCCTTTGAGGACTTCCTTTGATTAGATAACTTTGGGGCAGCAGTAGATGCTGCTGTAAACCTTCTCGGGGGTTCTCCTCACACTTTTACTATTGCATCTTCCTGCTCCCTGTGTTGCCCACAGTCTGTCCCTGGCTGTCTTCTCTTCCTACTGGGCATAACTAGTCCCATAGCAACCACAGGCATGGTAATGTCCTTGGAACAAGCTGTTCCCAGCCCCAAACTCACCGTGGAGTCCTGGGTCCATTTACCTGGCCCTGGTCCTCTTGGTCCGTGTGGTCTTCCTCCCAGTCCTCCTGACCCTCCTTCCAGTCCTTTTCCAGGCTCGCTTGGCTCTCCTTTAGGTCCTCTCTCCAAAGAATCCAGCACACCCTCTCTGATTTTCTATCTGCCCCTCCCTCAGGTCCTACCTGGAGGCATCTCCATTCCTCATCCCCGAAGACAGACCCTTGGCCATCAGTTTTGGCTGTTTGCTCTTGCAGCCACTAATAGTTCAGTCCCGAGCCTGCAGTTGTCTTTAACATCCATTCTTACCTTCTCAAGAATGTTGCTGCTGTGTGCCCTCGGGTTGATTTTGACCCACTGTGACTCTACAGGGGCGTGACCCACTGTGCACTTTTCCAAGGCCCTGATCATTACGGAAGCAAATTGCTCAGTCTCTCTTGGCCAGTGAATCTGTGATGGGTTCCAACCACAGACCTTTGGCTAGCAACCAAATGCTTAACCATCTGTCACCAAGGTTCCTGTGCTCCTCAACCAACCCCCAAACCAAACCCACTGTCATCGAGTTGACTTTGACCCATAGTGACCCTTTATAGGGTTTCTGAGTCTGTTAATAACCAATGTTCACTTAGGCAGATGGCTGCCCAGAGGAAAAATGATGTCTTTGAGCCTTACTTTGGGGTTTGAGGGTATGGTCATCTTCCAGAAAGCGTCCTTCTCTTGTCCTTCCTTTTGGTTGAAACTTTTGATATGGTGGCTGGAGTTGGACTGCAGGTGGAGCCCACGAATGACAAAGCAACAAGATGAAGCGTTTGGTTGTTGATACTACAGGGCAACACACCGGCCCCGGGCCACCTCCCTGGCTCATCTTATTTAAGCTGCCGGTATTTTGGGTATTTTGTCGCTCAAAGTCACACATAATCCCAGTCTGGGGTCATTCACACAAGAAATAGGGGTCATTCATCTACTTACGTCAGATGTCGTGTTCCACATCTCTCTTAAGGGCTTGCTAACCCCCGCTCCCAACATTCCCCATTGCTACTGGAATCAGTGTCACGCTTTCCCTGGTTTCTCACTTTTTCACAGTGCCTCTTTCCAATCCATTCTTCTCACAAAACCCAGAACAGTTTCCTCTGACAAAAACCCAGCCTTGTCTCCATTCTGCCCAGCTCTTCATGGCTCCTACATTTCCAACAGGATTACGTTCAAGTTTCTCAGCCTGGCCCTAAAGAATCTTCTCATTCTGATCCCTGCCTTCCTTTCCAAGCATATGCCTTATCCCCATGACTATCCACCTATAGACTGCACTCGGTCCTGCTTCCCCATTGAGGGTTACTCTTGGGACATAGCCTGCAGAAGGCACCGGTCTGCCAGTTGACCTACAGACTTGGGACTTGGCAGCTTCACAATGGCATGACTCATCCCCTTGAAGTAACTTTCTCGTTTGGCATTTGTATACGGACAAGTGCATGTATGTGTTTCAAAGGGTGTTTGAGAAGACACAGGGAAAGATGGCAAAGACATGTGCAAAGACCTGGAGCTAGAAAGCCAGAAGGGACGCACATGCGCAGTCCTTCTCAAAAGGAAAGAGCTGCAGACGACCTCAAGCCTGGCATTGCGACATGGAAGGATCCTGTGGGTGAAAAATGGAGTGACATAGGAAGCATGAACCGAACACGGAGAACAGAGCCACTGTACCGCAATGAATTGGTTGATGTTCACGCATTTCAGGAGCTAGCAGAGGATCGGGAGGGGATGACGCTGAAGGAAGAAGGCCAAGCTGTACCGGAGGCAGTTGTGAAAAACAAGACTCCAGGGCTTGATGGGATGCCCATTGAGATGTTTAAGCAAGCGTATGCACCCCTGGAAGTGCTCACTCATTGCTGACAGCAGTTTGGAAGGGAGCGACTTGGCCAACCGACTGGAAGAGACCTATGTCTATGTATATTTCACAGAAAGATGATCCAACAGAATGTGGAAACTATTGAACAATGTTTAATATCACACACACGTAAAATTTTGCTGAAGGGAATTGAAAAATGGTTGTAGCAGCCCGTTGGCAGGGAACTGCCAGAAATTCAAGCTGGATTCAGGGAAGAAGGGATGCCAGTACTGACATCAGGCAGATCTGGTTGGAAGCAGAGAATACTAGAACGATGTTTACTAGTGTCTCATCCACTACGGAAAGGCATTTGATTATGTGAATCATGAAATGGTATAGATTACCAAGCACGAGATATTCCAGCAGACTTACTTGTGCTCATGTAGAGCCTCTACATAGGCCAAGAGGCAAATCCGAACCCTGTCCACAGACTTGGTTCAAACATGACCAGGCGATGTTGTATGGCTTAAAACTAGAAGAGATGTGGGTCAGAGCTGTAGGCTTTCACCATACCTGTTCAATCGGCATACTGAGCAAATAATCCGAAAGGCGGGGTTCTTTGAAGAGGAACACAGCATCAAGATTGGAGAAAGCTCCATGAACAACATGCGACATGAGATGACACACTTTGCTGCCTGAAACGTGACAAGGGCTTGAGGCACGTACTGTTAAAGAGCAAAGACCACGGCTTTCAGGAGAGATTATATCTCAACATAAGGAAAACAAAAAGCCTCACAACTGGACCCGCAAGCAACATTATGATAAAGGGAGACACTATTGAAGTTGTCACGGATTTCATTTTACTTGGATCTATAAACAATGGCCATTGTAACCACAGTCAAGCAATCAAATGGCATACTGCACTGCGTAAATCTGCTGCAAGAGCGCTCTTGGCATTTTTCAAAAGCAAAGGGGACACTTTGCGCTTGCGGAGCGGGCTCTCGCCGGGCTCCAGGGGGCTGTGCAC
>NW_022111357.1:2558881-2566929 GCF_000313985.2 Echinops telfairi | reverse complement strand
TGGTATTTTTGATACCGCGTATGCGTGTGAAGTTTGGGGAATGAACACCGAAGACTGAATTATGGTGTTGGTAAAGAACATTGACGTTTGATACATCAGGGCTACCAAAAAGAATGAGCTTTCTCTTTTGGAAGAACTATAGTTAGAATGCTCATCTGAAGTGAGGAGGGCTAGTCTTCAAGCCACCATTTTGGTCGCGCTATCAGGAGGGCTCGATCCTTGGAGAAGTGCATCATGCAGTAACGATGAGGGCTCCTGAAAGAGAAGACGACTTTCAATGAGATGGATTGACACGGTGACTGCAACACTAGACTCCAGTACAGCAGCCAGGGTTTCATTCTGCTGTGCATAAGGCTGCTAAGAGTTGCAATCCATTTACGGGTACCTAACAGCAGTAAATACTTTCTACTCCCTTTCAGAGTTACTCTCTTGGAAACTCATACGGGCAGTTCTACTGTCCTACAGGGTTGTCCTGAGTGGGCACCAGCTCAATGGCAGTGAGTTACATAGGTGTGTATGTTAAAGGAGGCGTCATGAAGCTCATGGGGAAACGGCATTAGCAGATAAATAGTCCTTTCCCATGAACTTTTGGAATCCCCATAGATAGATGCACACATACAGACAGTACCGACACACCTGCATTTCCCTAGCTCTCCTCATGGAAAGCTACAGCCACCGAGTCAATTCCAATTCATAGCAGCCCTAGATAGGGTTTTCAAGGTTGTAAATCTTTGCCGGAGGTGGGAGTGAACTACTGACCTAGTGATTAGCTGTCCAATGATCACCCCACATTCATCATATGGAAAGAGCTTTTATAAATCAATAAGAAAAAGACAAATGGCTCAGTAGAAACACAGCCAGAGGGTGTGAATGGATACATCATAGAATAAGAAATATAGAGTCTATTAATAGCTTTACTGATCACCGAAGAAATGGGAAGGAAGTGGCTTTCCTTTAGAGAGGTAAATCTTAAACGTGTTGCTAATGTCCAGGGTAGCCCAGGGTGTGAGCCAGCGGGCACGTTCCCACGGTGCTGGCGGGAAGATAAATGGGAGCAGCCACTTAGAAAACTATTTGGCAGCAGCGGCCGCAATTTCATTTGCTCACATCTTCGGACCCAGTAATTCCCTTCTAGGAAACCATCTTAACAGCTGCTCCCATAGAGCCCACGGGTCAAGGGACAAGGCTGCTCCTTGGACATCTCAGAAGTGTTCATCATGAGGGAGTTGGCTAGGTAGGATTTTTACAACGAAATCATGAGAAAGAATGAGGTAAAGCCATATTTACAGATATGGGAAGAGCTCCAAAATTAGTATACGTGGGAAAAATGGAGTTATGGAAGAGTATCTCAGTCATCGATGTCAGAAAGAAGGCCCGTGGATGGCTTTCACCAATAGACCCTGATTTCTCGCACGGTAGGAGATGAGAAGTCCAAATTCAGAGCAGCTGCGCTAGGGAAGGAGGGAGCCCTGGTGGCAGAGTGCTTACGAGTTTGGCTGCGATCTGCAAGGTCAGCAGTTCAAAAGCAGCAGCCACTTCAAGGAGAAAGATGGGGCTTCCTACTCCTGTAAAGAGTTACAGTTGCCCTCTCATCTTCAGTGCTGCTTATGGAGGAGACAGTCGTCTCACACTGCCACCATGGATGCCCTCAGACCCCTGGTGAGGCCCAATATTGTCAAAAAGAGGACCAAGAAGTTCATATGGCACTAATCAGACCATTATGCCAAGATGAAGCTCAACTGGGGCAAGTCCAGAGGCATTGACAACAGGGTGCAGAGAGATTTCAAGGGCCAGGTCTTGATGGCCCACACTGGTGAAGGGAGCAACAAGAAAGAGCACCAAGCTGCCCCGTGGCGTCCGCAAGTGCCTGGTCCACAAGATCAAGGAGCTGGAGGTACTGCTGCAGTGGAACAAGCCGCGCTGAGCAGAGATCATTCACCACGTACCTCCCAGAATGGCCAAGCCATCGGAGAAAAAGCCAGCCCAGTTGGCCATCAGTCACCGATCCCAACGCCCGGCTGCGCAGTGAAGAAAACAAATAGATGGCTCATTTGTGAGTTTTATTTGTGCTAAATAAAACTATAAATGAGAAGAAAAAAAGAAGAGTTGCAATCTCAGAAATGCAGGAAGATCTACACTGTCTTGTAGGGTCACTATGAGTTGGGATTGACTCGAGGGGGGTGAGTTTGTTTTTTCTGGCTCCAGGCATGGGAACAATTGAGGAGGGCACAGGACAGAGCAGGGTCCTGCTGGTGGGCATAAGGTCACTGTGGGTTGGAACTGGCCCGATGGCACCTAGCAATAAAAAGCTCTAGGCAGAGGCTTTCTCTGTCAGCCTGTTGTCTTTTGACTCCTGCCTGTGGCTTGGCTTCTCATGTGCCCCGACTCAGCCTCTCTGGCTTGCTGGTTTCATTTCTTTTATATTTCAAAAGAGGTTGATTTAAGACGTACGTCACCTCCTGTCTCATCAGTCTAGCCGAGGAAACCCGTTCCCCAATGGGAGTGCTCCAGGTTAGGGTAGGATTGATAAGGCGTTTCTTTTTTTTTGAGGGAGGGACAATCCAATCCATAGCAAATAGTATAATTCTATTTATGGAAAAAGAACTACGGATACGTGTGCATGTAGACATAGGGTGTGCACATAATGAATGTGCTTGTTGGAGATTTGAGTCTGTCCAGAGATGAGTCAGAAGAAAGGTCTGGTGATCTCCTTCTGAAAGTCAGCCATTGAAGACTCAATGGAGCCCCATTCTACACAGGCACACCCCCCCGCACCCCAAAAACTCCAAACCAAACTCACCGCCATCGAGTGGAGCCCAGCTCCCAGGACAGGATAGAACTGCCCCCGTGGGTTTCCAAGACTGTGACTCTTTCTAAGACAAGAAAGCCTCATCTTTGTCTCGTGGAGCAGCTGGTGGTTTTGAACTGCTGACCTTACAATTAGCAGCCCCACAGATCACCCACTGCAACAGCAGGGCGCCTTCTGGCACACATAGGCTATGAGTTTGCAATGAATCAACCTCAACTGGTGGGTTACAAGGCAATCCCCAGGTTATGAATACAGGACCTCCGTACAACACCCCCCCCCCCATAAAGCCTATACTGTGGAAATTCAGAAGTCCCTAGAATGGCTCCTAGTGACAAACCTAGTAACAAACTGGTGCTACTTTACAAAGTAAGCCTCCACAATTTATGCCTCCGAATAGTCTCATTACTGTTAGGTGCTGCTCTGTCCGTTGGACACCTAGTGGCTTCTGCAGCACAGAATGAACGCTGCCCAGGCCTGCAAAGTTCTCACTTTGGTTCTTACGCTCAAGCCCACTGGTTCATCCACTACGTCCATCCATGTCCTTGAGGGCTTTCCTCTGGTTCACTGCCCCTCTACTTCGCCAACCACCATGCCCTTCTCTAGGGACTGGTCTCTCTTGTTAACATGCCCAAACGATGTGAGAAGTCTGACCATCCTCGCTTTTAGGCGTTCTGGCTGCGCTTCCTCCAAGAAAGAGGCAGTCCGTGGTGCTTTCAATATGCTTGACCAGCACCATCATTCGAATGCTTCGAGAACGAGCCTCTCCGGAGACCACCCCGAGGGAGCTCGGCAGACTCCTATTCAAGGGGGCAATCTTGAACGGGATGCTTTCTACTGTCCACCCTCCTTTCATTCTGCCAACACAAACACCCTCTTTCCAAGGGCCCCGCATGGTGTACTCTGTGTCTGCCCGTTCCTCGTGCTGACTGTGTGTTGTTGAGCAGATTGCGTAGCCTGCACACAGTAGGCACTTGGCAAGTACTGACTTGCTGGGTTGGTAGGAACCCTCTGTCAGGCATTGGGCAATGGTGATTAAGGGACTCACGAGGATTAGTGAGCAACCAGCCGAAACAGCCTGGGCAAAGACGAAGATCAGACTATTTTATCCAAGATTAATTTATCCAACAAATGGCCACAGAACACTTAGCAGAGCTGGGCTGATGCTACTGGCAGTTTTAAGTGGCTGAGACTCGAGCACGCATTGCATGCTGTCAAGTGGATTCTGACTCAAAGCAACCCTCTATGGCCACAGTGCAGAGCATCGCCATACTTTCCTGTGCTGCCATCTTTACAGGACTGTGTTCGTCTGGGTACTTTAGAGAAACAAATCCACAGCAACTCATGTAGAAGAGAGAGTTTTATATAAAGGTTAGTGTGCATCAAGAAAACACCCCAACCCAGTGCTGCCTAAGCCCACAAGTCCAACATTAACCCATTAACCCATATGTCCAACACCAATCCACAAAGTCCTCCTCCACCTCACAAAACAGACACAATGATGCCGACTGCAGGAGGAAGGCCGAGTCAGTGAATGTGTAAGCATCTCAGTGCTGGCAGGGATCTCCACGCGGCTGCTCCAGCACCCAGGGCTGCATCGGGGTAGGTCCATGTGGCTTCTCCTTGGGGGTGTCTTGTAGGAAGTCAATCTTGCAAGCTGAAGCAGGGAACTGCTAAGGCAGCTGCACCCTGGTGCGACCATCACAAAGCAAGAGACCCGAGAACTAGAAAGGCGAGGCTCACCATCCATTTATCCCTTCTCCTTTCAATTAATCCCACATGTGTTTATCGGCCAGTTTGGCACAATAAACTAACTCAATCCACCCCTTGCCAACCTGGCACCTATACATAATTCTTTAGCATCACAATTGCAATTAAGTAACACTTACACCTTAACCCTATAATCCTTTGAATTTTTCCCCTACCTATGGAAGTTTGTAAGCCAACCACTTCATGCCTTTATCTCCCCCAATTTTGGGTATTCAATTTATATACTGCTCACTTACATCAACCCAGTTCTCAGAGAAGACAGTCATGTTTTTTGACAGCAAGAGTCTTCATTCCACCTGGCCGGTAAACACAAGTGGGATTAATTGAAGGGCGGAGGGATAAATGACTCGGTGATAAGAGTTGTATGAGCCCCTAATAAAACGATAAAAAAATAAATAAATAAAAGACTTAAAACACACACACACACACACACACACACACACACAAAGAACTAATGGTTCTTAGACTGGAGCTAGGATTAAGTAAGAGCCCCAAATTCATTCTTGAATCTATGTTTCTTTTCTGCTTCTGGTTCACCTTAGAGACATCTTGTTATTTTATGGTAGAGAATCTTATAGATCATCTCCTAGGAGCATAAGGACCTCCTGTTTTAATGTCATTGTTTAGCCCATGGTTATAATTTTAAAACACTAATGAGAAAGGGTGATTAAACAAGTGTAGGCTGACTACGAATTACAATACATGGATTATTGATGTGAACAGAAGAAATCCTTACTTGACTGGGTGCTATTTACACAAACAATGGGAGTTGGTCATCAGGCAAAACTTATATGCTTACCATGTCAGACACAGGTCTGCTAGAATAATACATATCTCTACACAGCAAGTAAGGCATTGAAGCAGTAAGTCAATATTAGTCGTCTGTTGACAGTTCAGTACTCTTGGTATAGCTGTCTTCTGCGTCTTCACACACCAAGGAGCTCCAGCCTGAAGTCCTCAGGTTACAGGTGTGTTTGAGGTACAGCTGACTTCACCTCGTGGGGTTTCCACATCGTATCCCTCTGGTATGGCCTTGGGAGGGTGTTGTGCTCCTCGAAGATCCAGGGTTCAATGTCCCAGTGTCTTATGGCACCTGGCCTGGGTTCCTAGGGGCTGTTCAGAAACTCGGCCCAATGAGGCCTATTAGGAGCATAGTACCAGGCATACTCCCCCTTAAGGTCCTTATTGTTAGTTTACACCTCACCCCACCCACCCCTCTGGGAAATTGGTCCTCCCCTTTATCAACCAACAGACATGCACTGGTCTTCTGCAAGACGTGCATGCTCCTTTTCCCTACTCCTGACTTAATTACCCCTCAGTATCCCCATCACTCTGGTAGGGATGTCTGTCAGTCCAGGGGACCTTGCCACACCTTGGCATGGCAACCACTAAGAGGTCATCCTCCCCTCCCCCTCATGGAAGGGGCTTGTTGGGGCTGGGTGAGTTGAACATGGCACCCAGGCCACAATATGTTAAGAGGTGCTCACTGCACCCTAGGGGTTGTGGTGGACACTGCGATGCCCCACTCAGACCTCCTTCCCAGGAAATTGCTGCTCCATCTTCGGCTGGCAGCTCCTGGAGCCACTGGCTCACCCACAATCACCCCACTTCCTGGGGCAGCCCACAGTGGGTGGCAGATGGGTGCAGGCCCACCAGGGGGCATAACATGAGGGAGGCATCAGAGGCCATACTAGCTCTGAAGTTCTAGTGGGACACCTCCTACTGACCACCCCATGCCCATCCCCGTCGCTTCAGATCTGGCTCCAACGCAGTGTCCTGGTTCAGCTAACAACTGCGGGAGAGACATGTTAGCAGAGAAGCCTCACGTAAGAGGTTGCCCAGCCTCCGAGGACACTCAGCCAGGTCCCTTTCACGTTCTCTGGAACCCCTTCTCTCCTCTCCAGCTCCACTGCCTGGGCCCAGCTCAGGCCACGGCCTCCTCCCAGGCTTTCTCTCCCCCTGAAGCACCCAGGGCTCTTCCCAGCGACTGCCAAGAGCAGGGGCTAGCCACAAGCTCACTTGGTGATCTGTATTCGGAGGCCAAATGGCCCCCTGGCTTGGGCAAACTCCCTCATCTGTACCCAGAGACTGGGCATGCCTCACAGAAGGGTCAACCAGCAGACCTGGGCTGTTTGTCCATCCCACGGGCCCCATGCTTCCCTGTAATTGCAGGCTTCTCTGCCTCGGAACAGGCTCTTCTTAACACTTCAGTGCATTTGTGCATTTCCAGGTCCGTCACCCACCCACTCCCACATGAACTGTGACTTTGTGGGGGCACGCGCCAGCGCGGCCCAGAGATAAAGCCTCGAACCAGGGTGTAGAATAAGGCTGATGCTGTTAGCTGCCGTCCAGCATGCCCACTCAGGGCGACCCGGTGTGTTATAGAGCAGAACTGCGCCATAGGGCTTGTAGGTTAGCCGGCAAAACGCTGTCTGCACCACGCAGGGACCTAGAATACTCGTCCTCGTTACGGAACACTGATGAGGGGACACACACAGGGCTGACCATTTGCAGTTCATCTGCACAGCCTCCTGGAACCATGTCCCTCTGAGGAATGGTGGAATGTCTTGACCCCACTTCCCTCTGGCCTTGAAGTAGCAAGTGGGGGTGGGGGGTAGCGCCGCCAGGAGTTGAGCTCTGGAGTTAACAGGCCATCCTGAGGCAGCCCCGGCCCGCCAGGTTATGACACAACAATTGCACAACTCAAGTTTATTTTCGAAATAAACGGCCAGTTTCCTCTCCTGGGCTGTGCCAGGGGATGTGGCCCCATCCCCACCCGGGGCCCACAACCGCCTCACAACTGTGAATTCCAAATATACTTGCGGGTGGAGGTCACAAGGAAACGAGAGAGGCTGGGTTGTAAAGTGACCTAGTTTTATTTTGGTTTTGGAGGTCTGAGGGAGGCAGGCGGGCATCCTGCGCCCTCAGGGCTTATGGCTGCAGTCTTTCCGCTCCCCGCGGCAGGAGGCCCAGCGACGGTAGTGGGGCTCAGGGCGGGAGGCTCAGCGGAGGATGGCTCTGGGGACCCAATCCCGGCAGTGGTTCCGCGAGGAGTGGGGGGCTCAGGCGGTGGCCTGGAGTGGCTCAGATGTGGGGATAAAGGAGCCCAGGGGAGACGGGCACAGGATCCAAGCACAGGGACTCTGCGAGCTGGTCCAGTCCCTGCATTCTACCGCTGGGGCGCGGGGGAAGCCAAAGTGTCCTTCTGCAGGGCCCCGGAGTGACGGCAGATGTCCCAGCGGGTCCCCGGCTCCGTGCGCAGCCCGCTGCCTCCACCCTCACGGAGGGTGCGTGCGGCGCGGGCCCTGCGCTCAGAGCCCGGGGGGCGGGCAGGCTCCCTCCGCGTGGGCAGGCCTGGCTCAGCAGCTCACCGAGCCGGCGGGCGGCGCCGAGCCCAAGTCCGAGAAGCAGTCGAACTCGCTCTGGCCCAGGAAGAGCTCGGGCAGTTCGCGCACGCGGTGCAGCCCGAGCT
>NW_022111357.1:2554043-2558107 GCF_000313985.2 Echinops telfairi | reverse complement strand
CCCCCGGGCCGGCCGCGCCCCGCCCCCGCAGGTTTCCGTCCCGCCTCTGCCAGAGCGCTGCCCCTCGGGCCCTGGCCACGCAGGCCCCCTGGAGCTCTGCGGCCCAAAGAGGCTCGGGAGAGCGGCCCGAAGGAGCCCTGGTGGCGCAGCGGCTACGCGTTGGGCTGAGCTCCACAAGGTCAGCAGTTGGAAACCACCAGCCTTTCCGTTCCGCGGGAGAAAGACGAGGCTTTCTAATCTCGTAAAGAGCTACTGTCTCAGACACTCGCAGGCGCAGTTCTATCCCGTCCCATAGGGTTGCTATCAGTCGGCCTCTCCTCGATGGCTGTGAGTTGAGAATGGCCAAGGCTGGACTGAGCTCGGGCTTGAACAGAAGGTGGATGGGAGGCCAGGAGGCTTACGACTCTCCCCTTCCTCACCCGTCTCTCCCACCTGCCCCACCGCTCTACGCCCCTCACCCCTACTCCCGGCCAGCCAAGCTGCAGGATATGGGACCCAAACTCTGAGTTTTGCAGATAGGGACAGAATCAGCATGGGTGGGAGGGATTTCCTTGGGAATACAGAGAAGCATGGGCAGAAGCGGGTCATGTAATTATCACCTCTACACGGGGGCACAGGACCTTAGCGGGCAGGGTCCCTGGGAGAGGTCGGAGGTCCTCCCCCATCGCCCTAGGGTCTGTCTGTTGCTCCTCCTCCGACTCCCACCGCACCTTGTCTGTCGACGCTGCTATTAAAGACGTTTACGAGCATCCCTCCTGAAGGGCTTGTTCCTCTCAGTCTGCAGCGCTTGGCTCCGAGCCTGGCCCAGAGCTGGTTTTTAATCAAAGTTGGGAGAATGAACGAATGATTGAATGAAGTGCAGCTCATTCACCAGAGGTTCGGCTTCTTCACCTGTAAAATGGGGACCACAGTAGCAGCAGCGGTAGCGACCCCACTGGGTTGCTGTGCCCAGTGCTTGGCAGTAGCAGTGGTCCACTGTCCCCCAGCCAATGCCTACGCAGTCTAGAACAGAGGAGAGGTGCACCACAGGGTTTCAGAGACTGCAGAGCTCTAAGGGAACAGTGGCTGGTAAGTTTGATTAGTGGCCCAACACTTCACCCACTGTGCTACCATGACTAAAACCCCTGTGCCATTGAGTTGATTCCAACTCATAGCAACTACACAGGGCCGGGCCGAGTAGAACTGCCCCTATGGGTTTCTGAGGCTGCCAGTCTTTGCAGGAGTAGAAAACCCTGACTTTTTCCTGTGGAGCAGCTGGTGGTTTTGAACTGCTGACCTCATGGTTAGCAATCCAACACAGAATCCACTACACCACGACAGGCTTCATGACACTTGCTGTTGTTGTTAGGGTCTGTGAAATCAGGTCCGACTCCTAGAGACCTTGACCTTGTGTACAATAGAATGACAACACGCCCTGTGCTGTCCTCAGAATTGTTCTAATGTTTGAGCCCCTGGTTGCAGCCACTGTGTCAGTCGTCTCATTGGGGACCTCCCTCTTTTGTGCCGCCCCTCCACTTTACCAAGCCTGAGGTCCTTCTCCGGGGCTGGTCCCTCCTGTAATATGCCCGAAGTATGTGAGACAGTCTCCCCATCCTGCCTCTAAGGATTATTCTGGCTGTACTTTGCCCAAGACGGGCTCTGTTTATTCTTTTAGCAGTCCGTGGTACTTTCAATATTCTTCACTAGCACCACAAGTCAAATGCATCCATTCTTCTACAGTCTTCCTTATTCAATGTCCAGCTCTCACGTGCAGATGAGGCCATTGAAAATACCATGCCTTGAGTCAGGCGCACCTTAGTCCTCAAAATAACCTCCTTGTTCAACACTTTAAAGAGTTCTTGAGGACCCCGGGTGGCATAGTGGTTCTGAGTTGGGGTGGAGTCCTCAAGGTCAGCAGTTCAAAACCACCAGCTGCTGAGAAGGAGAAAGATAGGGCTTTTCATTCCTGTAAAGAGTTACAATCTTGGAAAATCACAAGGGCAGTTCTACCCTGTTCTATAGGGTCTCTGAATAGATATTGACTTGATACCAGTGAGTTGAGTTGAATGCTGTTTCCACGAGCATTCAGTGTGGATCTAAGCAAGATAAAATCCTTGACAACTTCAATTTTTTTCTCCATTCATCACGATGTTACCTATTGGTTCAGCTGTGAGGATTTTGTTTTTCTTTACATTGAGTTGTAGTCTATCCTGAAGGCTGCAATCCTTGATCTTCATCAGCAAGGGCTTCAAGTGCTCCTCATTTCAGGTTGTATATAAACTCTCGTTGCTTCCATTGAGTCAGTGTTGATTTATGGTGACTTCCTGTGGGTTTCTAAGACTATAACTGTTTATGGGACTAGAACACTAGTCTTTCTCCTGCGGAGCTGCTGGTGATTTCAAACTGCCGACCATGCAGATCACAGCCCAACTCGTAACCACTACACCACCAGGGCTCACTGGTTGTATGTATATAAGTAGGTTGTTAATAAGCCTTCCTCCAACCCTGATGTTGCATTCTTCTTCATATAATCCAGCTGCTCTGATTCTTCCACACCACATAAAAACAAAAAGGACCAAACTCATTATAGGACAGGATAGAACTGAAACTCAGGGGGGAGCTGCAGAAGGACAGCTGTTTGTTTTTTGCAGTCAGAGCCTGGACTGAAGGGCTCAAAGCACTCTCCAAGTTTGAATGCCAGGCCTGCCAAGCTGCCACAGGCACCTCAGCCAGGGGCCTGAGAGCCAGGTCAAAAGCTCTAGAGCAGCGGTTCTCAACCTGTGGGTCGCGACCCCTTTGAGGGGTCAAACGATCCTTTCACAGGGGTTGCCCGATTCATAACAGTAGCAAAATGAAAGTTATGAAGTAGCAATGAAAATAATTTTATGGTTGGGGGGGTCACCACAACATGAGGAACTGTTTGAAAGGGTGGCAGCATGAGGAAGGTTGAGAACCTCTGCTCTAGAGGAAATACCTTTCCTGGGACCTCCAGTCTCAGCCAACCCATGGACAGTTCCTTCCTGCCCCAAGAGGGTTCCAGTCCTTTGCCTCCTACAGAGAGCCAGGACCTAGGGTCTGGGGAAGGTAAAGCCACGTGGGGAGGATCATAGCCTATATGTCCCTGGACACATGGAGGGGAACTAAGGGAATCCTCTCTCCGGGACAGGATAGCCTCCAGGACCAAGCCCTTCCTTGGTCAGTGCCCACCTGGGTCAAGGACGACTGTGGCTCTAGTGGCTCATCAAGCGGACTCAAGGCTTCCCTCGCCGCCTGGTGGGTTGGAAAGCTATGACTTCAGGTGGAAGGAACTTGGATCGGTCAAGAGAGCTCTGAGCCAAAAGCTACACATGTCACTTCCAACTCTGACTCCGCCGCCACACCTACCTTGCGACCTCAGCCAAGTTCCTCGACCACTTTCTGGGACTCCGTTAACCTCTCCTCTGCCTCATTCCTTCATCCAGCAAATCTTGAGTCAGCCTCTGCGTGTACCAAGCCCCCCTCTGGGCCCTGAGCAATACTGTGCCCAGAACAGGGCCTCATCCTACCCCCTGGGCTCACTCCAGTCCAGCCACACTGGCCTCCTGGTTGTCCCTCACACCTAAGGGGATATCCTCCTGCCTTAAGGTTTGGCTCTTTCTCAGTAGTTCTTCGTCAGATCCCTGGTAGGGCCTACAAAAGCACGGGTCTGTACACCAACCTCCATTGCGGCCCTACTCACAATAGCCGGAAGGTGGAAACAGCCTTAGTATCCACCCACAGAGGAACACAATGGAGGTCAGGACACACAGTGGGCCGCCACTCAGCCAGGGAGAGCAATGAAGTCCCGATGAACCTCAAAATCACCGGGCTAAATGACCTAAGTCTGTGGCCAAAGGACAGTCCTCGTATGATTCCACCTACTCGACATAGGAGAAGCTTATTAATAGTGACCAGGGGTGGGAGGGAGGGACACAGGGGGGTCCTGAGTTTCTTAAACAGTGGTGGGAGAACATAATACATCTAATCCACACCACTGAATTGTGCATGCAAAAAAAAAGTTGAGTTGGCACAAGTTTTGGGGTGTGTGTGTGTGTGTGTGTGTGTGT
>NW_022111357.1:2533141-2553811 GCF_000313985.2 Echinops telfairi | reverse complement strand
CAGTTTCAGAAGGTGCTGCTCCAGCCGCCAGCACTGCGTGCTCTAGACACCACATGGCTAACACCCCCTCCTTCCTTCTCTGTGGAGCTCAGTTCAAACGTCACCATCTCAATGAGGCCTGAGCACCCTTCGCCAACCCTGCTCCTGCACACCCTCCACACACACCCTAGCACCTTCTCCCTCCTCTGTGTGCCCGGTTTCCCAAAGCGCCTTTCACTTTCTGTCATGTACCGAATTTACTTAGCTTGATGTTTAATATCTTTCTCCTACAATGGGATCCCTGCAAGGGCTGGGAGCTTAGATGGCTTCCTTCCTTCATGGGGGTCCTTAACCCAGACTCCATGGACCCTCTGGAGTCTGTGGACGCCTTGTGGGGCTGCTAACTTGAAGAGCGTGAATTGACCTACAAGAGGGTGTAGATAACATCTATACCTTTCCATCGCTCTTCCAAGAATTACTTGGCTCCAAAAGTTAAAAATCACGAGTCTGAGTCATTGTTGATGTTAGCTGTTAGCAAGTAAGCCCCAGGCTTTTGACAACCCCTGTACAAGGGAAAGAAAACCCACGATCAGTTGCAGCTAAAGCTGTGGAGATCCATGGGAGGTCATGGGCCGATTTTCAGAAACAGATCACCAGCCTTTCTTCTGAATGCGTCTTATTCAGGACACTGTGCTGAACCCTGCTCAGCACCGTAGCAAAACCTAAGCCTCCTCTGACCCACAGGTGGTGGCCACGCAGAAGGTGCTGACAAAATTAAAGGACTTATTCACATGCATACTTTTTTTTTTCCTCAAGGAACACTGGTGACATGGGACTCAGACTGGTGTCCTCAAGCCAGCTTTGTTAGAAAAACAGGGTGCATTTTAAAAACCCAGCTTATGCTCTGAAAGGCTTTTCTTAAAACAAGCAGCCCGTTAAGTGAGTGTCAGCCAAGTCCACACAGAAGAAGCATATCAACTAGAGTGATGAGAGATGTATTAACAATAAAATCCAAGATCAGAGGAGGAGACTGTATCAGAGTGTAAATTCTGAGCCCCTGGTTTGCAGAAGGCTATGGATGACAGGGAAAGCCCCAAACCCATTTACAGAGCCCCCACATGGGCTAAGTCTCCATTGACTTCCCGTGATCAATTGGCCAAGGATATGAACAGTCTTGCCCCAGAGAAAGTGCATTGGAATGTGGATTACTGCAGATATAGTTTGGCTAAAATTTAACATCTTACCATGTGTTTTTTCCTTTTAACCCATTTTCAACTTTTTTACATTTTGCTCTTTTAGATTGATGTTCTGTTTTGTCCTGTTGCAGTTGCTGGTTTCTGTTGTTCTTTCTTCTTTTTATTTTCTTGAATGAGTTTCTTTCTGTGAAACTCAAGATAGGTCAATCTACAGAGAGAGCAACTAGAGTAATCGTTTCTTAGGGTCGTGAAAGGGAAGATGGGGAGACAACAGGGAGCTAATAATAATGGCTGTAAGAATGAAGACAATGTTCTAAAATGGATCAGGGTGATGAATGCACAACTCTCTTGGAAATACGTAAATATTGTACGATATGTCAATGACATGTCAATACAACCATTTTAAAATACCAAAAACCCAGATTCTTAGAAATCCCCTCAGAGAGGCTTCGTCAGGAGGTTCCGGGGAGCCCTGAGAGTCTGTGTCACCGCTTCCCCACTCATAAGCCAGCAGGGTCTGAAGTGCAGCAGGTTTGAAAAGTGCTGAGTGCAACTTGGACTGGAGGCAGACCTGCAGAGTCCGTCTGCAGTGCCCTCTCCCTGGGCCAGTGCTCCCATGCTGTGGTCAGCTGGGACCTTGCTGGAAACTCTCAGGGTGGGCTGAGTGAAGATCGCCATCTCCCTTTCGAGAGCAAAATACAGAGGCCCCAGGGGCCGAGGGGGGGGGGCGCAGGGGGGGGGCGGCAGGTAGGGGGGACCATGGCAACTCCCACCCCACCCCTAACGGCCACACTATCTTTGGCTGGTGGGGTTACGACTACAACTTGGACCTCTGGACTTGGAGTTGCTTCCCTGCACGAACTTGATAAACCCAAGTTCCAGGAAGTCCCGCGCAGGCGCGTATCTACAGAAAATAGCGCCGATGGCAAGAACAGAAAGTGTACCGCTGCCCACACAGCTGCCACCCCTCTCAAAAATAAAAGTCAAGTCATCTTGCACACCCCACATTATGGTACCATATGAATAGGACAGCCATTCCTTCCAGCATGTTCTTTGTTCTGTTTTCGTTTCTCCTCTTTCTGCACTCAGCAAAATCACACAGTCTGCGCTGACCCACGGAGGCTTTCAAGGCAGAAATATTCGTGTTAACTTGCTGAGGGAGCTCTTGCAGCTGCTGATGAAAACGGCCACGGTGAAGAAATGGCTCCAGTGGGTCCCCTGCAAGTAGCGCTCAGGGCCTGTGCCTTGGGTGCCCCTCTTAGGAGCCTCTGGTCCCAAAGGTACCACCAGGGGGAGGGGAGTCATTGAAGGGGGAGGAAAGGTGTGGAGGGCAAGGGTTCAGGAGATGTTCGCTGGGCCCTGGGGAGAGCCCCCAGCTGCTTTAAGGAACCACAGTGAGTTCACCCTCTAAAGGGGACTGACTAGGCCTGATCCCCAGAAAACCACATTTCCCTTCCAAGCCTTAGTCTCCTTATCTGCAAATGGGATTGACCCCCTAGGCTCTGCTCCCTGATAAAATAGTTGTCGAAGGTAAACCATGAAGTCAGCAATTCAAAACTACCACTGCTCCCATGAAGAGTGACAGCCTTGGACAGGATAGAACTGCCCCTGTGGTTTTCTGAGACTGTCACTAGTTACGGGCCTAGAAAGCCCCATCTTTCTCCCATGGAGCGACGGGTGCTTTTGAACTGTTGACCCAAACAGTTAGCAGCCCAACTCGTAACCACTATGCCACCAGGGATCCTGGGGCCACGGCACCGGGAAGGAACAATAAGAATAGCACCGACTGCCTTTACTGGGTGTTTCTTCTGTATCCAGGCACGGGCTGGAGGGTTTTATATTCCTTAATTCTCATCATACACCTGGAATTGTTATTACCATCATTCCCATCCCTCCCTCAGAGGAAGAAACCAGGACTCAGAAAGGGAAGAGACTTGCCCAAGACCACCCAGCAAACAGTGAAAGGAAGATGTGCAGCCCCTTGGCTGCCTTTTTTCTTCCCAGCCCAGCAGCTCCAGCGGGTTCCCCAGCCGGAAAGGCCCTCCGCGAGCTCTCCTTGAATTGCCTCCCTTTCTTTCTGTTATCCGACCTCTCTCCATTTAATTGTAGCAGTGTGAAACACATCCTCAAATTCTTTGCTACCCTTCCCTTGAAGACGTGGAAATGAGATTTCCCTCTCCCTCATGTAGAAGGCAGAATGTGGAGAGTGATGGTATTGCTTCTGGATCTGGTGGGAGTGATGGTGTTGCACACACTGCGACTGCTCCTTGCTCTCTGGAATCACTTGCTCTGGGGGGACGTTAGCTGCTATGTCATGAGGACCCTCAAGGGACCTTATGGGGGGGCCGCATGGCATGGAGCTCCGGCCCCTATCAGCAGAAAGTGAGGATCTGAGTTCTCTTGTCAATGGTTGCATGTGGGAGCCATCTCAGAAGCTGACCCTTCAGCTCGGACAAGCCTTTGGATGACTGCAGCCCGGAAGACATCGCTTGTCAGCGACCTCGCGCCTGAGAGACTCTGAGGCCGATAACCCAGCTAAGCCACTCCTGAATTCTTGGCCCACGGGCACTGAGATAGTACATTGTTGTTGTTTGAAGTCCCTATATTTTGCTACACAGAAATGATTACTCATACATGGAGACGGATCCTGCCCCTCCCCTCCCAAGCACACAGTGGACCTTTCTTTTTCTTTTATTATAAAACCCAAGCACTTCATTATCTTCTAATACCAGAAAGAATTCACTTACTTGTTATGATTGAATAATAAGTACAGTACAGTAAATAAAATCATCAAAGCCACTAGAACGTCATCCTCGTGAAGGCAAGCAACTTTGTTTCACATATTGCTGCATCCCCAGTGCCTGGACCAGTGCCTAGAACACACTGTTTTATTCAATTTGAGGTGGCACCCATTGAAGAAGTACTCTTTTCTTAGACAAGTTAGAATTTAGAAACAAACAAACAAATGTCTTAGAATCAGTGCAGCATGGTGGTGAGTGTTTAGTAAGTGTTTGTAGCCAGTAGAGCGGCAGAATGTTGATTTTATTCTGGGCAGAGAGCAACGTTTTTCTGGGCTCTCTTTGTAGCCTGGGGTTGCCGAGTGACACCCTCCTGACCAATGAGATGAGGGCAGGCAGGCAGGCTGGGTGGAGCTTTTTGGTAAACTTTAAAAACAGATGGATTTAGCCAGTCTATCTCCTAAGGACATAAGGATACTATGTCTAGAGGAGTGTTGTGGATTTTGTACCCCCAAAATATCTTGAATCCTATACTTGTAGATGTGATACTGTTTGGACATAAGGTTTTCTTTGTTATGCTAATGAGATCATGCCTGCGTAGGGTGGGTCCTAAACCTAATCACTTCTGAGTTATTAAGTGAGCCACATAGGCACAGAGACACACACAGGGAAAGACAAACACCTAGGAGTTCCAAGGACACCTGGTGGGTACCAGCAACTAGGAGAGAGGCTCCCAGGAGGAATGGACTTGGCCGAGACCTGGTTTGAACTTTTAGCCTCCAGAACTGTGAGAAGCTTAATGTATGCTGTTTAAAGCTACTTACTTGGGGTGCTTCTGTTACAAAAATCACTGGGTAACAGAGGCATGGGACAATTGCCTTTTTTTCCAGCAGGAGGAAATAAGAAAAATACTAAAACCAAACCAAATCCACCGAGAGCAAATAGATTCCATCTCTAGTGACCAAGACTTGCAATCTTTATGAGAGCAGTCATCTTCTGCCGAGCAGCGGCTGGTGGGTTTGAAGCACCAACTTTGTGGTTAACGCCCCAATGTCCACCCCACAGCGCCACCAGGGCTCCGGAACAATTCTAACAGCTCATACTTACAGAGGCCTTGCTGGGTGCCAGATATGGTGGTAAATGCTCTCTCTCTATGAGGGGGCTTCAAACAGCTTGGGGGGATATTTTTCCATTATCCTTGTCCATTTTTGCCATGAACCTTTTTAAGCCTCTTTGTATATATCAACTCATTTAGCCTTTATCACAGCCCCATGAGAGGGGGACTGTCATTCCCACTCAAGATGAGGAAGCGCTGACACAGAGAGGGGAAAACATGGTCCTACAGACTAAGGATGGCCGAGGGGGTCTAGAAGGAGCGGCCAGAGTGGTCCTGCCTTGTCCTGACTATTGGAGGCAAACATGCCCCATTGAGTGAAGACACTCTTTCTGGGAGTCCGAGCTGGGTGTCTGACTTGAGGAGTGTGTGCTCAGCCCCTGTGCTCTCCTGGCCTGCAAAGCAACTACCAGGTGGCTTTGACTTTTGGTCTTTCTGGGCTCACTACATGGTGGTCCTCTTGAAGGTAGGTCCCTCCACCCTGACACCTCATGGCCCAGTACAGAACCTGTATTACGTAGAGCCCTGTTGTGTAGGGCCAGGCAAGGGGCTAAGAATTCTGGGTGGGAGATGTTGGTAGGCACAAAGCAGACATTGAAGACCGAGGTGCAGGTCTTCAATGATGGGTAGGATCCCAACACAAATAAGGTGGAGAAAGGAGCTTTTCCGGCAGCGAGGCCAGCTTTTGAATGAAAGCATGAGAGCCTAAATGTCCAGGGTCAAACTCAGCATCAAAGTACCATGTACCAGGGTGGGGCCAGCACCGAGCGTGTGTGTGCGTGGACGGGGAGAGAGCAGGCCTGCTCAGTGGAGCCCTGTTCAGAGAGCACTCTGAGACTGAAGTCGTCAGTGGATCTCTGTACATCTCCTCACGACAATCCCAGCAGGGGAAATGCCAGGTGGTAGTTCACCCATCTGACAGAAAGGCGCTCAGAGGGGTGGATCAATGTGGCCCATGCTGCGTAGCTGGAAAGTGGCAGGGCTGGGACCTGAACCTTGGTCTTTCACCCTTAGGCCTCCACCTAGGTTATCAAACAAGGGAAGGTTGACATGATACTATGGGCAGGGAGAAGCCCTGGAAGGGTTTTGAGCAGAGAAGCAATGATTCCTCTATTGGATCTTTCTCCCCAGTGGAAAAAAGTAGGATCGACTTGAGCTATGTTGCTGGAGTACAGCAATAGATCCATCCATGCACCCATCCCCAAATGCCTACTAAGCTCCTACTATCTGCCAGGCACTGCCTAGCATCATAGCATTTATGAGGATCAAGTGAAAAAAAAAATTGCCACTAGCTAGGCCTACCATTTTAGTTTCCTAGAGAGTCTGTATGTCACACACTGCTTGCCTCTAAACACCAGGAATCTCCTGTCTTGCAGCTCTAGAGGCCAGAAGTTCAAGGGCATTGGACATGTTGATGGCTTCTAAGAGAAATGGTTCCGGATTTCTCTTAGCTCCTGCAGATTCCTTGGCTGGCATTCCCTTAGCTTAAGAGATGCATCTTCACAGGGCCATCTTCCCTTTGTGGCTCTCTCAGTGTGTGTGCTTCTCGTCTAGAGAACCCCAGTCTTCTAAGACTTTGACTCAGACCATTCCGGAAGGCCCTCATGCTAACCCAGCGATAACCTGTTCCAAGACCCTTTTTCCAAATAAGAGGTTAGGACTTATTATTATTTCTTACAATGATGTATTCAGACATATTCGAATGCACTACAGCCTTTATTTTTCAACAGTTTTATTGGGATATAATTCACATATCACACAATTCAATAGTTCAATGACATCAAGAATCAGCACAATCTGTTTTAGAACATTTTCTTCACTCTTGTACTCATCATTATTGCTCCCTATTAGGGTTAGGACTTTAATATGTCTTTTGGGTGGGTGGGGGACGCACAAGTCAATCCATAGCAGGTAGGAAGGAGATAAGCAGGGTGACTAGAACTTCCCTCAGAAAGAAGAGCCAGGAGAGGCCTCCCTGACAGGGGGCATTGGGCTGGGTCCTGATGGCAGGGCGGAGCCTGTGAAGAAAGAGGAGAATGTGCTGGGTAAAGCCGACGCAGAACCGATGGGTTTGAGAACCTGGATGAAAACCCCCAGGCTAGAGGGTGTGAGCCGAGGGTCAGTGGTCAGACAGGTCAAAGGCAAAGGCAGGACTGTGCTCCAAGTGCAGTGGGAAGGCACTGAAGCCAGGAGGTGACCCCATCAGGACTGGGACCCTGGGACCCCATGGAAGAAGGAGGGCAGAAAGAGGTTCAGCCAACAGACAGTGGGGTCCCATTTAGGGGGCAGGGGTCCTAGATTCTAAAATCAGCATGCAGTCTATACAGAACATGTTGCGTTTATGCTTTTGTAATGTTTGCAGGAGCTCGGTCCTTGTAAAACAGACGTTTGTCTGTCCTCCCTCCCATCACCCCATTGCTGACTCGTAGTGACCCTAAAGGCCCTGGAGAACTGCCCCGGTGAGTTTCTGAGACTGTCACTCTTTTTGAGAAGAGAAAGCCCTGTCTTTTCTCCTGCAGAGCGACTGGTGTGCTCAGATGGCTCAATTTGTAAGCACTACACCACCCGGATGTACAGTAGATGTAAAAAAATACAGTATTAAAAAAAAAAAAATACAGTATTTGGGAAAACTGTGTACTGATGTACACACGTATGTATGTGTATATATATACATATATATATGGATACAAACATGCAATCACAATCTAATATTACTTATAAACACACACAAGAGATCGAGAAAAAAGACTAGATTTGCGCTCGTGCAATTGTTTGGTGGATGAAAGATTTAAGGACATCCAGACTCTCTGTAACGGAGGCTGCCGTGCAGAGTTGAGAGGCTGGGGCAAGGGCTAGGATGATGCTTCAAATGCAATGGGAACCATGGCAGCCAGGAGGTGATCCCATCTGGACCAGAACCTAGGGAAGAACGAGGGAAGAAAGAGGCTGATGCATCTGCCAAGATCCCCGTTCACAGCTGGCGCACCCATCTCCCAGCTGCTGGGATGTTGGCTCCTAACCCTCTCAGATGTCCCTTCCCTTGAGAATTGCTCAGTCAAACAGGAGCTTCCATGTGGAGTCTGTACCCCTACCATCCTCCCAGCCTCCTCATCCTGGGACAGACTGTGTGGGCTACAAAAGGCTCGTGCCCTTGCCTCAGTGAGCTCCCTGGGCAGTGGGGTAAGGGGCAGGCTGGATCCTAGCCCTTGTGTATCTTTCCCTTCCTTTCTCTACTCTGACCCTCCTTTTCCAGGAGCCCTGTTTCTGGGACACCTGAGCCAAGACCCTCCCTGGCCGTGGGCCTCGCCTTTCAGGTGCCAGGTTTGGGGTTCGGTGCCCTGGAGCTGGCTCTAGCTCAGGATGACCTTGTGAATAACAAGGCCCTGCTGCGCAGGCCTGGCCGGCTTTATGGTGGCGGTGTGTTGGCTGATTCAGTTTCATTGGGGGAGGGGGGGAAGTTCCCTCCTTTTCACTGACCGCTGTGTCCCTGTCAGGATGCCCTTTCCTGGTAACGGGTCTAAAGTAAGCAAGACGGAGTCTTGCCATCTAACTCCCAAGGAGCCTTCTGGCTCTTCTTTTCTCCCTTCAGACTGAGTTGTTCCTTCTTTGGGGGACCCACGGCATACGCACCGACTTCACAGTTTGGAGGCCTGGATTCTTCTCCTGTCTTCTTTTTACCTTGTCCAGCTTAGCATGCACACGAGGGCATTAAAAATGCTGTGGCTTCAATCAGGCACACCTGAGCCCACAAGGTGACACCGTGGCAGTTCCATGTGTTAGAGGGGTGTTTTGCGATGGATTTTCCCACTGCAACACGAGTGCTGATTCCACGGGTGTCAAAGGTTGATCTAAGTAGAATTAAATCTGCTTCAATGGATGACTTCACTTCTCCATTGATCACTTTTTAAATTATTATTATTATTAATCCAGACAAGTGAAGATGAGCCCCGGTGGTATAATGGTTACGTGTTAGGCTTCTTACCACAAGATCAACAGTTTGAAACACCAGTGCTCCCTGGGAGAAGGGTAAGGCTTTCTACTCCCGCAGTGAAGGGTTACATCCTCAGGAACTCACAGGGGCAGTTGTACCCTGTCCTACAGGCTCGCGATGATGAGTCAGAACGGACTCCGTAGTGGTGAGTTTGGGTTTGGTTTTTGGACAATTGATATTTTGGGGTCTTACATAATTAACTCTCAATAACCCTTGAGGTTGGACAGTGACTAAGGAAGAATGAAGAAGAATTGATGTATTTGAATTATGATATCAATGAAGAACACTAAATACACTACCGGTCTTCAGGGGAACAGATAACTCCGTAGTGGAGGAAATACAGCCAGGATGCTCGTCGGAAATGAGGCCAGTGAGACTGTGTCTCACTTGCTTTAGACATATTGTCAGAAGGAACCTGTCCCGAGGGAAGGGTCTCATGCTTGGTCAGTGAAAAAGAGGAAGACCCTCAAGGAGATGGATCTGCACGGTAGTTGTAACACGAGGCCCAGATACCAGAAGATGGCACAAGACTGGACAGTGTCCCACTCTGTTATACCTGGGGGTACAGTGAGTTGGAATCCACTGGACAGCACTGAACAACAGCCTAGCTCATAAAGAACCCCGTGCTCTGAGAAGAGCCCCCTTCCTCTTTGTGCCCATGTGAGTCCCCAGTTGTATGATGTGACCCAATTATCCTGGCCACAGCCTCCTGTGCCATAGCTGATTCGATCAAGGTGGCTAGATTCTGTCTCTTGGGAGTTTGGACTTGGCATTGCCACATATGAACATGGGTGGCATGGAGGCAAGTAATTTTGGATGCTCTGATAAAGAAATAAAAAAACAACCAACAAACTCATTGATATCGGGTCGATTCTGATTCATAGCGCCCCATAGAACAGGAAAATATGGCCTCTTTGGGTTTCCAAAACTTTGAATCTTTACAGGCGTAGAATGCCTCCTCTTTCTCCTGGCAGGTGGCTGATGGCTTTGAACCCCTGACCTTGTGGTTAGCAACTGAGTGCGTAGCCCATGACTCCACCAGGGATCTTTTTTGTGGCCACTCAGAACACCCAAACTCATTGCCATTGAGTTGATTCTAACTCATAGCAACCCGAGAAGACCGATTAGAACTGCCCTGTGGGTTTCTGAGATTGTAACCATTTATGGGAGCAGGAAGCCTCTTCTTTCTCCCTGGGATCCACTGGTGGATGCAAACTGTTGACTTTGTGGTTAGCAACCCAACTCTGTAACCTGCTACATCCCCTAGTACCAGATAAATGGAAGAAGCCTGTCTAGAGAGGGAGAAGAAGAAAGCAAACATGGGAGTGCCTTAGAGGGGAGATGGCAAGGGGTCCTGCCTGCATTCATGAAGGCTCAGTGACTGTTCCAGGCCCCAGTGGCCCTATGCTCCAGGGTGCTAGGACGTGCCCTAGTTTTCTCCTGCTACAATCCCTGATTTTGCTTGTTGGCCAGAAGAACTAGGAGAACACACAAAGGAGGAAGGAGGCACTTCCTGGCTATGAAGGGGAAATTTTATCCTCATTTTACAGGTAATGAAAGGATGCTCAGGAGGCTTCGATCACCGGCGTGGGGACCACAGACAGACATGGATGGAGTGAGAATTCACAGTTGGGTTTGCTTCATCCCAAAGATCAGGCTCCTTCCTCCACTGCACAGGGCCTCCTTGGGGGGGACAGGGCTCTGAGCACCTCAGCTCTGGGCTGGCAGAAACACCTGCCTTGGAGCCTAGGAATTCCTGGGTCCTCCCTGAAGATGGCAGAGTGTCCTGGAACCTGCCACTTCCAAACGGCATCCACGGAACCCCTGTGTCCACCTTGAGCCAGTGACCTGTGTCCAGCTTTACAGCCTGGCTCAGTGGATGGCCCACGAGGCTTTGACCCAACTCCTGGCAATTAATTACCTGGCTCTGAAGGAAGGGCATGTTGTGCTGAACTGCATTTTCTCACCAGCGTCACCCATCCCTTAAGAATCAGGCTGACCAGCCAGCCTACACTGGGCCCAAGCCGGGCAAGATTAATCACTTCCTCCTCTATGTTGCTGTTGCTGGATCCTGGGCCTGACTCACTTCCACGCCCCTAACTCGTTCCGTGGTTTTAAATCAGCAAAGGTGTGCACCAGGGTTGCATCCTTTCGCCATATTTAGTCAATCTGTATGCTGAGAAAATCATCCAAGAAGCTGGACTATCTGAAGAGGAACCCAAGGTCAGGACTGGGGAAAGGCTTATTAACAACCTGCTAGATGCAGATGATGCAACCTTGCTTGCTGAAAGTGAGGCTAATCTGAAGCATTTGCTGATGGAGATTAAAAACTGCAGTCTTCAGTATGGATTACAACTCAATGTAAAGAAAACCGAAATCCTCACAACTGAATCAATAGGTAGCATCACGATCAATGGAGAAAAGATTGAAATTGTCAAGGACTTCATCTGTCTTGGATCCAAATTCAACACCCACGGAAGCGGCAGTCAACAGATCCAACAACGCACTGCACTGGGTACACTGGGTACTGCTGCTGCCCCAGGCCTCTTGAGAGGCGGGGAGAGCAAGGCTGTCACTTGGAGGACTAGAATGAAGACTATTCAAAGTGCCAAGGGCTGCTGGAAGGAAACCCAAAGCTGTGTGGAAGAAGCACAACGAGATTGTCCTTAGAAGCAAGGATGGCGAGACTTCCTCTCAGTGGTGCTCAACCTTCCTCATGCCGCGACCCTTTCATACAGTTCCTCATGTGGTGGTCACCCCCAACCATAACATTATTCGCCCTCCCCCTCCCGCGACAAGTCTTTTTATTTATTAAGCCAGGTATATTTTAATAATTTTCTGCTGCATACAAAACGGCCTGCTTGAAGTTCTTTCTTCCCATCGTGCTTAGTGCTCAAAACTCTAGATCTTTTGCACGTCATCACATCTCAAGGCTTTTTTACTAGCCATAGATGTACAGGGAAGCTGATGGAAAACTGGACTTCGGTAGGAGGCTTCCTTGTCCAGTCCTGGAGAACTGTGTAGGAAAGGGGAGTGGCAGCCGCAGATCCTTTGCTGACCTGAGCTGTCACAGTCTCTCCAGGTTGTTCTTGCATGCAGTTGGAGCTCGGATGGCCACACCATCTTGGGAACATGCTCTCATAACATTATTTTCGCTGCTACTTCGTAACTGTAAGTTTGCTACTGCTATGAATCAGGTGACCCCAGCGAAAAGATCGTTCGACCCCAAAGGGGTCGCGACCCACAGGTTGAGAACCGCTGTCTTACATACTTTGGACATGTTCTTAGGAGAGGCCAGTCCCTGGGAAAGGGCATCATGCTTGATAAAGTAGAGAGGGCTGTGAACAAAAGGAGACCTTCCATGAGGTGGACCGACATCGTGGCTGCAGCAGTGGGCTCAAACAACAACCGTGAGGGTGGCGCAGGGCTGGGCAGTGTTTCAGTCTGTTGGACACGGTTGCTATGAGCTGGAGTGATCTGAGCACAACGAACCACCATGACAATAGTTCCCAACATAATGTCTAACGCAAAACAGGCCCGAGGACCATTCGCTAATGAATGGCACTGGGCTGCCACTATCAGCTTTTGTGTTGGCTCTGTCCCCTTGGCAACACTGTCCGCAGGGTAAGGGCACATGGTGCTCTTCAGTGCGGGCTGGCTCGGGATGATGCGGTGCCAGGGTGTGGGCTGTGCAAATACTCGAGGGTTCTGGACTTCCATCTTAAATGGTTCTTGACTCCAGTCTTATTATATGTCATCCCTCCTCTCTGAGCCTCAGTTTCCTCATCTATAAAACAGGAGTGATCATTACAATGATCGGATCAGGAAAGTTGGAAAATTAAATGAGATAATGCACTGAACATTTCAGACATCAGTTTAACACAAGGCAGGAGCACAGTAAGCAATTTTATCCACATTGGTGTTTTCCCAAGCGCCTGGCACCTGATAGACATTCAGTATGTGCTAAGTCAACTCAGGCCAGACCAGACCACCCAGTCTCGGTCCAGCTAACAGACTCCAACTGCATGAATGAGCCCAACAGGTGTCAGCTAAGAGTCATCTGGCTTAGTCCAGTCCAAAATGTAGCATCTAGAGTCATGAGCTAATAAATAATTGCCATTTGAAGCCCTAAGTTTTAGGGTGGTTGTTACACAGCAAAAGCTACCTGATGCAAACAGCGGAGTCATGGGAAAGGCTGGATGGAGTTGGTCTTTAGTTACCTAGAACTGAGAGAGTTGACTTTATTTGTTTATCTATTTATTTATTGAGAGAGAGAGAGTTGACTTTGGCTTGCTGACTCTTGCCTTTGCTTCTTACTTCTCTCTCCCAGCACACTAGTTTTTTAATAGTGCAGAAAGCAGGCTTGTGTCTTCTACCTTGTGCTTTCCGGTAATGGACACAGACGGGTTTGCTTACATGCATCATCAAAGGTCTAGAAGTCCTCGATGGGATCCCAGTGCACACATCAGCAGACACGCTGAGCACAAGGATGTGCCCATCACCATTCTAAGGTGTACCGTGTGTTGCCTGATGCTCCTCTGGCCAGGCAACCATTCCATCTGCGTTATTATGTCAGTGTCTCTGTTGGGAAGCAAGGAAATGGAAAACGGAGGCACAGAGAGGAGGCACAGAGAGGTGATGCCCGAGTTCACACAGCATCCAGAACTCATACCATCGGACTCCAGAGCCCGCCCCCTTAACCACCGCACCGCTCTGTTTCTCACAGTGAGCTCCTGGGAGGGGACAGGATGGGGACAAGCCGAGGGAAGATGTGGGATGCTTGCCCAGAGAACCAAATCAAACTCCGTGGTGTTGAGTCAGTTCAGACTCATAATGACCTCATAGGACAGGGTCGAACAGCCCCTGTGGGTGGAGTAGAAAGCCCTGTCTTTCTCCCTCAGAGCTGGCTGGTGGTTTTGAACTGCTGACCGTGTGGCTAGCTGCCCAACGAGTAACTACTCTGCCACCAGGGATCCAGTGAAGGGAAGCCTATAGCAGGCCCTAATCACACTGCCTTCAGATAGCTAAGTGGCTGTAAGAGTGTGAGGTCCCAGGTGACCTCTGAAGGAAGAGAAATCATGGGCCATTGGGAGACAATCCCCAAGCAGTGGGTTTCAATTCAGTGGAAGGGCCCCTGCAGGGGCAGAGGCGTCTGAGGCTGGAGTGGCCACTTAGAGAGCAGGACACATCCGTCATTGCCCGGAGTAGGGCGGCGTGGGGAGCGTGAGCGTGCAGGCCGGTGCTGCGGCTGCTGTCTTCAAGTTGATGGAGACCCACAGCATCCCAAAGAATTTTCTTGGCTGTAGTCTAATTCTTTTCTTCACGTTTGAAACGGTTTATGTGAATTAGGTGAAGGTTTACACAGCAGATTATCCATTTCTTGCACGTTGTGTTTCATCTCATTCATTGAAACCCCCTGCATGTCCTGTCCCTTATCTCGCTTCCCACGGCGTTGCCTGTTTCTGCTCTTCTATCTTCCCTGCTGAATTTTGTCCTTAGATAAAGGCTGCCCTTTGGATCTCAAATGTTGAATGTTTGTGAGTGTGTGCACCTTCCTAATCTTATTGCTCCCCTTGTAGACAGGTCTCTGTCTACTGTCCATCCATCCCAGCCCTGAAGGGTGACCCAGCACCATACACCCTCTCCAGGGTTCTACCAGTCTCTGCGAGACCAGTGAGCCTGGTTCCTTTTATGGTTTTGAGCTCTGTTCCACATGTTGCTCCCACTCTGTCCGGGATCTTCGCGCATGACCCCTTTCTGAGCAGTTGGTAGGGCTGTGGTCTTTGTGGAAGCAGGTTACCAGCTCTTTCTCCAATAGGACAATGGGATGCTAGCCTTTTGATTAGCAGTTGAGTACTTGACCATTGAGCCCCAGGCTGGGGGTTCATAAGAGGTCAGGCTAGGAGGGAGGACCCAGGTCTTTGTTAGGAACTGGCATCGTTTGCCAATGTTTACTTTGCCAGGTCAGAGTACAGAAAACAGCTCAACTAACCAACCAGGCAAACCCAAACCGGCTACCAGATCCTTCCCCATGTCATACCAGGAAGGCCATTTGAACACCCTGGGGGTCAAATGGACATCATCTCAGGATATGCAGTTCTCCTGGTTCTCAAGGAAGCTCAGTGGGCAAAGTCTCATTAAGATAATAATAATAAAAAAGATAGACTAAAACTCCAATTGTAATGCAAAAATATGTAGACGTAGCTATACTAGTTTGTCTTCCATGACTCTGTATATGACGGTTTTCTTGGCAAGCTTATCCATTTGAGGATCAGCACATGCTAGGTTAACACACAGTGGCTCGGGCGGGCCAGCCAGCTCCTTCTAGGGTTTTAAAACATTCTAGTGTTGCTCAGCACCCAGCATCACCGCTGTCTCTGAGTGGATTCCAGAGGAGAACTCCTCGGTGGAGTTTCAGAAACTGCAAATCTTTACAGGAACAGACAGCCTTTTCTTTCTGCCACGGACCGGCTGGTGGGTTCGAACCTCCAACTCAGAGGTTAGCAGCCCACGTGACCCTCTGTTCCACCAGGACGCTCATCCAGCGGTAAGTGGGAATGTTGAAGGAAATGGAAGCAATACCTTTCACGGGATCTCCTTTGCAGGTGAGCTGAGAGCAATGCAGGACAACTGTTTCCAGGGTCTTCCAGCCACTTTCCCTTTGACGTCACCCCCCCCCACCCCACAACTGGCTGGGGTATTGGGGTGGGCTGCTCACTCCGACTGGGATGCTCAGGGTCCTGATAAGTCACCACTCACCAGCCCGAAGAGCCTCTGGACCAGTTCAAGCTACCATAGAGCAGCATGCAGTGTCTTTGCAAACCTGCCAGGTCAGACACCCTGCAAAACCCCTTTCCCATTCCATTCCATTCCATTGACTACTTCTCGGAGCCCAGCAAAGCCCCCTTGATAGCCTTGGGGTGACTGCTTTGAGTGTGTGTATGGGGTAGGGGGCGGGGGCAGAGCAGGGAAAGGCTTCTGCTGTTCTTAATGATACTAGTCGTAGCTGAAGGAGGTCTGGTGGCGTAGTGGGTATGCACAGAGTTGCTAACCACGAGGTCGGTAGTTTGAGTCCACCAGCTACTCTGTGGAAGAAAGAGGCTTTCTGCTCCCACAAAGAGTTACGGTCTTGGAAGCCCACAGGAGCCATTCTGCCCCATCCTCTAGGGTCTCCGTGAGTGGGAGTCGACTCCATCGCAGTGAGTCTGGTTTTTGGAGAGAAACAGCCGACCTGCGGAACTCCTCCTCGGCCGGGCCCTGTGCTGAGCTCCTTAGATGCGTGATCTCATTGAAGTCTCGCAATGATCTTGCAAGAGGGTAGTGGTGGCGGTGGTATGATTGTTGCCAGTTTGTAAATGAGGAGACGGAGGCCTTGGGAGGTGAATCATGCTCAGGCCATGCACCGAGCCACAGAGTCAAACGGGAGTTCGAACGTGCATTGAGGGAGTGCTGCTAAGATCTCATTCACTGTTCACCGCTGCGCCCTGGTCTTCATTGACCTCTCAGACTGTGGAGGGGAATATTGGCAGGGCCAGGCCGGGAAGAAACAGGGCTCCTGTCGGCTCCTATCTCTCTGGTGATCTGCTGCTTCCCAGCACAGGAGGAGGCTGCCTTGTGATCATTTCCACTTAGCCTGTGGGTGTGACTCGCCCCCTTGTCTGCTGCTTGCCTTCCCTCAGGGAGAGGCATGTGCTTCCTGGAAGGGCCAGCCTGGTGCTGTGCAGCTGGGGCCTGTGGATGAGGGATTCTCTGTGGTTTCCCAGGGCCGGGCACCCCTAGCCTAGCTGAGACAGGGACAGTTGGGCCAGGAGGGAAGGGGTTTCTTCTGGGTGGGAATTTACCAGGCAGGTCTGCATTCTGCCTCCCTTCTGGAGAGAGGAGGGTTGGAAAGGAGGAACACCCCTTGACTCTCCCACCAGTTAGCTGCTCAGGGAGAGAGAGGGCACCAGGGCCTCCTGTGTTTGGTGCAAGGAAGCAGTCCTTATAAAAGTTCAGAGCCTGGGGCTTCCCGCCTGGGAAGAAAATAAGAAGACCCCATACACCTCCCGGGCTGATTGTGGCCCAGGGAAAGGTCTGGTTGGGGTGACCACCAGTTCTGAGTACCAGACGTGGTGAAAGTCACCAAGGAAGTCATCAATGTTCTAACCCAAGCTCCAAGCCCACTGCTATCAGTCAATGCTGAGCAGAGAGACCCTGTAGGACAGGATGGAACTGCCCCCCTGGGTTTCTGAGACTGAGGTGTTTTTTTTCTAGTGTTCTCATAGGCACAGTTAAGAAAAAGGAACAAGCAAGATTTATTTTAATGAGGCATTTTATTTCACATATATATAAAGCATTGTTGTTGCAACATGTAACCAATATAGACATTCAGTAGTGAACTACTCTATGTTTTCCTACCTCAGCTTTGAAACCTGGTTTGCATATTCTAGCACAGTCTGGATTAGCCACCTAGCTAGTGCTCAAGAGCCACGTGGGACTAAACTCAAAGACTAACAGACAAGCAAGCCATGAGTCGATTCTGAAGCTCGGTGACTTCATCTGTTACAGAAGGGCTCCATGGGGCTGTAATCTGTACACTGGCCACCAGGCCTTTCTTCCGTGGAGACGGTCGGACCACCCGCCTTTGAGACAGTCGGACCACCTGCCTTTCAGTTAGTAGTTAAGTGTCAACTGTTTTTCCAACCAGGGTTGGAAGCCCACAGGAGCCATTCTACCCCATCCTCTAGGGTCTCCGTGAGTGGGAGTTGCCTCATCCTTGCGTCTTGAGCCAACATCTCAGTGTCCCCTAACCAGGGGAGACAGTTGCTGACAGCCACTATGGTGGCAGCAGAGTGAGGCAGGAAGACACTGGGAGGAGATAGGATTGCTCCCACCCCGCCAGTCACCCCCTCCCCAGGCCCTTTCTCTCTCTCTCCAGGGACTGCCACAGCCTGGGTAGACAGTTTTTGCTTACTCCCGAAACCAGAATGTAGACCAAGGCCCCTCCCTCCTTTCCAGGTCCCTCTCCCATCTCCCCAAAAGCTTGCTGCCTGGAATAAGGTAGAGGGCAGGGTCTGGGGAAGATATGGGGGCAGTGGTGGCTCAGAGGCTGAATTATCCCAGGAGACCCTTGGGTTAGATTTCTGGCCAATGCATCTTCATGTGAAGCCACCGCCTGCCTGGCAGAGGGGGCTTGCATGTTGCGTGGTGTGATGCTGACAGCAGGTGTGTCTGCAGCTGATGGTGGGATGGCGTGGGTACTATTGTTGCAGGGGGGGCGGAGGGGGGGTGGCGCCACTCACTCTGCCTGCAGAACTTTGAACTCTGGACAGTCTTCCCGATGGAGGATTGCTTGAATAGAAATGCAAAGGAGCAGTGCACTGTGGGGGTGGGGTGGGGTAGGGTGGCAGTCTAGGAAGGGGAGAAGTGAGGGAGCTGGTCTTCGGTTTTCGATGACTGTGGTTTCTCTCCCCACCCCACCCCCACCCCGCTCTTCCTGTGGCTTCCGGGAAGAGAAGGATCAAAGCAAACCAAACTCACTGCCATCGAGTCAGTGCCGACTCCTAGGGACCCTGCAGGACACGGTAGACCTGCTCCATGAGTTTTCCAGCCGAACTGTTTCCAGGAGTAGAAAGTCCCATAGTTTCCGCACCCCCGCCCCCCCCCAGTGGCTGGTGGTTTCTAACTGTGAGCCTTGTGTATTGCAAGAAGACTCCATTGAAATTGTGCCCCGACTGAGGGCCCAAGAAGCCCTAGCTGATGAAGGTGTGCTGAATGCACAGAGCAGGTGAGGGGAGCCACTGAAGAGGACATTAGGATCGAGGGGCACAGGGAAGGGAGTACAGGGACTGGGAAAGTGGCAGGCAAGGGTACTTGTGGCTCCGGGGTCCCTGACTTGTCATCTCAGTTTCAGAATCGAATTGACTCCCTAATTGTAGAGAGAGAGGGGCAGTATTGCCCCGTTCGACAGACCGAGGAAATTGCAGCAGGTGCAGGGGTCTACCAGAGTTAGGTCCGTTCTAACTTTAAAGGCCAATTAACTTTCTAGGCCATTCCTGGCATATCCTTACCTGGCTCTTGCCAATGACATGCAAACTCATGGCCATTGAGTGGATTCCAACTCACAGTGAGTCTATAGGCAGAGGACATTTGCCCCGGTGGATTTCAGAGGCAGCACATCTGAATGGGAGCAGAAGGTCCCCTCTTTCTCGCTCAGGAGATTTGAACTGCTGACCTTGCAGCTAAAGGCCCAACACACAGCCCATATGCTACCAGGGTCGCTTGCCAAGAACACAAGAGGGTGCAAGTTCCTGGCAGGTCCCCCACCCTGGGACAGGCCCATTTGATGGGAGTTCCTGGAGGAGTAGAGGGCCCCTGAAAGGCCTCCTGTGACGCACAGTGACAACCTCAAGGCTGGAGTGGGCTTAGAGGGTGTCTGGTCAGCCCCCACCCCCAGGTATAGATGCATAGCATCTAACAGGGGTGAAGGGGCTGGCTCAAGGTCACACAGGGAGTGGGTGTATGGAGCTGGGGTGGACCACCCTGGCCCTTGGGCACTGACTGACTCATGACAGTGGCTGTGGGAAAGCCACTGCCAGCCTTCTGGCCTTGGTGTTCCCAGCCAGGCAATGGGTAGGATTGCTCCGGCCTATCTGCCCGGGCCTGGAGCCAGCAGATGGGGAAAGAGCTGAGCACAGCACATCATCAGGGCGCCTCACCTCTCCCAGTTCCCAGCACCACGGGCCCACGGGACACCCTTCCCTGCGCACGGGGCCTTTCCAGTTCCACGGAGGGCCAGGCTGGTTCTGGTGGGGCGCACACAAGTGTGCCCGTTTACCAAGACCTGCACCTGGAAACCTCTCAGTCCTGGACAAACCATGCTGGGTGGTCACCCTACTTTGGCACCAAGAGCATGGTTGGCACCCAAGGGATGTTCTGAATGAAGTCAACAAACTAACGAACAACAAATGGGCACCCGCGCTGTCAGGGAGGGAGGCAGGGGAAGGGCTGGGCTCCCACTTTATAGATGTGGGACTGAGGTCCAGTGAACTGAAACAGTCCCGATGTTGGAGTCAAAGTTGTACCAGCTTTCCTCTAACCCAGCGGTTCTCGACCTGTGGGTCGCAAGCAAAATGACAGTGATGAAGTAGCAAGGAAAATAATTTTATGATTGGGCGGGGGTGGGGGTGGGGATCACCACCACATGAGGAACTGTATTAAAGGGTCTCGGGATTAGGAAGGTTGAGAACCACTGCTCTAACCTGTCTTCTGTGAATTTTAAGCTCGGGTCTGGGGTGGGAGGCAGCAGGGTGGGGCTTGGGGGCATCTCAAGCCTGAGAAGGGGGCGGCTGGTTCTAATTGAACTAACCAAACAGGGAAGCACCTCAGTGACCTGCTTATCTTCATGGGTTCAAACCTCACTCCAGCCACTTCTAGTTGTGTGGCCTAGAGTAAGGTAAGGGCTGAACTCCTTCGGAAGCACAGTTCCCTCACCTGTAAACTGGGAGTAAATTTATAAGGTCCAGCTCCCACGGAGGCAACAGGATTGAATACATTCAATGACACAACATATAGAAAGTACTTAGCTGGACACAGAGTAAGTGCTGTAGCTATGTTCCTATGATGCTTTTATTGTTTGATGAAACAGGCATTCGTTGCAGACTCAGTGTGCTC
>NW_022111357.1:2529829-2532488 GCF_000313985.2 Echinops telfairi | reverse complement strand
GGCCCGGGCCGGGGGCGTTCTCGGGACGGCGTGGCCGCGCTCGCCACCGCCGCGGAGGCCGGGCTGTAATTAGGGTAATTGCGCTGCTCGGTGGCACCATGGTTCAAGCGCCCGGCGGCTAACGCGAGGTGGGCCGTTCGAATCCAGCAGCTCCACCGCGGGCGACGGATGGGCGGTCTGCTTCTGCAAAGATCTCAACCTTGGACAAACCCCATGGGGCAGCCCTACTCCATGAGCGCTGCCCTGGGCCCGGGACCCCTCAGGCCCCAGGCTACACTGGCCTTCGGCTGGGAAGGAGCAGGGGCCAGGCAGAAGGGGCTCCCGCTGGCTGGGCCTCACTCCCTGCCATGGAGTTGACACCGACTTATAGCGACCGCATAAAACAGGGGAGAACTGGCCCTGTGCTTTTTTTCTGACAGTGTAACTGTTTACGGGAATAGAAACCTCCCCCCCCGCCCCCTGCTTGGGAGAGCTGGAGGGGAGAGAAAGGGAGATACTGGGCCCAATGGATGCCGGCCTTGCTTCTTCCCGCCGTGATTTGACTGCACCCGATTCCCACCGGAAGTCCATCCCTGATCAGGCAGCCCCTTGGCGACCCCAGGTGCTTTCGCCGATAGAAGCCACGTGAAATCCTTTGGGAAAAATCTATTTAAACAGATACCATCCTATTTTAAACTCTAATCTCTAATCGTAACCTAAATCTTAACCCTACTTCATACCTAACTTTAAAATTAATCCTACTTTGGCCTCTGCCCAGTCCTCTAACCTTTTCCACCGACCACCACCTCCACCTTTTTCTGGAAGGTGTGCCTCAAGTCACCAGGACGGTTCCAAACCTCTACGCTTTCCTCACAGGCTGTAGCCTCAAGCCAGGGTACGCCCAGGACCAGCTGGCCCATGACGCTCACATTTGTGTGGAACTTCCAGTTCTGTGCCACCTTGCCCCCTGGTTAAGCTCTCCTCGGCCTCTGAGTTCCTAGGGTGTAGGGTCCAGACTGGCTAGGAATGAAGGTCAGAAGTAGAAATAATTCCTTGAAACGGATACATGATGAGTGTGTGAGAAAATGCAGTTGTGAGCTTCCATTCCCACAACTCTATCGTAAAACAATTCTGTCAAAAGTTGAATGTCTCATTAAAAAGTTACATTGATTGCTTTTTAAAAAATGTGAATATATTTATAAATCTAATCTTTGTCTTTGGGGAATGGAGATAGAACAACTTACAGTTATATGCAGTTGTATGTATAGTGTATGCAGATAAGTTGATGTGGTATGTGGTACATATAACTAATGATAAAAACCAAACTCATTGCCATCGAGGCAGTGCTGACTCAGAGCGACCCTTGTTTCCAAGGGTTGGGTTTCCAAGACTGTAACTGTTTAAGGGAGTAGAAAGCCCACTCTTTCTCCTTTGGAGCTGCTGGTGGTTTTGAACTGTGGACCATGCAGATAGCAGCCCATTGCATAATCACCATCAGGGCTGAGAAGATGTACCAAACCCCCAACAGATGGGCCCTAGTGTGGTTCATTGTAGTTCCAATACATCAGAAGTTGGGGAGCACCTGTAACTGAGTGAGCGAAGTGAATGAATACTAAATAAACATATGAATAGCTTTTCTGAGCCTAAATCCTTAGCCCTCTCCCTTACCCCAGGCCCCCCCTCAAGTTGGAATCATTGGAAAAGCAAGGACCTGGCCTTCCTTCAGGTGCCCCGAGATTGTTAGCATGGGTGCCTGTGTGTGTGAATTTCAGCCCAGGATTTCCATCAGACGAGCCTGGTGTCCATTCCTGGCCACAGTGTTTATCAGCTGAGTGAACTGGGCCGGTATCTTCACCACCGTGGCCTGTTTGCTGACCTAAAACATGGTCAGCATAACAAAATGCCTGTGAAGGACCACCTTTGTCCATTCACCCTTTCCGGAACCCTTGTCTTGGAAACAAGGTTGAAGCCTCTGCTCCTGACGATCGTTCCAGCCCTGGAACCCCTGTGTCAAACCTCAGGAACCCTAGAGAGGGTCGCTTTGACCGGAATTGACTGCATGGAAGTGGCTTTGGAGGCTCTGCTTAAGGCAGCCTCCATCTGGGGTGCTTCAGGAACAGGGTGGAAGGAACCCCAATCTTCCCTCAGGAAAACCAGTGAGGGAAGGAGGTGGTACAGAGGGGAGGGGGACAGCCCCCTTGCCCCTGGGTGGGGAGGCAGGCTTCACAGGGGACGTGGGAATCAGTCAAGGTTTGACTTGCCGGACAAGTCATGGCAGAGGCAGCTCTGTGTTCAAAGACACGGAGCGGTGAACAAAGGGCTACCTATTATTGCTGGAGGATAGAGTGGGAGGTGGGGGCGGTGGCAGAAATTGGGAAGGGCCAGGGAGGCAGTGACCACGTCAGGAAAGGCCTTGAGGGATGGTCTGTGAGGCTTAGACTTGATCCTGTGGGCACTAGGGAGCCATTGCAGGTTTGAGCAGGGATGGGTGGTCAGCTCTGTGCTTTGGTTATTCTGACCAGCAGGGTAGGGGATAACGTGGTGGGAGGCCAGCCGAGGAATGAGTGGGGATTTATATTATCCTTTATTGCTGTTGATTGGCCCCCAACTCGTGGTGGCACCCAGCATAACTGAACCGGACCACTGTGACCCTAAGCTGGAAGCACCACTGAAAGCTATC
>NW_022111357.1:2527456-2529243 GCF_000313985.2 Echinops telfairi | reverse complement strand
GCCCCCTGGCTTTTGAACACTTCCAAGAGGTCTTTTGCAGCAGATCTACCTACTGAACTACGTTGTTTGGTTTTTGATTGATGCTATTTGGATTTGGGAGGGATGGGGGGTGTTGTGGATCCAAGCAAGTGAAATCTTCAACGGCTTCAATCTTTCCTCCATGGAGCCTGATGCTCCTTGTTGTCCAGTTGTGAGTAATTTTGTTTTCTTACTGCCGAGACATAATCCATTCCGAAGGCTGTAGCCTTTGATCTTCATCAGCCAGCACCCCAAGCCCTCTTTGCTTCCATCCAGCAAGGCTTGTCATCTGCGTCTCCCAGGCTGCTCGTGAGTTTTCTCCCAACCTTGATGCTGTGTTCTTCTTCACAGAGCCGCAGCAGTCAAATGATTTGCTCAGCATATAGACTGAATGAGTAGGGTGAGAGGACACAGCCTTGGCACATGCCTTTTAAGACGATGTTCTGGTTGCTTGGCCTGTGTACAGGTTTGCAGCATGAACGCCATGAAGTGTTCTGGATGTTGGCAAGAGCTAGCCCTGACTCCTTGCCAGGGGCTGTTCTAAACGCTTAAATGGTTGGACTCATTTCATCCTCAATGCCAACACAAGGCAGGGTGCTCTTGATCTCCCGACTGTCTATATACTAAAGTCGGTCTCATTTCTAGCTCCAGCCTGGATACCCCCAGACCCCCCTGAGACTTCAGGCCAGTGTATCCTCCAACCCACTGATCCTTCACGGCCTAACCAGTCTTCAATGCTTCAGTCAATGGCAGTGCCATCCTTTGGTGGCTCATGCTAAACACTTGGCATCATCCCTTCCCCCTCCCCTGCCCTCTCTTGCTCTTCTCTCACTCCCCACAGACCATCTTCCTGCTGATATCCTCTCCCCGACTGCTTCTCACCCTTACTGCTGCCAGCTGAGCCAAGCCCTGTCGGCTTTCACCAAGGTTGCCCTCTCCTCTGTGTGCACTCCACTCCTTCATCCCTTCCTTTCTTTACGTGGCAGCCCATGAGAAGGGACTGCCCCATGTCACTAGAGCAACCTCGAGGCCGTGCAATAGCCCATCTCCCTCTCCAGATCAGCTACTCCTCCCCAAGCTTCTCTCACACACACCTGGCCCCACCCACACTCCAAGGACCCACTCGCCTCGGCCTCTTGCACCTGCTGTTCTCTTCACCTGAAGGCCATCTCCCCAGATAGCCGGGTAACTTGCTCCTTGACATTTCTGCTCACATGCCATCTTGTTAGTGGGACCATAGCTCAACCAAACCAAGTCTCACCACCCTGGAGTTGATTCCAATGCACAGAACTGCCCTATCGCGTTGGCAAGGTTGTAAATCTTCATGGATGCTGATGACCACATCCTTCTCCTATGGAGCGACTGGTGGGCTTGAACCACTGACTTTCTGAGGAGCAACTATGTGCTTCCATCACCGTGGAGCCAGGATTCCTTGGGCCTTCCCTAGGCGGGTGAAAAAATAAACCAGCTGCCGTCATGTGGATTGCAACTCCAGGCCAGGCCAACGGCCCACAGAGCGGAGGAGAACTGTGTTGTTCTGGATTCCAGACTATGGTATTTCAGAAACCTAACACTTTTCTTCAGAGGCATCTCTGAGTGGGTTCAAACCTCCAACCTTTCCATTGGCAATAGAGTGCTTCATCCTGTGAGCCACCCGGGACTCTCAGGACCTTCCCCTTCACCAGGCATTCTCCCGATTCCCCGCCCTCTCCATTTGGGATACCACACCACCACCGCTGCCCTTCTTCGCTGGTGGGGTTTCTCCTCCC
>NW_022111357.1:2524250-2525403 GCF_000313985.2 Echinops telfairi | reverse complement strand
GACGAGGGAGAGAGAGAGTCCCAGGAAAGGGAAGCATCTGATCCATGTGTGCATGGGAAAGTGACCGAGGAAGCTCAAAGGGGCAGGAGTTAGCATTCCTTACTAAAACTTCACTGATGACCTCTAGATTAAGCCTCTGCTCCTGCCAGGGTCCCCGTGAGGCTGCAGTGCAGTGTGGCTAAGAATCTGGACCAGGGAGTCCCTTAGGGGCTACGCCAGCCTGGGTAGAAGGCACCTACTCTGAGCCTCTGTTTCCTCTTCGGGAAAATATCATCATGTCACAGGAGTGAGAGGCTTCAGGGAGACCTACCTCCGGAAGAGCGCTTACATTCCTCACTGCATTACGGAACGAACAGGCAACACATCGTCTGTGGACTGTCACAGTGGGCCTTGGGGATGCTTTCCCTTCTTCAATTTCCCCTTCTCTCTTTCTCACGCAGTAACTGGGGAGCAGCATGAGCGGTGTGTGCTCGGCGGTCTGAACCCACCCTGTGACTGAGGAAGAAAGGCCTGGCAAACTACTTCCATTAAGATGACAACCAAGGTAAGGTGATCAGACGTCCGCTTTTGGCGGGACAGTCCCAATTTTTAACAATTTTCCCGCGTCCCGCGGCATTTTTAAAAAGTCCCGATTTTTGGAAAGAATGTATATGGTTTTTGGCTGTCATGTGGCTATTTTGCCAGGATATGAATTTTATCAATGGTGTCCCGCTTTACCAATGTTAAAATCTGGTCACCTTACAGCCCTAGGGTACCGTCCCACTCTGCAACACTGCTTGCAGGTGCCAGGAGTCAGAACCCACCCACTTTCAGGACTTATGTTCTGCTCCTGACTGGTGCAAGCTGTTAGCATGCTTGGCTGCTCGCCCAAAGGTTGAGGTGCCAGCTCCACCAGAGGCACCTGGGAAGCAAGGCCTGGTGACCCACTTAAAAAACCCAAAATCAGCTGTCAAAAACCCCATGGACCACAGGTCTGCTCTGACACGCACGGGTCCTATAAGTTAGAATCCCCTCGGTGGCCACTGGTCTTCTGCCCCGGATGTAGATGTTGTGCCCCTGCAACTGACCCCGACAGGTTAACAGACGATCATGGAACAAGGGCAGGTGCTAGAGTGGGGTCCACTCAGGAGGCTGCGGAATCCAGGCGACTTCT
>NW_022111357.1:2522362-2523557 GCF_000313985.2 Echinops telfairi | reverse complement strand
ATATATGTCATGGCAAACTATAAGAAAACATTTGCCCTGGCAGCCATTTTCACCTGGCGTGAATCATCCCTCCCATGACAGGCAACAATCACTGCATCTGTTTCCACACGGAAGGCCGTTTTGAAGGGTAACAATGCTCAGGAAGGGAAGAGAGAAAATGACACAATGTCCCCGGTGATCAAGGTTCAGCAAGACTGTTCTCCTGTGCAGCAATTTACAAAGGGAGGTGGGAGAGCCTGGTCAGCGTTGGGATCCATAGACTGAGCTGGAATTCAGCCTAAGATAGGACAAACTGTGTGACCTTGGGCTAATTATGTAACCTCTCTGAGCCTCAGGTTCCCTTCCCTGTAAGATGAGACTTAAGGATCCACTCTCTGGGGGCTTTTGGTAATTCCACTATCCGCAGAAGCTTGTGAAGCACCCAGAACGTGCACACCGTGAGCCAGACCCGGCAGGTGTTCACTGTCACATCAGCTCCAAGTCCAAGTCCACCTCGTGTCTCAGGACTGGTTCTGCGCCATCCTGCACCCAAAGCAGGCCTGTCACTGTCTGTCCCTTGGGGTCCTGGCACAGGATGAACTATTGCCCCACCAGACTGGATGCTCCCTGAGGACAGGGTCTACTGCTGGCCCATTGGTGAGGGGTGGGGGGTGAGGTGGGGGCTGACCTTACCAGAAATGCTGGGGAGCACCTGCCTTATGCTTCAGCACCTCTGCTCCTTGGTATTCCCTTTGGGAAAATTTTTGCACTGGGAGGTAGTGACAGAAATGTTGATAGCAGCATGGTATATAATAGTGAAACATCCAGCAACCGCAGAATGTGCATGTGATTGTGGCGTATTCTACATAACAGTGAAAACAAACGCTCTGTTAGATGGCAGGCTACTAATGATAAGGTTGGCGGTTCAACCTCCGCCCCCAACTGCTCTGTGGGAGAAAGGTTGGCTGCCCCCAAAAGATTTACCCTTTGAAGTAGTTCTACTCTGTTCGATAGGGGACGCACTGTGAGCCAGCATGGACTTGGTGGAAAGGAGTTAGCTGCACAATTCAGCAGAGTGGCTTCCTCTGGAAGTGGCTTAAAAGGGGGCTGGGCTGAGTGAGGGTGCGGGAGTCCAGAGGAACAAGAGTGTTATTGTTATTTGGTCATGGTTCTTTATAACACACCAAAGCCGGCAAACAAAACCAGTGCTCCCGAG
>NW_022111357.1:2520087-2521537 GCF_000313985.2 Echinops telfairi | reverse complement strand
GAAGTTTGAAAGTTTGTAGCGAGGCCGGTTTATTATGATTATTTTTCATTTGATGGCTGCTTCTGAGACTATAGCTATGAAATCTTTGCCTAACCCAAGATCATAATTTCCCCCCCTATGCTTCTTCTATATGTTTTATAGTGTCAGGTTTTATATTTAGGTCTATGAACTCACTCATAATTAATTTTTATATACTATGCAGGGGATAAATTGAAACTCACTTTCTGTTCTGCATGTGAATGACCAGATGATCTAGCACCATTTGTAAAAAGATTATGCCTTCTCCATGAAATGATTCTCTCCCCTTTGTCAAAAGGCAGTTGTCTGTATATATTTCTATGGCTAAGAATTCCATTCATGTATTTGTCCATTTTTATGCCCAAACTATGTGATCTTGGCTATTGTAGTTTACTTTAACTACTCCAAGGCAAAAGCATAGCTGATAAGAAAGAAAAGGAAGGAATTTTTTTGTCTAGATTCTTTTCATCTTGTTAACATGAAATGCTATTTTTCCTGGAACATTGAGGGTCAGGTGCTATCTGATCAGGGTACAGAGAGATGGGCTTTCTAGAGAAATAAGACCAGTGACAGGCATCAATGTATAAGAAAGAGCTTTATATCGAGAAATAACCTTACATCAAGAGGGCATCCAGCCCAGGCCAATGTAAGCCCATGGTTCTGATACTAGCTAGAGCCCTCTGCAGACTCCTTCCATAGCTACAGACCAATGACAAAGGACGATGGAGGTGGATGCTGCAAGTGCACAGGCTGGTGGGTGCAGAGTCTCAAGGATCCCAGATCAGTGGACATGGCAGGGTACCCACAGCTCTCAGAGTCAGGTGACCCCATGTGGGCCTGGAGGGGGGCACAGAGGCCTAGCAAGCAGGAAGGTGAAGGGACAGAGTAAGACATTGTTTCTTTTTGATCTCTACCATGTACAGAAGGCCACACCCCCAAGGAGGCATCATCAGGTGACCACTTGATTGACAGATCGAGCTCCACCCCTAGCCAGGAGTGTCTAGTTGACAGAAGCAACCTCTTCTCTTCTGGGGATAGTACTTTTCTCAATATGGCCCGTTAATCACGTGAGCTTTGTATGGTCACAGTGGACACACAAAGTTTGCCAGCAACTTCGTCCCCCTGACCTGTTTGACAAGAGACGGTGCTAAGCCAGGTTGGGTCAGAACCTCTGAACTGGACTGTCCCAGCTGTCAATGTGCCCATTTATGAGACATAAGTTTTGATCCGTAATTATACACCAAGGCCCCTGCTAGGTCATTGACATGAGAAATGATGATGATGCCCCCACATGTGGGCCACGTTCACTAGGTGCCAGAGATGCTGCCAGACACTTGGCGTGCATCAGTCAATGTTTACCGCCAGCCTCCAGAGTAGGCTTTCACAGCCCCACTTTATGGAGGAGGACACCGAGGCCAGCTTTTAGAAGTGG
>NW_022111357.1:2518360-2519434 GCF_000313985.2 Echinops telfairi | reverse complement strand
CATTTAGGAACTAGAGGAAAGTTGTATTTCTCATCGTTGTTACATCGCACCCTGACTGGCTCGTCTCCTCCCCGGAGATTGTAACTCTTTATCATAGTAGAAAGCCCTGTCTTTCTTCCAAGGACCCATTGGTGTTTTTGAACTGGTGACCTTGCAGTTAGCAGCCCAGCACATAACCCACTATACCATCAGCGGTAGACATGCAGAATGAGTTTCGGAGAGGTTCCGCCACAAGCTGGGGACCACATAGGCAGGAAGTCATGGGCTCATGGGATCTGAGCCCAGGTCCCCAAAGCTGGGTTATTCCCCACTGTGCCCTTAGAAGAGGTAGTCTTGGGCAGTGTCTCGGGCGTGAGAGGGAATGGGGCAAACGACCCACCTGGGAACCATGATCTGTGTGTTAGGGACTTTTAAAGTGGCAAAGCACTGGACATGTAAGGGGGGTCGTTACCATGGTTACCGCGGCTCTGGCTTGCCAAGTCTAATTCGGGAGACTTTGAAGGCCGCCTCATTGTGCCTGTGATGATTTGATTACGTGAAACAGAGCCCACTCCGGCTAGGTTGGGCAGAAAGGGTAATTCAATCTAAGGAGCCAGGCGCACGCACGCACACATCTCAAGGGCAGGCAAGTCGTGGGCACAGGGGCTGCTGGAGAGCACCCAGCTTCTCTCAGAACATCCTTTGCTTGTCTTGCAGACGGGGGTCCTTAGAAGACCTCTTCAGCACCAAGTCTACGTTCCTTACCACCAACCAAGCCGGACCCACAGCTAAGCCAACCCCCGGCACTCCTGGTCCTCGTTCCAAAATTCAGTTGTTGGCGCAGGTCAAGTCAGCCCCTGGGGTGATCCCCTCTGAGTCAGAAGCCCACCTGTGGCCCAGTCAGCCAGCTAGGACTTCAAAGAACACTCCTGGCCCCGGAAACTGATGTTAGAAGGGGCTTATGGGAGAATCAGGTGCCAACAGGAAGCCCACTTCAGTGTGGCCTGTGCCCAGGATGGGTGGGTGCGGGGGGAGAGGGGTGGTCATGGGGTCATTTTTCTGCCCAGTCAGGTCTCAGCTCCTGGCTTCTTCACG
>NW_022111357.1:2513106-2518260 GCF_000313985.2 Echinops telfairi | reverse complement strand
CCAGGATTCCAGCATGCTGCCTGTGTTTGTCGCTGCCGGGGGGAGAGGGGTGGTCATGGGGTCATTTTTCTGCCCAGTCAGGTCTCAGCTCCTGGCTTCTTCACGGTAAAATGCCTCTGCCAGGAATCCCGGCGCCGATGGAAACTTCAGAAAATTCCAGGAGAGTCTGGTGATGGGTGTGTGGATTGTGTTCTCCAGGCCGCTGGAGGCTCCCTGGGGACTGGCCTGCTTTGTCTTCCTGAGTGTCTGAGGGGGGTTGAGGGACCCATCCCTAGGAGCTTCCTGTCTCGCCTTCCTGAGTCACTGCTGAAAACATGACAGACCCACGTGTTGCTTTTGCCCAGCGACCCCTCCCTCTGATTTCATCTGCTCTCTGTGTTTTCCCTGCTGGGTGTGACTTCGAGAGTGCTGGCACCGGAAGATCGTTGCCTCTGAGCGTCTGCTGCCGTGCTTGCCAAACAGGGAAAGAGACTGGGGAGGAGGCACGTGCGAAGGCACAGATAGATACCCCGGCTGGGAGCGGGGAGGGGCTGTTAGGGGGTACAAACAGTGTTGTAATCCTTCTGTTTTCAGGAACTCAGGCTCAATCTGAGGCAGAGCAAAGGAAGGCACGTGCATAGCGGATAGGGCACAATGATGGCAGCGACTTGGGACTGCAGTGCCCTTAGGAACCCGGCCCCGCTGAAGGAGTGAGCGAGTGCGCGGAGAACGGAGGGGAAACGTCGTTGGGTTTCCTTTCCTTGTGCTGCCCGGTCTATTCTCACTCACTGTGCACAAAAGAATGAAACACTGCCCCGACCCGTGCCAGCCTTCCTCTAGTGGCCCTGTTTGGGTCCATGATTCATTTCCAGCCTTCGCATGCGCAGGAGGGGATTGAAAATGCTGTGGCTTGGATCAGCGTCATCTTAATCCTTTCTGTGACTCCACCTAGCATTATCTCCCATCGGCGCCTCGCTGCCACAGGTAGGGCGCCTCTTCCTGGTGGAGCAACACTTGCTCATTTCGTTCCAGGTCAGCAGATTCTAGCCTCAGGGGCAACCAGGTAGACCTGTAGAGGTGAAGGTTTGGGGTCTGATCGCCCAGCCTCCTGCCGGTTGTTCTTTCCTAGCCCTGAACCATATATAGGGGAGGCGCTTGAGTGACAGACACCACCCACCCCACCCCGGGTCTTAGACTTCCCCAGCGACATCCCCAAAGTCAGCCCTCCGACGAAATATACAACTTTCCTTTAGTTCTTGGATGCTTCCTTCCCCCAACTATCATGATCCCAATTCTATCTTATAAATCCGGCTAGACTAGAGGATGTACACGGGTACAGATAGGAAGTGGAAACACAGGGAATCCAGGACAGATGACCCCTTCAGGACCAATGGTGAGAGTGGCGATACTGGGAGGGTGGGGGGAGAGAGGGGGGAACCAACCACAGAAAAGTGGGTGAAGGGAGACAGTGGTAAGTGTAAGACATGGAAATAAATAATTTATAAATTATCAAGGGTTCATGAGGGAGGGAGGGAAAATGAGCTGATACCAAGGGCTCAAGTAGAAAGAAAATGTTTTGAAAATGATGATGGCAACATATGTACAAAGGTGCTTGACACAATGGATGGATGGATGGATGGATTGTGCTAAGAGCTGCAAGAGCCCCCAATAAAAATATATTTTAAAAAGTGCAGCCCTCTTGCTTGGCAAAACCCTGGGTCCTCGCCAAGACTGAGTAATGGAGGCAAGCCTCCTTGGGCGGAAGCTGAGCAGACGGCATGACCTGGGAAGTCCCGCCTCTCCTTCCTTAGGTCTCAGGTGCTTCCTCTGATAAGCAGAGGGCTCCAGTCCACGTCATTCAATAAACGCCTGGTGAGCTTCTCCTGCATTCCTGGCAGTTGCTTGGTATGTGGGCAGATAAGTAGAGAAATTGGACCCTGTGTCTGGAATTACCCACTGTCGGGAGGGACGCGCATAACAACATATAATTACAGGGATGTTTGATAAGTGCTGCGTGGCATGACGTGGAGAGCGCCTGCCAGCTCTGAGATCCCCAGAATGTGGGAAAGAAAGGTGGGAAGGACTTAGGGAGTTCACACAGAAAAGGGCTGGCCCTGGAAGGCCAGGCCAGTCCTGGGTCCAGCTCCAGATTTTCCCTCTGGCCCACAGCAGACCTGGAAAGCTTGGGCTTTAGAGTTAAACAGAGCCAGGTTTCAATCCCTGGCTGACACACCTCATTCTGCAAACCAGAGCTAGTAGCCACGTCTGTCTCTCGGGGCCTCCCCTTTCTCCTTGATCAAACTAGATGGACCCCACCAAGAAACCCCAGCAATTGTGAGGGTTGCAAAAGAGAAACCCAATGCCAAGGGTATGGCACAAGGTCTAGCATACCGTGTGGTTACCAGCCCCCACCCCATGCAGAGCACAAAGTAGAGGGGGCTAGCCACCTGCTCCTTCATGGGACCCACTTGCCCCTTGCATCTCTCGACCCTCGGATAGTTTCTCATGCTGAGGCCCTTCTGCCCCAAGAAGTCTTGCTGTCGCTCTCTGGATCATATGAATGCCCTGGTTGTCTCTGCCACTCCCAAGCCAGAGCCTTGTCCACCACTGGTTCCCTCTCCTGATCTGACTCGGTCTGGGCCTGAGGCTGGTTGGGCTGGGGCCACAGCAAAGCCTGCCTGACGCTCACACCACATGCACCTGCCTCTCTTCTCAGCAGTGGGCCAGCACCTGAGTTGCCCTCTCTTGCCCAACAGCGTGCCCAGAATTAGGTGTGACATTCTTCCTCCCTTCTTGCGGCAAGGCACGACTGAGTGGCTTCCTAGACAAAGGCGAGAAGGTGGGCAGGACCAACCCAGCGTCAGACGCATCCCGGAGTGGCTGGGAGCTGGCCCGGGCGAGGGCCGGGCAGGGGCATGGCTGGGTGAGAGGGCGGGACAGTCTGGTGCACCAGGCTGCCATAGAAGGAACAGGTTCCTCCATGATCTTGGCCTGCTCCAGGATTCCAGCATGCTGCCTGTGTTTGTCGCTGCCCTGTGCACCACCGACTCTGCTAAGTGTTTGCAGAGCACCAAGCCCTTCCACCGGAGACATGGACACCTCAGCTGAAGAAACTGAGGCTGGGAGATGAAGACTCACATGCCCAAGCTCAGACTAGCCGATCCGTTCAAAAGGGGCTCACCTTTCATGGAGAAGCTGCTGGGAGCCAGCCCCATTCCACACAGCCCCCATTTTACAGATGAGCAGACCAAGGCTTGGCTTGGTGAAAGCGCTCACCCAGGATCCTGGAATCAGCAAGCAGGAGCCAGGATCTGAGCCCGCACCTGTCCAGTTCCAGGCTCCACTGTGCTACCCTTGACCCCCTCTGCCCCAAGTCACACTGCCAGCAAGTGACCAGGTTAATTTCCAACCCGGTTCTGGCGACTCCTGCTTTCCCCACAAAGTCCTATTGTCTCAGTGAGAGACATTTTTCACGGGGTCACTGGCAAATGCCAAGTGACTGCAAATCGGTCTCAGAGAGATAAAAGCCGGAGGAGAACAGTCCGTGCACTGTGATCGCTGCGCTCATCCACTCCGCTGCTCAGGGCTGACCCAAGCGCCCAGTCAGCCAGCACTGGCACTGTAAGACTGAGACAGACACGCAGCAACCAGACTGGGTTTCTTCTTCAACTGAATCCATCTCGGGCACCATCCCCCTGCGCCCCCTTTTGTTTCTGGGTCACACTTCCTTCTCTTCCTGACCATTGAACGTCATGCATGAGCCTGTATTTACATTTGCTTTCAAGGACACTGGGGGACAATTGGCAAAGCCTGACGTAAACCTGTAGATTCGAGAACCCCCTCCATCCCCTGCCACGGCTGGAGCTGATTCTGACTCATAGCAAGCCAAACGGACAGAGCAGAACTGCTGTCAGTCTTCACAGGAGCCGGCTGGCTCTTCTCTTTGCCACCGAGCAGCTGGCAAGGTCAGAATGCCCACCTTCCGGCAAGCACCCAAAGGTGAAGCCATTGAACCTTACCATGGGCCACCGCGATTCGTAGACACAGCCTGGTGGTCTCATGTTAACTTCCTAGTCTAGATCACTGGACTGCGCGCCTGTCGGAGAAGTCCTGGTTTTTAAGAAGTATACACCGAATATATTCGAATGCACCCTGAAATACACAGCAAAGCCTTTGGGGATAAAGGAACAGCTGGTCTGCAGCTATAGAACATTCCAGAAAAAGATACATACCTGCGTGTGCTCACATACACAGAATAAAGCAGATGTAGTGAAATGTTAACATTTGGTGCGTCTGGACGAGGTTATCTTGGGAGTCTTTGTACTAGGCTGGTAACTATGAAGATACAGGATGCAATGAAATGCTGCTTCTGGTTTGGAAAAGCAGTCAGTTCAGGACCAACCTTGCTCCTGTTTCTTGGCGCTGCATCCTCTCCACCACAGCACCAGGGGCAGAGGGACTTACTTAGCATCATGTGGTCTGGTACATGACCTACATACTGACTTCTGGCTTCAGTGGCCCTACTGGCTGTGTTACCCTCTTGGGTCTTTGGGGTTCACTCCCAACCCCGTTGCTTTTCTGCTGATGTAACTGCTCCAACCCAGCTTTAGCCGGATACTGAGTCCCAATCCTGGTTTCTGTTGTCAAGGCTGTGCACTCCGAACCCTCCCATCCTGACCTTAAACCTTAAACTTCCAGCCATGGGACTGTCTCCTGCTTAGCCACGACCCCCTCTAGCCTTGGAGCAATGAGCAGATTTAATATAAAGAGTTGGCTCAACAGTATTTGATCAGTGGAAAATTAAACCCTGAGATTCCAGGAAAGATAGTCACCCTTAGGGATGGGAGTCAGGGTTCTCAGAACCCAGAAACTGGTGCCCAGACCCAAGAAGAGGGCCTGAGGCCGGGACTGGGATAGCTGAGGGGCCTTGAGGAGGCAGGCGCTGATTTGGGGTGTGTGTGTGACTGAAAACTGGGACCCGCTGTTGTTGGGACCAGGCTGCAGGGCTGTGGCAGAGCAAACAGCCAGAGGAGTCCTTGCTCCCTCGTCCAGCCTCACACTCTCTGGTGCCCTCTATGGTCACAGCCTGCCAGGGGAAGGAGGGACAAAGCCAAATGGAATTGGCAGTCCCTGCTTCTGGGGGAAACGGAGAGTTAATAGCATACTCCCTGACAT
>NW_022111357.1:2510620-2511646 GCF_000313985.2 Echinops telfairi | reverse complement strand
GTTGTTGGCATCACTGTTTGCTTGCATCTGCTCCGTAGGTGTGACATTATAGACTGCATTTCCCAGGCTTTACTAGAAGAACCTATGCACTTATTTGAGAAACTTGAAGGTGCTGTTATTTTCTCAGACGAATGACTTTGAAACACTCGTACAGAAGAGTTGTAAAGACGGCCTGAGGGGTTCTCATGCACCTTCAGACAGCATGCCCCACTGTTATAGAACCATGAGCACCATGAGCTCAACTCCGGACTTTACTCAGCTGGCGCTGCTTTTTTGCCACTGACATCCTTTTTTCTTCTTCTCGTGGGTGAAGGGAGATAGCGGACAGTGTATGCTATGAAAATAAGAATAATTTATCATTTATCAAGGGGTCACAAAGGAGGAAGAGTGGCTGAGGGAGGGGGGAAATGAGGAGCTGATATCAAGGGCTCAAGTCGAAAGAAAATGTTTTGAAAATGATGATGGTGACATCTATACAAATGTGCTTGATACAACTCATATATGGATCTTTATAAGAGCTGCAAGAGCCCCCAATAAAATGATTTATTTATTTTTAATCATTTTTTTCTGATTCAGGATCCAAACCAAGATCCCACACTGCGTTTAGTCATCATACCCCCTCCGTCTCCTCCAATCACGGAAATTCCTAGGCTTCCCTTGTTTGTTCGCTTTTCATGACCTTGACCCTTTGGAAGAGTTTGGTTCAGATATCTTGTAGACGGTCCCAGGGGCTTTGTCTGGTATTTCTTTCTCATGATTAGACTGAGGTTGTAGATTTTGGGTAGGAATGCCTTTCCTACTGCATCGTGGATGGGGATATATGATAGCCACATGACTTAGTACTGGAGATGTTGGCCTTGATCACTTGGTGAAGGCAATGTCTACCAGGCGTCTTCGCTATTGAGTTACTATGTTTCCTTTCATATTCTAGTTTTCAGAAACAAGTTATGGAGTCCAGTCCACACTCAAGGGATGCGAGCGGGCCAGGAGAATGACGCTTGGCTTCCCAAAGGGAAGACTATCAAA
>NW_022111357.1:2503149-2504260 GCF_000313985.2 Echinops telfairi | reverse complement strand
ATTTTTTCCCCCCACTTTCAATCCCTGGAATTTTCTACCTGCTATTGTCCTTTCAGGGAGTACTGGTGGGCTAGTGAGTTATGTGTTGTGCTGTTCACCACAAGGCCAACAGTTCAAAACCACCAACTACTCTAAGAGAGAAAGATGAGGCTTTCTACTTCTCTGTAGACTTATAGTCTCAGAAACCTGCTGGGGCAGTTCTACCCTGGCCTATAGAGTTGCTATGAGTTATAATCGACTCAATGGCAATGGGTTTGTTTCTTGGATTATTGTTCTTTATGGAAAATATCTATTTGGAAATGCTGCCTTTCAAACTAATGCCATGAGTACCCATACTGTTGACTTTGTTGTTGTTCAAGAAGTGCCCCCCTTTTCTAATGTTATACACCTACCTGGCTAGTCACTGGCACGAACACTCACCAGTATGGACCTCACCCACGGAGCTGGCTTGACTGGTGGCAGTACCTGGAAAGGCACCAGCTTTGAGGACCAGGTAGCTTGGAAACAGTTATGAAAATTTCTCTCTAGCCTCCATTTTGAATGGTTTTAAAAATCTTTGTATATGGAGCATGGAAATACTTAAATGCTTATTAAAAATCCTTTATCTTATTTGAAATGAAATATTTTGGTGAATAACGGTTTGACATTTGGGGGGTGGGGATTTGGGAGGGGACATAATGTCTGATAAATTAAACTCAAGTCAAACTTTGAGTTGATTCTGACTGAAAGCCACCCCCCCAAAAAAGGTAGAACTGTCCCTGTGGGTTTCTGAGACTGAGTAACTCTTTATGGAAGGAGAAAGCCTTATCATTCTCCCTAGGAGTGATTGGTGGTTTCGAACTACTGACCTTGACATTAGTAGTCTAATGCAGAAGGTGCTATTAGCAACTGACTGGCTGCCTTTGTTCGTACACGATCCACATCTTCTTTTGATGTTTAGGCATTTTCCAAGCTGGAGAACTGCTGGGGGGTGCATGGCGGTGGGGGGAGGGGATTGAAGCAGTGGCCCTTCTCTCTCAGATTTTAGCTTTTATTATATATGTAAAAGCTCCCTCTTGTTCGTGGAATATAAACTTAGAAAAACCTATTTTAAGTCCCTGCATGGCCCTGT
>NW_022111357.1:2499766-2501280 GCF_000313985.2 Echinops telfairi | reverse complement strand
GACAGTAGGAATGAGGCCTTGGCAAGACAGCCTTCTAAGTCCTCAGACATTTCTTCTGCCCATGACCCATCGCTGCTTACCTCACTCGGAGCCCACAAAGCCCCTTTGTGTGTGGTGAGCCGGAGCGCCGGGCAGTTGAAAGAGGCTGGGCTGGCACCGTCCTCAGACTTAACAGAGGGACAAGGATCGGTACCTCTCCTGAGGAGGCGGGAGCCAGGAAAAACAGAAGAACTGGAAGGGAGACTAACCAGGCACCCCGACGCTCCAGTCTCCGGGAGAAGCCCTATCACAGCTGAGGATCGGTCAGGCGACACACCAGGGCTCCCATTCTCCGTTGTACCTCCAGACAAAAGGTCTTTCTGTGTCTGCTGAACCATTGAACATTACCTGGAGAGGGAAGCTCGTTTTAAGAACTCCAGGAACAGCCTTTCGCTGCTACCTTTACCCACATGACAGGGCGGCCTGGTGCTTTGTCCAAGACCCCAAACGCCAGGCCAACCCCACGAAGCAGGAATGAGTACAGCCAGCTCACTGAGCGATGTCGTGAGAAGACGGAGGACGAGGTTACAGTACTCACCTCGGAGCCAAACTTAGCAACCGTGTCTGTTGCACACCTCTGTCTTCTCCTCTCCCCGCAGGTCCTCCTGGGTTGCCTACCACTCCTCCCTCCTGCCTTCACTCAGGTCCCCTCTGCCACGTCCTTCCTTTGCTGCCTCTTGTTCTCAACAGAGCAGGGTAGCCGCCACCTGGCCTCTTCCCCTGTGAGCCCATCAGCCCCTCCAAGCACGCGGAGCATTTTGAGGAAGCACTCGCGGTCCTTGGTGTGGGCTGCCGCAGATGGAAAGAAGCCAGCTTCCCTCTCCTACACATTTGCTGCTCTTCCTCACAACAAGTCCTCGTGACTGGGACCGGCAGACAACTCAATCATCCGAGAAAGCACTGAAGCTGTCCGGGATTTCATTTTACTAGGATCCACACTCCATGCGCAGGGAAGCAGCAGTCAAGAAATCACACGACGTATTGCACTGGGCAGATCTGCGGCTGCACAAGACCTCTTCAGAGTGGGGAAGGGCAAGGAGGTAGGTCACTTGGAGGACTAAGGTGGCTGACCCGAGCCATGGTATTTTCAGTCGCCTCGTATGTTACGTTGACAGGGACCTGCCAGAGATTCAAGGCAGATTCAGAAGAGGATGTGGAACAAGGAATATCAATGCTGAGGTCAGATGGATCTTGGCTGAGAGCAGAGAACACCAGAAAGATGTTTACTTGTGTTTTATGGGCTATGCAGAGGCATTCGACTGTGTGGACGATAGCAAACTACGGGCAGCTTTGAGAAGAATGGGAATCCTATTTGGGGCTCAAAGATAAGTCTAGGTCCAATCTGTGAACAATTGGTTCTTACGGCATGGTCGTACTTGATACTCACCCTCATAAAGAGATTATGGAATACATGGGTGCTATAGCAAAGTACGGTGAAGGAACCAGATGGTGCCCAGCTATCAGAAAGAATAGCA
>NW_022111357.1:2496102-2497594 GCF_000313985.2 Echinops telfairi | reverse complement strand
GAGAAGAGTCATGAGGATGAAATAGGACCGGGCACAGAGTCTTGCTGTTGTACAGAGTCACTGCGAGTCGGAACCAAGTCGGTGGCACCTAACAACAACAACCACAACAACAACTTTCCCGTGCTTGATAAAGTAGAAGGTCCACGAAAAGGAGCATCCTTGGTGGAATGGACTGGCACAGTGACAACCACGGGCTCAAAAATAACAACAGTCGTGGGAATGCAGGGGACACGGCTCTGTTTTATGTAGGGCTGCTAAGATTGGAACCCACTGGATGGTTTCTAACACCATTTTTTTTAAACCTTTCCTTTTTAGACAGATGTTATTTCTCCCCACATCATGCAACATGCACTCAGAAGAGACTGGGCCCAAGAGCAAGGCCAGAGCTTTAATTTATGATTTCTTCACTAGGGACTGGGCAGGGACAGAAAGGACACTGGGTGGCGTACAACAGTGTGGTTCTGTGAGGGCAACCTCCTGGTTTTGATGAGATTACCTGGTCTAAGTCTAGGGTGGGGCCTCATTCATTCTGGATCCCAGGTGTCTAGTGGGCACACCATCGTGTTTCTCAGCCTCCGTCTCCCCATTTGTAACATAGGAGCAAGAATCTCATTCCTTTTCACTTCTCAGTGTTGCTGTGAGGTTCCCATGAGCTCCTGGGTGTGAAGGCATAGAAGAATCATTTTGTTGTTGTTAAGCGCCTTTGACTTGGCTCCGACTCATAGCAACCCGTGCACAACCCAATGAAATACTGCCCTGTCTTGCACCAGCCTTGCAACTGTGCCTGTGCTTGATCCCATGCACCAGCAACTAGGTCCATTCACCTCCTGGAGGATCTTCTTTTCCACTGCTTTCCAGCTTGACCAAACACGATGTCCTTCTCCAGGGACTGGGCTCTCCTGACAGCATGTCCAAAGTATGTCAGCTGAAGTCCTGCCATCCTTGTCTCTAAGAAGCACTCTGGCCATCCTTCTTTCCAGAGAGATTGGCTTGTCGGTTTAGTAGTCCACAGTACTTTCAATACTCTTCTCCAGCACCACCATGCAAATGCACCAATCCTCTGGTTTTCCTTATTTAATGTCCAACTTTTATATGCCCATGAGATTTCAGAGGACAGCACTGAATCTGCAGCTCAGGGAGAAGGACATGCCTGATCATAGCACATGGGAGCAAATGAAGGGGGAGGAAGAGAGAGTGGAGCACATCCTGGCCCATCAAGCCTTGAGGACAATATCCTCACTCAGAGCAGCCAATCCACAGAGAAGACCATGTGGCTGGTCCCATTATGAGACACAACATCCATCACTGACCTATAGCCCTACAGGGGACAACACTGGAGACACAGTGTGGGAATTGTACCTTATCTGATCCCACCACACCAATGCAAAGCACTAAGGGCATGGAACAGAACAGCAAGGGGGACAGAGCAATGAAGTCCCCAGGGAATACCAAAACTAGACTTTGGGGCCAGGGCATGGTGCCCCATCAGACT
>NW_022111357.1:2491232-2494416 GCF_000313985.2 Echinops telfairi | reverse complement strand
GAGGGAGGGGGAAAAATGAGGACCTGATGCCAGGGGCTTAAGTGGAGAGCAAATGTTTTGAGAATGATGAGGGCAATGAATGTACAAATGTGCTTTATACAATTGATGTATGTATGGATTGTGATAAGAGTTGTATGAGCCCCTAATAAAATGATTTAAAAAAAAATACCATGGCTTGGATCAGGCACACCTTAGTCCTTAAAGTAACATCCTTGCTTTCCAATACTCCACCAAACCTCTTGTGCAGCAGATTTACCAATGCAATTGATTGTGGATCCAAGTACCCAAATTCAAAACTCTTGACAACTTCAACCTTGTCTCCATTTACCATGATGTAACTCATTGGTCCCAGTTGTGAGGCTTTTGTTTCTTTACATGGAGTTGTCATCCACACTGAAGGCTGTCGCCCTTGATCTTCATCAGCCAGCGCTGCAAGTCCTCCTCACTTTCATCAGACAAGGTTGTGTCACCTGCATATTGAAGGTTATGAATAAGCCTTCCTCCAGTCCTGATGACTCATCCTTCTTCATACAATCCAGCCGCTCTGATCATTTTGTCAGCCTGCAGATTGACTAAGTACGGCAAGAGAATAAAACCCTGTCTCACCCTGTCTCATTTTTAATAAAATAAAATGAGAAACATAAAAAAATGAAAATGCTTACCTGAATCCCCAGTACTACCAGCCTTTGGAAAATTGTGAGGACAGTAAAGTGGTCTTTGGCTGTTACCTCCTGTGCCCACGCGCTTGGGGACTGTGTCTGACCTCCTCTGGCTTCCCTGTTGCCACGAAGCAGAGGTCACGCATGCTTCTACCCTCCGTATTTCGTTACCTACCCTGACACCCACTTTCCCTGCACGGCACTCTGCTTCTGTGTTGGGTGGTGTTACAATGGCCACAGATGACACTTCCAAAGCTCTCACGGACAATTCTCACAACGAAGCAGGCTTATTGGGCCTCTTGTTTGTGAGGTTTCCCAATAACAGGCAACTTAGGGACACTAGGTATTTGTTACATTCATATTTTCTTAGCTTTTTATGGCATGTCTTATTTGGAGACAGTTCTGCTGTAGCGAATGATTGTTATTGAATTTTTTGCCCTGTGTTTAACCCTCATTATTTTCTTAAACAGAATTCAGTCACTTAAATTTTTAAATATCTATTTTAAAAGGCATATAGCATTTTAAATAGCATGCCATGTATTTTAGTATAAAAAGCTTTCCTGTATATGAATACACCACACCCTTTGTCTCAACAGTATTTTAAAGTCTGTGCCATTGACTACATTAGTGATACTATTATTAGAATTACCAAAGGCTCCATGGACATTACTTAAGTTATCTATCAAAAAGTTAATAATGGCACCACTAAAATGGAACAGGGAGATATATATATATATATACCTTAGATAGATGAATGGATTTTGAACTTACACTTAATTGCAAGCCCTAACCTAACAATAATCAGTTCTTATGATATGGCCCTGCTCAATACTTCTCCTCATGAAGGAACTACTGCAGATATGGGTGCCATAGCAAAGTATAGATGAGAAATCAGGTGGTGCCTGGCTATCAGAAAGAATAGTATCTGGTATCTTCAAGGCTTTTATTCAAACAATAAGCTATCCAAGGGAGGTGTCAGCTAAGTCCACATAGGAGTACACCCGCCTGTGAGATACAAGAACTGTAAATAACAAAACCCAAGACTAGAGGAGGGAATTGTATTAAGGCTTAGATTCTAAGCACCTGATTTGTAGAATGCTATGGGTGACAGGGAAAGCCCAAAATCCATGTGCAGAATCCCCATATGGATTATGCCTCTGGTGAATCCCCTCAGATCATTGATCAGGGGTGTGAATTGCCTTGCCTTCAGACAGACTACATTGGAAGGTGGATGACAGCAGATATAGTTAAGTTAAAATTTAACATCTTATCATTTGTTTTCTCTGTGACCCATATAAATTTTGTTCTAGCTTTATGGTTCTCTTCTTCTTTTGGATTGAGATTTTTCGGTGTTTTTGTTTTTGTTGTTGGTTGTGTGTGTGTGTGATTTTCTTCTTTTAAAAATAGGTTTATTGACATATCTTCACTTTAATTTATATTAAATGTAATTTAATATTATATTAAATTATACAATTTAATCACTCAATCATATTAAAAAGAGTCATGCCATTATCATCACAATCAATTTCTGAATATTTTCTTCTCATACTCATTGTAAGCTCCCCATCCCCCCCATCCCCTCTTGCCGTGCCCCTAGGCAATTATTAATCCAGTCTCTATAGATTTGCCTATGCTGAAGTTCATATTCAGAAAATCATACAAAACAAAAGCAGGAAGCAAGCAAACAAACAAAAACCAACAATAATGACTAGACAAAACATAGACAAACCTCAATCTAAAAGAAAGCAGAAAATATTAAAAATGGAAACAACTTTCAGTAGGTCAAAAGGGAGATCAAGTGATAAGATGTTACATCTTAACCTAACTACATTTGCCATAATCAACTTTACAAAGTTCTAGTGTGATAGCAAGGCTATTCATGGCCCTGGACTGTGATAAGGGGATTCACCAGAGGCTTAGTCCATGTGGGGACCCTGAAGTGGATTTTGGGCTTCCGCTGTCATCTATAGTCTCCAAACCAGGTGCGTTCAGAATTTAAGCTCTCATACCATTCCCTTCTTTGGATTCGGATTTTATTATTCACAATCCTTGGATCACACAGGCTGGTCTGCTTCTTCCATGTAGACTTAGTGGATGCTTCACTTAGTTGGCTACCTGTTTTAAGACAAGCCTTGAAGACCCCAGACACTCTTCTTTCTGATTTTCTTCACCACACCTGCTGATGGCACCCATATTTTTGGTGATCTCTTCATGAAGGTGAGTATTGAGTAGGGCCATGTCATAGGACTAATTGTTTGTATATTGGAGCTAGAATTAAATGCAAGCCTAAAATCCATTCATATATCTCTAGTTTATATATGCTTCTGGTTCACTTTGAAGACATCTTTATCTTTTTATGATAGGGAGCATTTTATTTTTGAATTTTTAATCATATGTAACATTTCTTTTAAAAATCATTTTATTGGGTGTCTGTACAACTCTTATCATAATCCATACATCTATCCATTGTGTCAAGCACATTTGTACATTTGTTGCTATCATCATTCTCAAAACATTTGCTTTCT
>NW_022111357.1:2487864-2490127 GCF_000313985.2 Echinops telfairi | reverse complement strand
CTTTCCCCCCACCTCCCCCTCTCCCATGTCCTGCCGAAACCATCAGTCTTGTGTTTTTCTCCTCCAGATTGTTTATCCAACCTATCTTATCTAGATAGACCTGAGGAAATAATAACATGTACAAAGGCAATACAGAGCAACAAAAGAAAACAAAACAACAACAAACCAATGACAAAAACAACAACAACAAAAAGCCTGTAAGTTGTTCAAGGACTGTTTGTTGGCCTTTAGGAGTCTTTTCTGGTCTGATGGGGTACCACGCCCTGGCCCCAAAGTCTATTTTTGGTATTCCCTGGGGACTTAATTGCTCTATTCTCCTTGCTGTTCTGTTGCATGCTCTTAATGTTTTGCCTCAGTGTGGTGGGGTCAGATCGGGCGCAGTTCTCACACTGCGTCTCCAGTTGTCCCCTGCAGGGCTATGGGTCAGTGAGGGATGTCATGTCTCATAGAGGGGCCGGCCATATGGTCCTCTGTGGATTGGCTGCTCTGAGTGGGAATATCGTCCTCAAGGCTTAATGGGCCAGGATGTGCTCCACTCGTTCTTCCTCCCCCTTCATTTGCTCCCGTGTGCTCTGATCAGACATGTCCCTCTCGATAGTGATAATTTTAAACCACCCCCAGGGTCATAATATAATTCCATTGATAGTGTCATTACTTTAGCCAATGGTCTAGAAAATTATACAAGCATGGGCCTTCTTCAGGCTGCAATACATGAAATTGTTGACTTGTACAGATTAAACTCTTGAGTGATCAGAAACTACACACACATTGGGGGTTGGTGATAGGGCAAAACTTTCAGTAACACTCATTCACAAAGGCAGACCCATGCCTCACAGACTAATACATGTTATAGGAAAGTATTAAAATAGTAAATCATCACTCATTTGGCACTCTCAAAGCAAGAGATCTGAACCGAAGTCCAACGACCCCAATTCCATAACCTCAGATAGCGATCATCTGCTTCTTCTCACATCCCAGCACTTCAGTCGTCAGTCCAAGGGAGTTTGTCAGCTCCGTAAGTCTGCTACAGGTGAGTTTGAAGTAAAGCCCAGTTCCCTTAGTGGGGTTTGCACATGGAATCCTTCAGGTGTGGCCTATGAAGGATGCTGTGGGCCTCAGAAGGACAGAGCATAAAGTTCAGTAGTCTGTAGAACACGGCCTGGGTCACCAGGAGTTGGATGGAAACTAGATCCTCAGTGTCCAATTAGAAGCATAGTACCAGGTGTATATATATATATAAGAACCCTTGGGGTCTATATAATATCATGAAGCGTGTTTGACCCCATGAGTGGTTTCTCCACTTAGTTTACCCACTAGCAGTAGGCTTCTCCAAGACACACATGCGCCCCTCTCCCCGTCCTGACTTGGATTTCCAGTCGGGTGTGCTTACCACTCTCGTAAGAGTTTCTCTTGATTTGGGGTGACCTCAGCACAATGTTGTATTGCAGCAACTGAGTGATCTTCTCCTCCCTGGATGTTGAAAAACTGGCCCCCGCTGAGGTTAGGTCTCCTCTGTCAAAGCACTTTCCAAGTATTATTTTCTTTATGTAAAATCCAGGATAGGTAAATCCATAGACTAGTACGTAGATGTATACTTTCTTAGAGTTATTGGGGGGCGGGGGGAGTGAGGAGCTAATCATAATGAGTGCAAGAATGAGGAAATGTTCTAAAATTGATTGTGGTGATGATTGCACAACTTTTTAATCCATGTAAACCATTGAATGGTGATATGTGAATTATATGGCAATAAAACGGTTAAACAAAGATCAGAAAACATTAAAGATAGTCATTGGTCCACAGCACCACCTCTCATCAGTCAGTAGCCACGTTTCTCTCCTTCACTCAACCTCTCAGCCATGAGGTCTCTTGTCCTTGGCCTCCTTGGTCCAGGAACCCAGCCTGCTATTCTGCCTCACAGTCTCATAGTCGTGGTGTTAGGTCTGTGCTCTGGCTCATGGCCTTCTTGCCTTGGCCTCTGGTCTTTGTTGGCTCCTTTGGTTTCTGTGCCACCGCATTTGGTACCTCTAGTCTCAGCCTCCACCACCTCAAGCAGATCTCAAGCAGGCACACTGGTGGCTCTTCTTCTAGTGGTCCTGGGGTTTCTGAGAAGGCTCATTCTTTTTTGTTGTTGTTGTTTTTTGTTTTTCCCAATTTTTTATTGTCTTTATTTTTATTTTTTAACATTTTATTAGGGGCTCATACAACTGTTATCCCAATCCATACACACATCAATTGTGTAAAGCGCATTTGTACACCGTTTCTC